>NC_072897.1:3010219-3612263 GCF_027943255.1 Anastrepha obliqua
ACTGGTTTATGAAAATGATAGGTGCATGCTACATGAAGCAGTTAAACTGTTTTTAAATGAAAATAACATTGACTCGCACGTAACAACCGCCCATCACAAAGCAGGCAATGCAGACGTTGAACACCTACACGGTACATTGAATGAACACATTCGGATTATAACAGCTGATAGAACAGTGACAGACGAAGACATTGAAGACAAAATACATAGAATAATTACAATTTACAACAACACTATTCACTCAACAACTAAATTAAGACCCATTGACTTTATTGAGAACAATTTTGACAGAGAGAAAATCCAACAGCTTTCAGAACAGTTCAAGAAAGAAAAGCTAGTAAGAACGAATAAACTGAATGAAAAAGAAGAAAATTTCGACTTGACGGATTCAGTTGTACGGAACAGGGACATTCAGAAAAATAGTCTTAAATACAAAAGGCTATCACAATTCCGGAAAGATGATAATTATGTCACAGACACTAGTAATAGGAGAAATAAGAAATATTATAAAACTCAAATGAGACGCAAATTCAAACAACAGATTTAATAGTTTTTGCAGAATGAACGTCTTCACCTTCACCATGCTGATGATGGTAGCAGGATCTGGGGCAAATGAAATTGAAATCTACCAAATAAACCCAGATGGTGGATTTGTGATATATAAAATGGAGCCCGAGGCACATCGTAGATTTAAATACCTTCAAATACTGTTTGGAAAAAACGGAGGAAAATGTAATAAAACTTAATCTTGTGGACGAACATGATAATGACTTGATTCAACGAGAAATTAAACTAACAAGGACAGCTTTAGCAACACTAATTCCACACGTCTATAAGAATAACAGAGCAAAAAGAGGACTTATAAACATTGGTAGATCGCTTGTGAAGATAGTGTGGGGAACAATGGACGACGATGACGCAAAAGAAATTTACAATCATCTACAAACATTGGACAGCAATGCAAAACAAATAACAGACCAAACGAACAAGCAGGTGAAAATCAACAATGAACTGATTAAGAATCTAAATACCGTGGTTGATAGTGTCAACAGGCAACAAAATAAAGTGAATGCACTTTTATCAAATATTACAGCCAAGGCAAACAGGGCGCTCAATATGGTGGAAAAGTTTAGGGTTGTTTTACAAATGTATGCTGACCTTAACATTCTGAATAAGCAAATAGATAAAATATCCGATGTTGTTATGATGAGCACACAGAACATATTACCGCACAACATTTTGTCCGAAAAGGAAAAAACTAAATACAACATTACTGTGGAAACTTTACCTTACCTTAGAACAAGTACTGTGTTCTTTAAAAAGAAATTGATCTTTGTACTACATATTCCAAAATTCGCAACAGAAACCTACTTTAGAGCCCTCATTATACCATCGCCGAACAACAATTATGAGAAATTAGATTTGCCAATAGAAGAAGTGGTGGTTCAAGGAAAGGACGTATACAGGAACAAAGAAAAAATTTTGGTGAAAAAAACCTTATGCTCCATGATGACAACTGTATTAGAAATTCTTTCCAGCAGAATAAAGATTGTAGACTTAAAGCAAATAGAGAGCCTATAATTAAGGAAATTCAATCAGGTCTTGTAATACCAAAATTAACTGAATTTACCAAAATAAATCACAATTGCAACGATCAGCCTTATTTTGTCAAGGGCAATAACATAATGAAATTTTTTAATTGTACAATTAAAATAAAAGAATTTGTGTTTAATAAATTTGATCATGGCGTTCTCATACCACTGAACTTTGTAAACTTTACAAAGATTGTTAATAACGTTACTTTGGAGGAACTTCATCTTCAAAGCATTAAGAACAGAGAAATTATGAAATACATTGAATTTAAGAACAATATAACGCATGGCACTACTATAAATTTGATGTTTATGCTTTTAACGGTAATTATAGTTTTAATAATAAGAATTAAATGTTGTAAAGTGAGAAAGAATAAAATAGAACTAAAACTTTAAGATTACCCTGACCCATTTGCCCGGAGTGCAAAACCTAAGGATGGGGAAGTCATATACATGTAATCTTTATATTTCACGTATTTATTTTCATGCTTTAATTTTTATTCCCACAAAACGCTAGACGGAGACGTCAGCGTATTCTTCAAAATTCTACAACGGTTTAGCGAACAAACAAACTTCTAATATTACAACATGAAGTTTGTTTGGCAAATGTGCTTATTATGCACATTTATTCTTTCTCACGGTTAAAATTGTAATACTTTTAAGCTCTACTCTTAAGGAAATGAGAATCAGTTGTTCAGTTTGAAATAAAGATTCATGCTCGTTCGAACTCATTATTATATAAATGAAAAATTTTGAAAATAAATGTTGTAGAAAAATTGTAATTTGAAACATTTGCAAAAATATTTTGGAAAACTCATTTTTGGATTCCCGCATCATCATTTATTGATTTCTGAGTTCATTAAATTCTTTTTATATCCGTGCGACGAATTGTTCATTTCCTATATAGTGATTTGATTTAATTTGTTTTTCATTAAAAAATGTTTTGTTTTGTCTTGTTACAATATTAATTTCTTTATTTAGAGAGTTTTATATAAATTACCTTTAGCAAGTTTTAATATTTTTTGCTTAACGAATGGGCAGGATATTGTAATTTTGCGAACTCAATGGGCACTGATATTTATACTAAAATAATTATTTCCAAAAAATGAATAACAAGCGATCGCAGAATATTATTCTTGTCAAAAATACGAAACATAATAATGAAACTAACTATAAACAATGGTGTAGATGGTTTGAGCAAATGTAAGTAATCAGTGGACAGAAATGGAGGTTTTCCTTTATACATATAACACGGGACCGAGTTATTACGGAGGTTTTCGTGTTATCGCGGCTAGAACATTTACTCCTTTCACATTCCATACCATTTGCAAAAAAACCCAAATGAATGAAATTCGCGGAAAATAACTGCATTTTTTGTTGTTTTCATCAGTTATTCAAAGATTTTTTTGACACTTTTTAAATAGACTTAACATCATTTTTTGTTGTTGCTTTTGTAATGTGTGTGATTATTTTTTTGCTTTTTTATTTGTTGTTGGAATTCTCGATCAAAGCTAACATTTTATATTTTTCTTCACTATGGAAAGATATTCTTGACAAAGTGTAGTTCTCGACATGTTCGAGCAAACCGAGCAAATGATCAACGGATACCCCCACACCAATGCGATACTCATTACACAAAATTTTTATAGCGGGAGCTCAAGAAAAACTAGTAATTTGAGGAATGACTTTTTTGTCAACACTTTGTTTGTTTTACAAATTATTCAAACACAATGCTAACACCGTTGGAAAGCTAGAGAAGTGCTGATGATAAATGAAATTGACAATTTTTGTTTAGCTACTCAAATTGTTCCAAAGCTCGAAAATTTCGAAAAAAAAAACAGCTATTGAGAAGTTGAATAATTAACGGGTATCTAGAGCTCTGCCAAAGATTTCATGCCTACTACGGAATGGGGGAAGGGCATTTTTAGCATCTTACGTAACAGTGCCGTATGAAATTTTTTTTCTGCTTTTGGTTCATACAGCCTGTGTATTTTTATATTTGTATCAAACACTTCAGATATTTCCAGAAAAAAATAAAAATTGAATTAGAAGAAAAAATGTTTCAGTAATACCCAGTTCTTTTTTTTACTTACTGTTGGAATCGGTGGCGCTTGTGGTAACAGCTCTTCGTCTGTGCTTGGTGTAAGCGCAAGAGGCAACTGCACTTTCTCAACAAATATCGTCTTAAATGCTGGTAATATTTCAGGCATGTTATAGTTTTTATCAAACAACGACAGCATTTCTTCACGACCATAGCGAAATTCTGGAAATGTATTCCTTGGAGCTAGAGCATAAGAAAATTGGGTGATCGCTGGCGTAGTCACATTTGAAATAATGCCAAAAGAATGGTGACCGCCACTACTTCCACCATTATTTGAATTGGATGACGTGGTCACAACGTTACCGCTGTTGGACAACGATGTACCGCCACTAGATAACAAGTTTGTGTTATCTGCCATATTACGCAGCCATTCTGGGCCAAACTTCATTGAGTCTGTCATTTTTCTCAAAAGTGGAAGATTAATATTCGTAAATATTTTTGCGTAAAACAGAAGGTTTTTTGATAAAGCTGCTCGTCAAACACGATGCACAATTTGGGCTGTAATAAAAGAAAACTAATTCTGTTATTTCGAGAGTATTATACTTTTAATTTTTTTTGTGTAAATACTTATAACTATCCGTATATTTGGTTATTAACTTACTTATAAGTGCAAAGAAACAACTTTTGAAATTATGACCGACCTATCGTTGAAAACTTATATAGTGCCCACGCTCACCGAAGTTACCGTATATCGTGTTTGTTTCCTGTGAGATACACAAAATTGAGCAAAACTTGTGCCCGTCGAAAAAAACTGCTTCCGATTGGTTAAATATTTACACAATACATCGGTTTGAGTTTGCTTATATGGACACATCCGTGTTATCAGTTACAATTTTTCATTGTATTGTTTACGTATTTACTTACGTTAAAATTCAAATGAATCTCTTACAATATCTGAGTTCGATCACTAAATTGTCGAAGCAAAGACATAAATTAATGGCAACACACTTGACTTACTTTATTTCCAACACTTCGCTTCTAAATGTACACGTTCAGCTTAAGGCTGAATCACTGTAATACTTTTCGTTTATTCGCTTTACATGTTTAATAATACGTTCACATAATCTTATTACATGTGCTTAACTCCTACTACTTTTTCGTGCTTAACACCAAATCCGTAATTAACACGTGAGCTTACCTATATAAAATTTCGCTTCTGAAATTCGAGATTATAAAATAATCCTAGATTATTACCATACTTTTTACATACAACCTTTTATTATCGATAATTATTTCACGAATGTACGGAGAAACGTCAAAATAAAGACTAAATAAAACGGACGCTGGCAAAGAAAAAAGGTTTGTAGACATAATTCTAATATTGAAGGTTGAATTAGTTTTAAAGGTGACACACAGATGGCGCTATTTATCACTTTATCGCGTTGGCAATACTGAATATATATTCATGACAAAGCCTCATCCCTAGGCTCAGTTTATCAGTATCTGTCATTTCGCTGAAGTATAAACAACGCAGTGTTTTCGTGCTCCGAGTATGTCAACTTTCGTGCCGTCGAAACGCAATTTGCGGGAAGCTTTGCTTTTCTGCTTCAATTTGAAAAAAAATACAGCCCAAGCCCGTGAATTGCTGCAGGAGGCCTACCTAGACCATACGGCCAAGCAGAATATTCACGGCAAGAAAATCATGCTCTGCATTTGGTGGGATCAGGTCGGCGTCGTATATTTTGAGCTGCTCCAACCGGGCGAAACAATCACGGGGGATCGTTACCGACTGCAATTGATGCGTTTAAGCCGGGCATTGAAAGAAAAACGGCCGGAAACGGTAAAAAGGCACGACAAGGTTATTTTGCAACATGACAACGCTCGGCCGCATGTTGCTCAACTTGTCAAAAAATACCTTGGAACGCTTGGCTGGGAAGTGTTACCCCACCCGCCGTATAGTTCAGACATAGCTCCCTCCGATTATCATTTGTTCCGGCATATGAGTCTCGATTTGGCGGACCAGCGGTTCTCCTCGTACGAGGCTACCAAAATGTGGGTTGAGTCATGGATAGCCAAGCAGCGGCCAGAATTTTGGAGAAACGGCATCCGGAAATTGCCCGAAAGATGGGCGAAAGTTGTAGCTAGCGATGGCCAATACTTCGAATAAAATATTTTGTACCGTTTTTTCACAATAAAGCCCCAAACTTCGAAAAAAACCTTTAAAACTAATTCAACCTCCCAATAATATTTTTTTATATATTATTTATTAAACATTCATTTTAAGAAATAAGCGATCACACTGGTACAGAGAAGCAGCCGAATTCCTTTTGGAGTTGTGGCAGGAAAAGCTGGCGATGAAAGAAAGCTACTGCAAAGAAACAAACATAGGTATACATGGCAGTAGAAATGGCCACAAGAGGATTTGTGTTTTCTTCGAAAGAAATAAAAATCAAAATTGATCTAATAAATTTAGGTAACTTTGTTCAGTAGCAAAATTTTAGTATGTAGAGGGTTTTCCAAACAGAGGTGTTATTTTGATATTCAAAGAATATTTTTTAATATAAATGATCGGATGGTTATTTCATTATAAAGAGGAAGGTATGAAGTTAATAGTGGAAAATAACATAAGGCAAATGACCACCACGACCACGCTTACAGGACAATATCCTTTTCATGAAATTTTCCGTAACCGAATTGCAAATTCAATTGCGAATTCACACGAAGTACATTCTTGAGGTCTTGAATCGACCCTGGGCTGTTGGCGTAGATTTTCTCTTTCACGTGGCCCCAAGGAAAAAGTCACAAGGTGTTAAATCACAAGATCTCGGTGGCCAATTGTGATCACCTCCTCGAGAGATAACACTGTCCGGAAACTTTTGCCGTAAAAGATCAATGGTTTCGTTGCTTGTGCGGCAAATAGCGCCGTCTTGTTGAAAATAAACGTTGCCCAGATCAATACCATCCAATTCCGGCCATAAACAATCGTTAATCATCTCTAGTCTAATCTAAATAACACTTATATTGGGTTACCAGTTGCCGGATCTTCAAATTGAGATCCCCGGGATCGGCCTGGCGTAGGTGGTCACGCTCGTTTGCTAAATTGGCTGCTTCGGCTGGAAGATTGAGACGGACGTCCTCGAGCCTTCCAGCGGGGATGAAGCGAGCCGCAGCAGCTGTGAGCACCTAGCGGAAAGCCTGCGCGCACATCAGCAGGGAAGGGAAGAGCGGCGAAGGTGTCCTCGGTGAATTCCGTGAAGCCGGCCGAATTAGCTTTGTTAAAGTTAATATAAGATCGGTGATTCGCGGAAACAAGTCGGAAGGTCTCATAATCGAGACGATAATGGGCAAATTGTCTGATGCAGGCGATAGCATGGGTCGCCACGTTATGCTATTTATCAGACCAGCGCTAGCAATTTTGATGTCAGACGAGCTGCTGCAATTGCCCACTACCCTGTGGGGGCGTCGTCGTTCACAGAGCTGAATGTCGAATCGGCTATTTGCTGTACCAGTAGCTGTCCCCTACGATCGTTTGGCAGGCTTGAATGTCAAAGATCGTGATGCGCATTAAAGTCACTTACCACCAATCGGTTTTCACCTCTGATGAGCGCACCTATGTCAGGGTGATATCCTGCCGGGCAGCAGGTGACAGGGGTATGTAGATATTCTGTATAATATTTCGAGCGCGACATCGCCTGACCGGACAGCTATACCTTAACATTCTAAGGTGCTGTCACTGCCGTCGTTGCCTTCGTCAATGAGACGATACTGCACTGTGTGGTGGACTATAAACTCTAGGCCACCACCATTGTCTCGCTCGCGATCGTGTCTGTGCACGTTATAGCCATCCCTGGTGAACAGGGAGGACCTAGCGTGCAGCGTGGTTTCCTGGACCGCAGCTATTTTAATACTGTGTCGGCTCATAAAGTCAACTATCTCCTCGACCTTGCTCGTGAGTCCATTGCAGTTGAACTGTAGAAGCTTGAAGCTTCTCGGTAAAGTCGGTGTAACTCGGCGGGTGAGGGACGCGTGGGGTTGTCTACGTTAAACCTGCTGCGCGATCCGCTGTAGTTGTTGCGGCCTGAGGGTGGTGGGCGCCCGCGCCTCCGGAGGTGGTAGCGGGTGCAGAGCTTTGCAGCAGGGGGCAACGTAGTCGGTTGTCCACTCACGGGTGGTGCGCAGGCGGGGACATCTCTGAAAATGGCACCAGCGAGCAGTTGCTCCTGTGACGTAAGGGGTGGGGTGATATGCTGTTCACTAGACAGGGCTAGTATACTGGGGCGGCAGCCTCGGTCGGGAAAAACCCGAGTCATTCCGGTAACGTAGAACCGGCTGCCCTGGCGTGGCGTGGCTAACTGTATCGAAAGCCTTTTGTAAATCCAACGCTACTAGGACAGTCCTCTCGCAGGGGCGATTTTGGTTAAGTCCGCGGTTTATCTGGGTGTTAATGACGGTGAGTGCCGTGGTGGTGCTGTGCACTTTTCGGAAACCATGCGGGTGTGGGGCTGGCGTCAGGTGTTCTGTAAGGAGTGGGAGTAGAACGACCTCAAGAACCTTCACTACTGAGGAAAGGAGAGTTATCGGATGATAAGACTCCCATTGGTTGGCGGGTTTCCCTAGCTTCAACAGTGGGACAACTCTCCCTAATTTCCACTTATCAGGAATGATGAAAGTGGCCATAGACAGGTTGAAGACCTTGGTGAGAAATTCTACTCCCAGTGGACCCAGCTTCTTCAGCATCAGCATGTTTAGTCCGTCAGGGCCAATGGCTTTAGATGGTTTCATGAGTTTGATGGCCCACTGAACCTCGTCACTGGAGAAAGCAAGCGGTGCACTGTTGTGTGTCAGTTTGTGCAACCGTCTGGTAGCACAACGTTTGCATCTGTCGGCCGGAGGATTCAGTATAAATTGCCGGCTAAAGTACGACCGTTGAAGGTGATATCCACCTTGACGTTGTACTTCGTCGGGTTCGACAGGGGCCTTACGGTGGACCAGAGCTTGCTCACCCCAGAGGTGAAGTTACAGGACTTCAGATGCTCTTCTTATTTAGTCCGCTTATGTCGGGTTACCAGTTGCCGGATCTCCGAATTGAGATCCTTTATTCGAGGATCCCCGGGATCGGCCTGGCGTAGGCGATCACGCTCGTTCGCCAGAACAGCTGCTTCAGCCGTCTAGTGGGTATGAAGCGAGCCGCGGCGGCTGTGATCGCCTTGCGGAATGCGCGTTCGGCTGCGCGCACATCGCTGGGAATGAGTAGAGCGGCAAAGATGTCCTCAGTAAATTCCGCGAATCTGGTCCAATCAGCTGTGTTGAAGTTGATGTATTACCGGTGATTCGCGGAAACAAAGTCGGCACGTTTTTTGATCGAGATGATAATGGGCAAGTGGTCTGATGCAAGCGATAGCATAGGTCGCCAGGTTATGCTATTTATCAGACCTGCGCTAGCAATTGTGATGTCAGGCGAGCTGCTGCAATTGCCCACTACCCTAGTGGGGGCGTCGTCGTTTACAGTGCTGAAATCAGTGTTATCACATGCCAATTAAAAGTACCCAGTAATTTTACATCCGTTTATTAAAGTAGCTAACATTGATTGTGCAGTTGGTAGACAGTTTATAAATCCTTACATATTGATTTTTTTTTTTTTTTATTTAGTCAGTAAATTTATAAATTTACTAGCGTACCCTCGCCCGCTTCGCTAGACGATAAATTCAATGATTTGCTGAAAGAGAATAAAATTAATACGAAACAAAGCAAATTCTTTGATACAATTTCATTCGAACTTTATTGTAACACTTTTTGGTAGACAACGTTTTTAGTTTTTTCATCTTTCGCGTGAATAATGACGATGGTTTGCCAACTCGTGAGCAAGCTACATACAATTGTCCATGAGAAAAAATTGGGTATTCTAAATTAATACCGCCCATTTGTAGAGACTGTCCTTGCGCCTTATTAATTCTCTAGAGGAATTGAATCAACATCCCGATTTTAATAATTACCTGATGTATGTACTGACGAAACTAAAAACTGAGGATGAGCAAACACGTTCTCTAAGTGGTCTAATTTTAAAAAATAGCATCTGGATTCATAGAAATACTCTACCGCCAGAGACTATTGAATATATCAAGCATGAATGTTTGCAAGCTATCGGAGATCCGTCACCTCTGATAAGAGCCACTGTTGGTATATTGATCACTACTATCACCAGCAATGGCCGTTTACAATATTGGCCCCAATTACTTCCCTCTTTGTGCGACATGTTGGACTCGCAGGACTATAACACAGTGCTACAAAAAAAAAAAACGAAATACACCTGACATATTACACACTGTAGGTTGTTTATATGGTCGAATAATGCATAAAAATATTTTTGTTATTTTTGTTGTACCCTCCAATTTTTATTTATTTATAAAAAACCGTTTTTTCAGACTTTGCGCGGTAATCTACGGATATCTCGGTCAGTTTTTCACCGATTTTCAATATTTTATATGTTTTGAAAATGATATTGTCAGACCTTTCAAATGATGTACAACAAGTAATTATTCAAACTAGTTAGTTCTGATTTTTATTTGATTAAACCTGGAGGAAGTGTTTTTTTATCATTTTTTTAACTTTAACAATTTTTTATTGCACAATTTTACAACAAAATTAAAGATGTTTGTTAATATTCTTTGAGTGCATTTATTAGCGAAGAAATTAATTTATTACTTTTAATAATCGGACAAAAATTGCGTAAACTACGCTAGTTTTCCGTAAATAGAAAAAAATGCTTTGAATATCTATCCATTTGTGGAACCATAATTTTTGTCTTTAATGATTATTTACTTGGAAAAATCACTGCATTCTTTATGTATTGACAATAAATGTTTAACAATGACAATTCATCATAAATTACAAACGTGTTTCTACATAATTTTGCGACATAATTTTCGCGCGATTTCTGAGGCGCAGAGACCCTCCTCCCACGCAGTAATTTTACCTCTCTCTAATTCGGTAAGTTTTGAACCGCGTGGCATATTGATATTTATTTACTTAAAAAACGATTTAAATTAAAAGTTGTACTCAGCGAACACATAAATGCACTTTAAAGCTTCAATGCCTAATGCGTTCTATAGTTATGAAACGGCAAAAGTAGTAACGAATTGCTCTGACTCGTGCTCAAAGTAACGGTACAAACAAACACAAAAACACCACGATGAAAAGTTGTTGTTTATTGATACCAAGAAGAATAACGGTATTATTCCATATATTCATTTATTTTTACAGAGTACCTACATATTTTTGGATTAAAGATTAAATATTCATGTTATGTGTCCTACAGTTATGAAACGCACCTTAGTCTGAAACAGCTATTAGACCAGTCTTTGGTTGGCAGTGCCTTTTTATCTCCTTCTTCCAAAATCGCGTTTTTCTCAAGTGTGTTTTTTTGTTAAAATTGTTTATAAGTTAGTTAAAGATGTGTGACAAACGCAATAATTTCTGCTACGTTGGCGGTTTATTTGTTATAAACAACATCGCCGTGAATTAAAAACAAATACTATCGTGGTTGAAGCATACAATCTTCACTTTGAGCGCAATTATAGTAAAAGTCGCTGGTATGAACCAGAATATATATGTTCCACGTGCTCCATATCACTAAAAAAGTGGAAATCTCAAGATCGTTTGCCATTTTCGAGCCCAATGGTTTGGCATCATCAAGTCATTCACAGACCAGAAGACTGCTACTTTTGCCAAACCAACCTCCAAGGTCAGCGCTTCAAAACACGTAACAGTATAAAGTATCCCGAAGTGCTAACTGCTACGAAACCATTTTTTCTATTAACGAAAAACTAACGTAGTTTACGCAATTTTTGTCCGATTATTAAAAGTAATGCATTAATTTCTTCGTTAATAAATGCACTCAAAGAATATTAACAAACATCTTTAATTTTGTTGTAAAATTATGCAATAAAAAATTGTTAAAGTTAAAAAAAAAAAAGATAAAAAAAACACTTTCTCCAGGTTCAATCAAATAAAAATCAGAACTTACTAGTTTGAATAATTACTTGTTGTACATCATTTGAAAGGTCTGACAATATCATTTTCAAAACATATAAAATATTGAAAATCGGTGAAAAAATGACCGAGATATCCGTAGATTACCGCGCAAAGTCTGAAAAAACGGTTTTTTATAAATAAATAAAAATTGGAGGGTACAACAAAAATAACAAAAATATTTTTATGCATTATTCGACCATATAAACAACCTACAGTGTGTAATTTGTCAGGTGTATTTTCAGTGTTGCACCGTGTAATGTATGTGAAGGTTCTTTCAGTACTTTACAAAAGATAAATATGTAAAGATGACTTGGGTGTAATCAATCGGTCTCTATACATGATGATTCCGAAATTTCTTCAATACTTCAACCACAATAGCCCGAAGATACGTTCACATACCATAGCTTGTATCAACCAATTCATTGTGAACCGATCACAGGCTGTGATGATACACATCGACGCATTCATTGAAAGCTTATTTAACCTAACGTCCGATGAAGATTATGAGTTAAAAAATAATGTATGTCGCGGGTTGGTGATGCTGTTAGACATTCATATGGATCGTTTGCTGCCGCATATGTCACAAATGATTGAGGTAAGTTATCAAAGCATGAATTGGTCAGCGGTAAAATATTTAATTTATTAATTTACGAGTAGGCAAACCATCGTCATTATTCATTTACGCGAAAACGTTGTCTACCAAAAAGTGTTACAATCTAAATGAAATATCTTCTTTGTTAATAGTTGAAAATGAAATGTTTTGAAAGACTATAAAATTTTTTTCTAATATATTTTTGTACACATAAAATGAATGTCGATTCGAAACTTACTATAATCGAGCAAGTTTTGTTTTGTACAATATTTTGATTTTTTCTTTTTTTTATATGAAGAAAATATTTAAAAGAAATTTTTTTTTGCTAAAAACCTTCCCCTAGTGGATCCCTATAATATGAAAAAAGAACGAATAAAATTGGCCTCGTATCGGCCCAAAAAAATGCGTACAAACGAACATCATTTCATTTTTATATATATAGATTAGCAACTCAAATGATGCCGCGTAATTGTATAAGGGCCTGAGAAATTTGAACTATTACGTCGAAAAAAACTAAGAAAAAGAATTATTCACGCCCAAGGTCTTTGATCTCATCCACAGATTACAATATATTGTTAGGTTATTGTAGAATATCTCAAGATTTAAAGTGATTTAAATTTTTTTTTTTTTTTCAATTTTAAGAGACACATGAGTGTTTACACCAAGAGGCGAGTTATTTGGTGGCAGCGTGAAGCCTATGTACATCGTCTTAGCTTCATATTACGGTAAAAGATTTGGCAAGTAAATGGAAAACAACAGGTAATATCATTTATGAGAGGATGGTTCCGAGTGGAGCAGTTCACGCAAATGTGGAGGTCTCTGATCGCCATTCACGTGGGAGTGGCCAGGATGGTTCTTCTGCATACGGTGCAAGCAGCTCACAACGTCCAAGCTTTACCAAGTATTATATATACCACAGGATACTGTGGGTAACTTCCAAACTTCCGTTTGCGAGCGAGCTAATGTGAGAAGGCGGAAAAGCCCAGAATATTTGGTTGTGAGCTAACATAAAAAACACCGAAAATAACAGAAAGCACAGTTTTCGAGTGAGACCAACTTATTCTGATGACGATCACGGCAAAAGAACTAAGCACACTGATTTGAGAGCATGCACCTGAAATTTCCGGTCCCGGTTGGTTACGGTCTTCGTAAGAGCAAAAGTTGACACCATCACATCACCGCGGTTCAAGAGATGCGATGGAAGGGGCAAGGCATCAAGACAGACGGCGGCGTTAATCGGGATAACCGGCGCAGTTAATTCTGATTAAAATTGTAGTATGACAGACGGTTAGTACGCGGGTTAGAGAACAACTGATTTGCTTATTGGATAGTTTTGTCCGTAGAAGAAGGCAACAAAGTGCCCAGGGAAGGAATTTTTGGGCCCATAGTTAGAAAATTCAGCCTACGAAACATCCGATAACGGACTGAAGCTTATTGACTTCACCGGGGACTGCAGCATCAGATTCCAGCACAAAGATATTCATCAAGCTTCGTGGCCGTCTCCTGATCGAGAAACGAGTAACCAGATCAATCATACTGAGATAGATGCAACACACGCTTTTAGTGTTTTATATGCACATCCGAGGCCCCAATACCGACTCGGATCATTATCTTGTTGCGGCCAAAATACGTACACGCGTTTATGCATCAGAGCGCATGATGTTAATTCCACAAGGAAAGTTTGACATCAAAAAAGTTTAATTGCAACATATAATATAGCTAACATATTCGCAGCAACTCGACTCCCACTTCTTAAATAAGGAAATGCCGCGTTGCAACAGAAAGAACAAAATGTTGCTTCCTATAAATGGGGAATGTTTATGCTGCTAAAACAACAACAACAAGGTTGAGATGCTGCGGAGAGGAAAAATAGGCTTACAAAAGATTTCACGATCGGGGGGATTCCGTATAAGAACAAAGAGGGACATTTGATGACTGACGTCCAGAGCATGCTTAAGTTATGGAGCGAACACTTACTAAATGATGATAGCAGTGGATGCCACAGATAAAAAGAAGATCCCATTCGCCCAATCTTTTACGACGTCACTGTTCTTTCATTAACTGCCCATGACGAAGTGCGAATAGCAATAACTCGACCAAAGAACAAAAAAGCCAAGGGAGCCGACAGACTGCCAGTTGAGCTATTCCAATATGGTGGCGGAAAGAAGAAATATGTCGCACTAACTATAGAATTAGTCTTCTGAGTAAAAATTGTGTAGTCTGTTTTAAACTTGTAAAAAAGGAGGACAAGGTTGAGAACTTTAAGATGAACTTTAAAATGCCTCTATACTAAGGTCGGGTGGTAGAGTAATACCGCATGAGCAGTTTTACGCAAAGTAAAATGATTTTTTAACAAAAATTGGTGGAGCTGTTAAGGAACGATTTCTAAATAACCCCTCTAATTCCTAACATTCCGGACATAATAGTTTTGAAATTATATGCCTTCAAAGTGCCTGAACTTCACTTCAATTCATAAACTATGCAGTCACACACTTTCACTTATTTCCACACTTGTATCCAAAATATTTCAACGAAAATTAAATGCAAATGCATTAATCAATCATCACAATCAATTCATTGGAATTGACAATAATATTGTGCTACCAGATGGCTAAAAATTCAAATTAAGTAAGAAGTATTTCAGTTCAGCTTTGATGATGGGGATGGGGTCTATCGTCCTTTCATGCTACACACATACATATGACGCTTTAATTGATGAACCTTATTTTTTGGAGAGCTCCACGCAGAAGGAGTTCTAGGAAAAATTCCGCAAACTTACATTTTTTTATAGGAAGGGTTACTTTATCCAGAAAATACGAAGTTGAAGTTTTGGGTTCCCTCATCGATAATAAACTAACATTTTGTCACATGTAGATTATTCTTAAAAAAAGACCTCTACCATAAAGCGTCTCTATGTTGTATGTCGTAGTATTCTCCCTACTATAGTACGCATTCGGCTATCCTGCTATCACATGTTAGCTGCTGTTGTTGTTGGTGCAGGCGATCTCGCGCCCTTTTGCAGTCGAAGTTTTGTGGTTGCCGATTGAGACTGATGCTGTCCTAGTCTTCCTTTACTACAGGGCTTTGGTGAGCGGGTAAACGAAACTCATTCCCCAAGCTTAAAATTACTTTGCGAAGGGCCCAACAAGCTCAACTGTTTGTACATTTGGTGCTGTCATATCCACCTGTAAAAAGCTTAAAAAGAATAATGCAAAGACCACCCCGGTGGCTGCGTAACCCTCTGCTAAACGTAACTTAGCATAAACATCTCCGGAGCGGTCGCTGGCAGTTAGGCTATGAAGGCTATTAATAATATTAATATAATTGAATGATATATGAATTATATGAAACTGGTGGCGGAACTAGTTTCAGATGATATGGCTGAAGAAATTCTTAAACATGCAAGAACGTTTATAGGTACTATGATCTTCATTGAAAAGGACCTACGTGCAGAAAGGCAACAGATTAAAAAGGCGCTGTTGCAACTAAAACCAAAACTATCTATTATGGATAACATCAATAAGGTCTTTGTTCGCGATGACAGCATTAACACTTCTAATAAACGTATGTATTACAATACGAAAAAGGTGCTAATGTGCAGCGGATAACGGGCGAATAATATATGATATTAGAGGACATGCATGGTAATAAGATATATAAACGTCGAAACCGAAAGGAAACATGACGCCTTTTTCGGATATAAAGAATAAAAAAAAGTATGTACAAATGAAATAGAAACGATTAATAGAACAATGGAACATCATGATTTTGGCATTTTCCGTGTCTTTACCGATAGCATGTTATATTTTGAACATTCATAGGTATTGACAGCGTTTTACATATGTACATACTTTCTTTCTGTCACGCGCTTTATGAATTTAAGGCCGGCGGGCCAATTAAAAGGTCAAAAATAATCGATTTTTTTTTCCTGAAATCAATAGCTTAGATATTCAAGAACATGAGACACAATTTTTCAGAGTTAAATTCCAAGTATTTGCAGAGTTACAGAGCCGAGCGTAGTGCGGCGTCGAGCAACCGTGCGCTTATTGTTGTAGTGCTTTGAAGCGCGTTTTCTCGGCTTTTCATTTTCACGATTTTACCTAATTTATGTACACGATTGCAAAAAAACTAAACGAGCTATCCATTTCATTCCAAATGCGTTATCTTCAGTATTGTTTTCTCTTCTATGTGAACTAAAAAAACATCCACCAACTATTTTTAAGCGACTTTTTTACCCAGTTGAAGAGTTTTTTTTTCCTTGAAAACCCACTTTTTTTTCTACGTTCCCCAAAAATTCGAATTTTACGTGTTTCTCCCAATTTTCTTAGTTCACATCGAAGATAATTACATCAAAATTAATAATCTTTTTTTTTGTTTTCAGATGAAAATTGCAAGTTGTATCTTGTACAGAAGTTGGATACTTCAGTGGCAAGGCGCTCTGGGAATCTATTGATAACTCGGCTTACAATATATTGTTGGAGATTGTACAAATTTTTTTTTTTTAGTTCAAATATATATTAAACTATCCCCAAAACTTCATTTGGCTAATTGTTTTTTTTCTCATCCTACAACGCTTCGCGAAAACCACTGAATTTAGGACATCTAATTGGCCCGCCGGTCTTAAGTTAGTATCGCAGTTCCTAAATATAACCAGAGAATGTTAAGGTACTTGACCACCTTGGAAAGCTAAAAAGTACAACATATTCAATAATTTTTTTTTCATGTTCTGTATAATATATTAAAATAAATTTTTTTTTTAATTTTTATTTAGAGCTTATATAATACAAAAAAAATTGATTTATTAAAATTTCTTTTTTTAACATATATCCAGGAGGCGCCAAAGTCGAGGCCTGAAGAAAATCATGTCTTGCGGCGGACAGTTAATCTTAGAAATGGTAATTCTAAAACAAAAGAGAGAAACAAATTTTTCAAAAGGAAGGTTCCTTGCGTGAGAATTTACCACAAACTGACAAAAAAAAAAAATAATAAAAAAATGGCGGATGTTTGAAAAAAAGTTAAGAAAACACCCCTGTTTTTCACAATGTTATGCTTAAAAAGCAATACTTTATTAACTTTTTTTTTTGCAAAATGTGGTAAATTGGGATACAAAACATCTTAACAAATAAAACAAGACTAAAATCATTAAAATCGGCTAAGCAGTTTCGGAGATAAAGTGTCCGCCATTCGAAAAAAAGTAATTTCTGGAAAAACGCGTTTAAAGTTAAAACTTGCAAGTAATGAGTGCAGGATACGCCTGCACATTTTCACTGATTTCACTTTGTTAGAATTCGAATTTAAAAAAACAGTTTCAGGTGATGATTTTTAAAAGTATAAGGATTGAAAAAATGTAAAAAAAAAATTTTAATTTTTTGAAACTTATAAGGTGGTCAAGTACCTTAATGCAATGAGAAGGAGCAAATGTTAAATGAGCTTTTTTCGAGTTCTAATTTATAGATTCATAATAAGGTCATTTCAAATTCAACTATCTTCACGAGTGGGGAATTGCAGATATTTACCACGCGAGTGGCGCGAGTAGAGGGTTTCTATATTTACTTACCACGCTAGGGCAAGAATTCAGATATTTTCTGCGTTTACCAAACTACTGAGGAAGTTCATAAGATTTTTCGGCACACTACTAAGGAAATCGAAGCGAATAAATTTGCGATTAAGAAGGCCGCGCGACAGTTAGTTTGTGGTGCAGAAGCTAAAGTCGGCGGAATTATTCGTTTTGTTTTTTGGCACGTATATAATTCAGGTTCAAGTCCTGAAGACATTTTTTTTTTCTTACACATTTTTTTTTTATTAATTGTAGATTAGCGCAATCGTGAAAGACGTGTTGTGTATGCAGTACATCGTCTCATATTTGACTCAGGTTCAAGTCCTGTGCACAGTTTTTTGTTCGATATTTTTATTTCATTTTTTATATTTGGTTTAATTGAAATTGATTTAAAATAGTGTATTCAGGTTTTTCTAATACCTGTTTTTTATAAATTTATTTTTTATATAACATTATTAATACTTCATTTGAATTAATTTATATGTAAAACAGCCATAATGGCAATCATATGAATATGCATTCCTATATTTAATCTCTTCAGTCAAATCTGAACTACTTACATACACATATTGATGAGAAAATATTCTAATATCCATGGATGCATCCAGAAAGCCAAACGCGCATACACGCATATGTATACAAATATATGCAAACCTTCAACGAACGCAAAATGTATGCATATAAAAAACAACAACTGCGACCGTCTTCTTGTCCGTCAGTGAAAAGATAGGATATGTATACCCTATGAGCAAAAAGAACCGGGAAGGTGATGTTGACTGTTTCCTTCGATTGCCAAGGCATAGTCCACCATGAGTACCTTCCATCGGGCCAGACAGTCAATAGAGAATATTATTTATTCGTTTTGAAACCTTAGAGAGATGCTGTGTGTTGCAAACCGCCGGAAATGTGAGCAAACAATTCTCAGATTTTGCATGGTGATAACGCGCCATCGCACTGATCAAAGAGAATACAAATCGGCCTGCCGGGAGTGCTTGGAGGACTGGGTTAAGCGTTGGCACATGTGTGTTCCTTCAGACGGGTCATATTTTGAAGGAGATAATATAAATTTGCCTTAAATTTAACTCTGTTTTGTTTAATTTAAACATTCCCGGTACTTTCTGATCATAAGGTACATATATGCGGCTTTGCGGACAGCAATGTGTGATTCGCTGGAAGTCGCATTAACTCGCGACTGTTGCACAGTTAGAAGACATATTTACATACATATAAGGGTGCATACATACATACGGAGCCGCGGCCACTCGACATGACAAAAATTTAAGATTTATCAAATATTGGCAAATAATTCCACGCGAAATATTCCAATATTGACTATTTTCGAATGGTCGCGAAAATTGGCATATGGGCGGCTCGTTTTATGAATGGAATTGAAATATGAGCTCTAACTTATGAATGAACTTTTTGTTTTGTTCTAAATTGTTCAGCGCCGTCGCTGATAGAATCATGGCCGCTGCGACTGCGTCTACGAATGTATTTTGTTTTTGTAGTCGCTAGGCTTAGATTTTAGCTTTGGGCGACATGCGTATGTGAGGTATGTGTTTTTGTTGTGTTCTAGAACATTTTAGAATGTGCGGTGGCAAAGCGGCCATGGCGTTGCGCTTGCTGTTGCTTTTGCGTCTATCAAAGTATATATCGTGTTTTTGTAAGTACAATATTAGGAATATCGACTGGTGAAAGACAAAAGTACACGGAAGCAAGAAGGGAGCGCTGTGCTCGCGCATATACATATGCATGAATATATGAACGTGCATGGATGTAGTAACATATGAATACAATTATTTTGTAGGAAGTTTAGAAGGCAAGTAGGTATATATGTATGTATATATGCTAGGACATAATACATACATAGAGCAGAATTGTTTTTGCACTTGTTAGGAAGAAACTCGCTAGTGCGTATGTGTATTTGTCTTGTAAGAATGTGATGTGCTGTGATTTGTGTACATACATACATAAGTCAAGGTTATTTGGGCATACATGCATATGTACATACATATGTATGAAAAGAAGATGATGTTCTTGCGCTTGTGCATTATTGTTTTTCATATACAAATGTACATACCTACATATGTATGTAAATGCTGTCGAATACATAAACTATAAATTGACATACAATATAAAATAAGTGTTGATTTATCTTAAACCGTTTTTTTTTTCTTAATGCAAATACCTCCTATTGTCATGTACATACATATTATGTATGTATATTGTCATATACCATCATTTATGTACATATAGAGTATACGTTCATTTATGAATGTATGTAATGAAAAACTTCATGAATTACTTTCAGAACTTTATTAAAATTAATTCGAGTCGCGCGCATGCACAAAACCTTGGTTCACAACGCAGGCGCAGAAATAAACGCACTGCGTATTTATCCTCCCCATGTGACTCGGCATCAATTCTCGGCGCCAATTTTTTTTTTTAAATGTGTTTTTTTTAATGTAATCGTAAAAAATTTTTAATAAATTTTATGTATACGCTTATCATTTCAAAAGTAACAAAATGGTAAAAAAGTAAACAGTCGAAGAAATAAACGCACCGCCTATTTTTCCTCGCCACATGTTAGACTCGAGTTCAATTCCCGGCGCAAACTTTTTCTTATACATTTTTTTTTGTAATGTAATTGAAAAAAAAAATTATGTAATAAATTTTACGTATTCGCTTATTATTTCAAAAATACGAAAATAGTAAAAATTTAATTGGTTTAATGTCGAGGTGAGAAATGTGTTGTGTGTTGAGGTGAAAGATGTGTGGTGTTTCTGTACTAAAAAAAGCTCACAGTAACATTTGCACCTTTTCATTGCATTAACATTCTCTGGTAATAGTGCGGAAAAGTTGCACTGTTAGACCAGAGAATGTTAATGCAATGAGAAGGAGCAAATGTTAAATGAGCTTTTTTCGAGTTCTAATTTATGGATTCATAATAAGGTCATTTCAAATTCAACTATCTTCACGAGTGGGGAATTGCAGATATTTACCACGCGAGTGACGCGAGTGGAGGGTTTCTATATTTACTTACCACGGTAGGACAAGAATTCAGATATTTTCTGCGTTTACCAAACTACTGAGGAAGTTCATAAGATTTTTCGGCACACTACTAAGGAAATCGAAGCGAATAAATTTGCGATTAAGAAGGCCGCGCGGCAGTTAGTTTGTGGTGCAGAAGCTAAAGTCGGCGGAATTATTCGTTTTGTTTTTTGGCACGTATATAATTCAGGTTCAAATCCTGAAGTCATATTTTTTTTCTTGCACATTTTTTTTTTACAATTCAAACCAGGAAAGTTTGGTAAAATTTTTGAGTTTATTTTAATTAAAATTTCTTTAAAATACTGTTTTTTTTTGTATTTTATAAATGGAAATTTCTTTTCGGTATAAAATAGTTCATACTGGATATGACCTGACTTTTATATAAATCAATCAAAACAGAAAATATGTACATATATCTATAATCTATTTCATCAAATCCAAATTATATTGATGAGAAAATATCATTCTAATATCCGTCCAGAAAGCCAAACGCGCATACACACATGCATATTCATATAATTACGCAAACAAACTTTCAACTAACGCAGAATATGTGCATATAAAACTGCGAATCGAATAAATGAGTGATTCAGAAATGATCATTAATGATTGTAGATTAGCGCAATCGTGAAAGACGTGTCGTATATGCAGTACATCGTCTCATAATTGACTCAGGTTCAAATCCTGTGCACAGTTTTTTGTTCGATATTTTTATTTCATTTTTTATATTTGGTTTAATTGAAATTGATTTAAAATAGTGTATTCAGGTTTTTCTAATACCTGTTTTTTATAAATTTATTTTCTATATAACATTATTAATACTTCATTTGAATTAATTTATATGTAAAACAGCCATAATGGCAATTATATGAATATGCATTCCTATATTTAATCTCTTCAGTCAAATCTGAACTACTTACATACACATATTGATGAGAAAATATTCTAATATCCATGGATGCATACAGAAAGCCAAACGCGCATACACGTATATGTATACAAATATATGCAAACCTTCAACGAACGCAAAATGTATGCATATAAAAAACAACAACTGCGACCGTCTTCTTGTCCGTCAGTGAAAAGATGGGATATGTATACCCTATGAGCAAAAAGAACCGGGAAGGTGATGTTGACTGTTTCCTTCGATTGCCAAGGCATAGTCCACCATGAGTACCTTCCATCGGGCCAGACAGTCAATAGAGAATATTATTTATTCGTTTTGAAACCTTAGAGAGATGCTGTGTGTTGCAAACCGCC
Organism: Anastrepha obliqua; assembly: GCF_027943255.1. NCBI lineage: Eukaryota > Metazoa > Arthropoda > Insecta > Diptera > Tephritidae > Anastrepha > Anastrepha obliqua. The sequence continues at coordinate 3,032,344 of NC_072897.1, forward strand.
GGAAATGTGAGCAAACCATTCTCAGATTTTGCATGATGATAACGCGCCATCGCACTGATCAAAGAGAATACAAATCGGCCTGCCGGGGGTGTTTGGAGGACTGGGTTAAACGGGTCATATTTTGAAGGAGATAATATAAATTTGCCTTAAATTTAACTCTGTTTTGTTTAATTTAAACATTCCCGGTACTTTCTGATCATAAGGTACATATATGCGGCTTTGCGGACAGCAATGTGTGATTCGCTGGAAGTCGCATTAACTCGCGACTGTCGCACAGTTAGAAGACATATTTACATACATATAAGGGTGCATACATACATACGGAGCCGCGGCCACTCGACATGACAAAAATTTAAGATTTATCAAATATTGGCAAATAATTCCACGCGAAATATTCCAATATTGACTATTTTCGAATGGTCGCGAAAATTGGCATATGGGCGGCTCGTTTTATGAATGAAATTGAAATATGAGCTCTAACTTATGAATGAACTTTTTGTTTTTGTTCTGAATTGTTCAGCGCCGTCGCTGATAGAATCATGGCCGCTGCGACTGCGTCTACGAATGTATTTTGTTTTTGTAGTCGCTAGGCTTAGATTTTAGCTTTGGGCGACATGCGCATGTGAGGTATGTGTTTTTGTTGTGTTCTAGAACATTTTAGAATGTGTGGTGGCAAAGCGGCCATCGCGTTGTGCTTGCTGTTGCTTTTGCGTCTATCAAAGTATTGTGTTTTTGTAAGTACAATATTAGGAATATCGACTGGTGAAAGACAAAAGTACACGGAAGCAAGAAGGGAGCGCTGTGCTCGCGCATATACATATGCATGAATATATGAACGTGCATGGATGTAGTAACATATGAATACAATTATTTTGTAGGAAGTTTAGAAGGCAAGTAGGTATATATGTATGTATATATGCTAGGACATAATACATACATAGAGCAGAATTGTTTTTGCACTTGTTAGGAAGAAACTCGCTAGTGCGTATGTGTATTTGTCTTGTAAGAATGTGATGTGCTGTGACTTGTGTACATACATAAGTCAAGGTTATTTGGGCATACATGCATATGTACATATGTATGAAAGGAAGATGATGTTCTTGCGCTTGTGCATTATTGTTTTTCATATACAAATGTACATACCTACATATGTATGTAAATGCTGTCGAATACATAAACTATAAATTGACATACAATATAAAATAAATGTTGATTTATCTTAAACCGTTTTTTTTTTCTTAATGCAAATACCTCCTATTGTCATGTACATACATATTATGTATGTATATTGTCATATACCATCATTTATGTACATATAGAGTATACGTTCATTTATGAATGTATGTAATGAAAAACTTCATGAATTACTTTCAGAACTTTATTAAAATTAATTCGAGTCGCGCGCATGCACAAAACCTTGGTTCACAACGCAGGCGCAGAAATAAACGCACTGCGTATTTATCCTCCCCATGTGACTCGGCATCAATTCTCGGCGCCAATTTTTTTTTTTAAATGTGTTTTTTTTAATGTAATCGTAAAAAATTTTTAATAAATTTTATGTATCCGCTTATCATTTCAAAAGTAACAAAATGGTAAAAAAATAAGCAGTCGAAGAAATAAATGCACCGTCTATTTTTCCTCGCCACATGTTAGACTCGATTTCAATTCCCAGTGCAAACCTTTTTTTATTAATTTTTTTTTTTTTAATTCGTTTTTTTATGTAATTAAAAAAAATTATGTAATAAATTTTACGTATTCGCTTATTATTTCAAAAAATACGAAAATAGTAAAAATTTAATTAGTTTAATGTATTTATCCTCCCGACGTGACTCGCCATCAATTCTCGGTGTAAATTTTTTTTTTTTTTCGTTTTTAAATTTTTTTTTAATGTAATCGTAAAAAAATTTGTAATAAATTTTATGTATACGCTTATCATTTCAAAAGTAACAAAATGGTCAAAAAATAAGCAGTCGAAGAAATAAACGCACCGCCTATTTTTCCTCGCCACATGTTAGACTCGAGTTCAATTCCCGGTGCAAACTTTTTTTTATAAATTTTATTTTTTAAAATCGTTTTTTTTTTTAATGTAATTGAAAAAAAAATTATGTAATAAATTTTACGTATTCGCTTATTATTTCAAAAATACGAAAATAGTAAAAATTTAATTGGTTTAATGTCGAGGTGGGAAATGTGTTGTGTGTTGAGGTGAAAGATGTGTGGTGTTTCTAATTTTTGTGTGGGCAAAAGTCAGTGAGGTGTCTATAAACTCGGTGTGCTAAATGACCTTATTACAAATCTTTCAGATCTCAATTGTACTAAAAAAAGCTTACAGTAACATTTGCACCTTCTCATTGCATTAACATTCTCTGATATAACAGCGTCGGTGGTGTTAACGTGCCGCGAAACGAACGCGCATCAGACGCCGACCGTTTTGTTTGGCAATCTCTCATTAAAACACGAGCTGCCGGCAGAAGTACGGATCCGTCTAATCAGTTTGTTTCTCCATTGACAATGACTGACTTCAGTGTTGTTTTAACGGTCCGTGCCGAAAACGTCAATGCTGAAAACGTAAACGAGTTGTGCTTAGTCTTTCTGACAAACTTAAAATTTTGGAACGATTAAAAAAAGGTACAAGTGGATCAAGCTTAGCCCGAGAGTTTGGTGTTGGGAATTCAACGATAGCTGACATTAAAAAAAACAGTGAATCTATCACAAAGTTTGCTTGCGTGCTGGACAGTGAAGATGGAGCTTGCATAGAAAAACAATGAAACACTGCAGTTTACTCACGGTTCATGCAGATAAATGCTCAAGGTCAACCAATAAATGGTCCTTTGACTTGCGAAAAGGCATTAGAAATGAACAGAAAGCTTGGCAGAAAGCAATGATTTTAAAGCATCTACTGGTTGGCTCGAAAGATTCAAGTCTAGGCAGGCATGGAATTAGAGAGCTAGATATTCAAGGGGAGTGTCAGCTGACATTGAAGCTGCTGAAAAGTTCAAAGAAAGTTTTAAGAGTTTGCTTGTAAAGCAGTGTTATAAGGACAGTAGCGTCTACAATGCAGATGAAACTGGGTTATACTGGAAAAGAATGTCGACCAAATCCCTTGTCTCTAAAAAAGAAATGGCAGCGCCTGGATTTAAAGCAAGCAAATCCCGCACAACAGCCATGGTATGTGGAAACAATACGGGCACACATAGACTACCTTTGCTGATCATAGGAAAATTTAAGAATCCAAGATGCTTCAAAGGAATAAAAAAACTGCTGCTTATTTACAAAAACCAAAAAAACTCTTGGATGAACACTCAAGTATTTATCGAGTGGTATGCCGCTGTATTCTTTCCAGAGGTTAAAAAATATTTTATTAGTGATTGTGATAGTGATTATTAGTGATTGATAATGCTCCAAGTCATCCCTCAAACCTTTCACTTGAGAGAGAAGATGGAAAATTTAAGGTGATTTTCTTGCCACCCAATGTTACCTCAGTCCTTCAACCTATGGAAAAGGGGGTGATCGAAGCCTTCAAACGTTACTACAGAAAAGCGTTGCTTCGTAGTGTCCTAATCGGCCAAGAGAAAGATAAAACAATTCTTGAAATCTACAAAGGTATAAGCTTTGTCCAGCAGTTGAATCCGAAGCTAGCCCTACATCGGAAGAACCAACAAATGAAAACTTTGTTTCAGAAATGGTTGAGTTGATGAAAGAGGTTCCAGGATTTGAGGAATGTGACCAAGAAAATGTGCATGAATGGCTAGAATTTGACGAAGATGATCCTGGCTACGAATTGTTGACAGACGACGATATAGTAGCACAGGTTGAAGTTCCTGAAGATGACGACGACGATGACGAAATTAGTGATGACATCGTCTCAGCTGAAAAATGTCCGTCCAATGAAGAAGCCTTTAAATGCTTTGAGACTGTTATTAAATGGTTGGAACACCAAGACGAATGCGATTCTGTGCAGTTGCTGTCTTTAAAACGCCTAAGAGATTTGGCGGCAAAAAAACGAGTCTGAAAACTTAAGCAAACAAATATGTTCGACTTTTTTTTTTTTAGATTAGTTTTGAACTATGTAAGTCACTTAACTAAAAAATGTTTAGACATATGTATTTATGTACCGTATGTGCAATCCCTACTTTAATGGGTATGTGTGTATTCATAATATGTACTGTACTCTAGTGTATAATTAAAAAGCATCACATACATAATATGTATTCCTAATCCAATGATGTGTTTTATTACCCTACCATCAACAAAGAACTGGAATTTCGCAAATGTTCGTTTATCCGAAAAATCGATTATCCGAACACTCTCTGCACCAATTGTTTCGGATAATCGGCGCCCTACTGTATATATATCCTTCTGGGTGTTTGGCCGAGCTCCTCCTCCTATTTGTGGTGTGCGCTTTGATGTTGTTCCACAAATGGAGGGACCTACAGTTTCAAGCCGACTCCGAACGCCAGATATTTTTATGAGGAGCTTTTTCATGGCAGAAATACACTCGGAGGTTTGCCATTGCCTGCCGAGGGGCGACCGCTATTAGAAAAATGTTTTTCTTAATTTTGGTGTTTTCACCGAGATTCGAACCGACGTTCTCTCTGAGAATTCCGACTGGTAATAAGATAGATAGTAGTTATTTTAGTCTATTGGAAAATATTAAGTCAAAAACCTTGACATAATTTCGGAGAAATTACGAAGATTGAAATTAAACAAATATGAACAACAAGGAGCTTTGAAGCAAAGAGTCATGTGCTTCAGTAATGTTCAGACTAACACTTTTGAAAGGGCAACCGAAATGAGTATCGGAATATTATCTACAGGGTTTGATTGAAAAGTAATGAGTCTTCCCGCGCGGAGCGTCTGCCAAGCGATCAACCGAATCGGCTGGTGGGGGAATATGATCGTTGGACCTTCCCCTTCCACTAGAAACCGGTCCCAGTTCGCTGGCAACAGCGGTGCAGTCAACATCGCTCCGCGCGTGAAAGCTGTTTTAAGTGTGTGTTAGGATTTTGCAGTGGCAAAAATGCAGCGATCGTTGGAGCAACGTTACTCGATCAAATTTTGCGTAAAGCTAAACAAAACGAGTACCGAAACCATTGGGCTACTCAAGGAGGCTTACGGGGACCAATCTCTGTCCAGTGCCCAGGTAAAACGGTGGCACAAGTCGTTCAAGGAAGGCCGGGAGGACGTCGACGACGAACAGCGATCTGTTACGCTGGTCTAACGGGAAAGCTGGAGCTCTTCATCTGCTATAGGTTGTGGGTGAAATCCGATTGCGGCATTCGGGAGTCATGAGCTTAAGAAGGTGGTAAGTGTCTTCCGATGAATGTCGTTTATTTTCTGTTTAAACGCGGTCTGATACAGTAATTTTTGATCAGTTTTGTCCTGGATCTCGTCGGCGGCTCTGGCTCAAGCAGGTGTCTACATGGGTGAAACCTGCGGTAGCACCCAAGCAGAAACTGTTTGCTGAGTAGTTTGTTGTGCTCCAATACCGGTAGCATCTGTGCCTCGTTGTGAAGGTGTTGAAGAGCGGGCGTCAGGAGACGACACGTCGCTGTCGGAATTGCAGTATTTTGGCAAGTCTGCAGATTTATCCACTGCGTGTCAATAGTTCCAGGCGATCAGATAAGCTCAACGTAGTTTAAAACCGGCCGGTCAATTGCCTTTAATGTCGATAGCAACATTTCTTTGTCTTTACCCCAAGTACCCCCCGAAGTACTGTCGGCAAGCGATTTGAGAACCTTGTAGCGATTTTGGACTTTAGTGGCAATTACGGTTCTGAGCGCAGAGAAGAAGAGCATACTGTCGAGGGTTCACCCAAAATTTTGGGGTGGTTAACAGTTGAGTTGCAGTTTGACCTCCTTTGCCCAGTTGTTAAAGAGATCGCCGTGGACTTTGTTTCAGCGTAGCCCCTCTGATGGCTGGGGGAGCTTCGAAATATAGAATTTGAACAACAAGGGTGAAAGGACACCACCCTGCGGAACACCTTGTTTTATCGTCTTTTGTTTAGAGATTTGGTCTCGAAAAGTTACTGACGAGTGTCGACCACTCAGATAGTTAGCGGACCAGCTCTTCAGCCCCGACTGTAGCGTGGAATGGCTCACAGTGCCGAAAACCTTCTTCAAGTCCAACGCTACTAGGACAGTTCTCTCGCAGGGGCGATTTTGGTAAGACTCGCGATTTATCTGGGTGTTTATGGCGGTGAGTGCTGTGCTGATACTATGCACTTGTCGGAAGCCCATGCTGATGTTTGGGTGACGCCAGGTGCTTCGTGAAGAGTGGGAGTTCACTATTGGGGAAATGAGAGTTATTGGCCGATAAAATTCACCTTGGTTGGCGGCTCAGGAGGTACTTCCCAATTCGGACGGCGCTGCTGGTATTGGGCAATGTCAATGGGAGTTTATTATATGGGGTTAAAAAAAAAGGACTGCAAGAGCAAGATGTCAACGTAGCCTTTCAGGAAATAAACACTTTGACTGTCATAGATATGCGAATGAAGAAAAGTGCTTTCCAAGTGTTACCTATATACATATATTAGGAGTATGCAATTGAACACAGAATCTGATATACTTAAAAATACTTTTACAGGAAACGACTGGAATAATGTAATTACGATTGAAGGCTGTAATGTAAGAATTTGCGAAATACAACGAGAAATAGAAGAAATGTATACGTTCACATATCTATTCAAAGGACAAGTTGGTAAATGCAAATGGGGAAAATATATAGATTTCTGCAACGACAATGGTTTGATTATTTGCAGCTGTATAACTGCACAATGGGTGCTGGAATGTATTGATAAATTGATAAATCTTGGGCCAGAACAATCAGGTATGTATCATACCAATCCTGGACACATAGAATACGTACCAAGACTTATTGCAATCAAAATCAATAAGTGGATTTAAAGGCCGCGTGGAATTATAGTAGAATATTTTGGGATCCCCACAGCATGATTTGCAGTGCTAAGCCCCTCAAAATAATAATAATAATCGGTCCAACACTTTGACAGGAAAACCATGTCCTCACCATAATCATGATCCGCCATGTTTAAGAGCTTTTTTGTGTACCATGGGTATTATTCCTGTCAGGCGGACATATATCCTACGTGTTCACACGTTATAAATCTCTCATCATATCCGATCTATTTATGGCGCACAAGTATGTACAAGTAGAAGGCGGCCCGTTTCCACCAGGCCAAATACACTCACTTCAGCAACATTCCCCGTATATGTATGGGAAATATTTATGCTGCTACAACAACAAAAACAAGGCGGCATGCTCGAAATAAAAAAAATGTCGGAACAATGACGGCGACATAGACTGCGTATAGCGGCTCCGGTGAATAGGACGTGTCATCCGAATGGAGACAAACGCTCCAGCTCTAAAAGTACCCGATGGTGTTGTTGTTGGTGTAGCAGTTTACCAAACCCTGCAAAGCGCTGTTTCTACGGATTGGATGAAATCATATTGTTAGTGTCGTATGGGTACATTGACATGGCAAAAATATGTAATGACAGGGACCAATTCTGGCAGAATGGATCGTTTCCCTGACAGTCGGTTCTCCGTTACCGAAACGACCCGGATTTATATCCGGTCCGTATGTAAGTATGGGGAATTTTTATGCTGCTACAACAACAACCAATTCTGGAAAGGTAGGAGTCGTCAAGCTCATCTAACGGTAGGCCCAGGAGAGGGAGATGGGTTTTAGATGAGTGCGTTTGATGGGGCAGGTGAAGGGTGGTAAATACCACATGCTGGACATATGTTTGGCATGTGGGGGCAATTGTGGATAGCTAGGAGTTTAACCTGCTATTTACAATATCTAGAACGTAATTATGCCAAGGTTACGCAGATCTCTCGGGGTAGCTGGACCTCTTCGTCTACTGTAGGTGGTGGTTGGACTCCCATTACGGCATTCTGGGGGTTGGGAGCTTAAGAAGATGGTAAGTGTCTCCCGATGAATGTCATTTATTATCAGTCTAAACACTGTCCGGTCCAGTAGTTGTCCATTTGTTTTGTCGTTGATCTCGTCGCCTCCTGACATACCTGGGAGGCGGCACGTGAGTCTGTTACAGTCAACGTAACGCAGGATGTGAAGTTGTCTGCGTTGGTCATGCTGTACATTCAGCTGTTTTTGCGGCTACGCCTCAGGGGGCGGTTGCGGGTGCAGGCCTCTACAACAGTCTTAAGGTGGCATCACCCGTCACATTAGTTACACCTAACCGAGGTGGAGTTCGGAGGGAGGTAGGTAGGAATTTAACCTACTACAATATACTGAACGTAATAGTGCACTTCGTCTGCGGTGGTTGGACTCCGGTAACGGAATTCGAGGAGTTTAGGAAGGTGGCAAGGGAATCTGGATGAATGCCTGTCTATAAACTATCTGATTTAGCAGTTATTGTTGTTGTTGTTGTAGCAAAGTCTCCAGCAAGTGCTTGCAGAAGTGGTTCCTTTTGTAGTATCTTCTTATGCTCTTTATCCCGAAGCGTAATTCACAACCAGCTAGCCAATTGCTTTAAACCTCGCCAGCAATATTTCTTTATCTTTGCACCAAGTGTTACCAGCTAATGATTTGAGGACTTTGCGAGAAAGTCTTCTCAGTAAGCTCCGCGAAGTCAATTCCATATTAAAGTTAATATAGGAAGGGTGATCCGCGAAAATAAAATCAAAAGGATATCTTATGCAAGATATGGCATAGATCGTGTGTTTTGCTATACATACCACTGTTGTGGTTGTGACCTGCTGGTGGAAGGCTGCTGCGCCAAACGAGACAATTGCAGAGCTCTACAATAAGGGGCAACGTTGTTAATTGTCCAATCTCTGGAGATGCGCAGGACAGAGTAACTCCCAAGATGGCATTAGCCAATGCAAGAATTGCCTTCTGAAAATGGTCGATCTTCAAGAACATATCGCGAAATTCGGGATTTTTTTGGTGTAAATAATCGTGCGAATGAGTCAATAGTCAAAGGACTGGCAAACTAAAAACTGAACGTTGAGAATATTGATGTTATTGAATGTTGCTAAACAACTTCAGCATCGATAACTCGACGTTCTCAACAATTAGGCAATTATGAATTAGCTGTTAGCGGAATTTACCTGTAGACGTGCTCATAGTGAACATTTAACTAATGTAATTTTTCACATATAATTGTTAAAAGCCCTATTTTGAAAAAAATAGTGAAATCTGAAATAATCTAAATTTGTACGTTTTATTTTAAAAGAAAAGTTAGGTGCGTCTTTTGAAATACCCTTTATAGCGTATAGGACAAAACTAACAGTCCTACATAAGTAGATGTGTACAATAAAGCAAATGAATAGTTTTAATTTTTTAAAGTTTTTACAGTGTACCTTATAATTTTAATAATGTAGATATATATAATAGTATATATTATTGATGCTGTCGGAATGGACTAGATTCTAAGCAGCACAGTACACTCATCGTTTGATGTTTTAATATTTTCTGATGACTAAAAGACCGAGTTCCTAAGCCGTACTGCCCGCTCGATTGAAAAGGACTAATTTGAAAGCCGAATTTTCATTGGATTCCTTGTAGGCATGCAATCTGGATGGACGAGATCCAGAGTCGCACTACCAGCATGGGTGTACAATATAAAAAAGCCATGACCTCAGTGTCTTCTTCTTCTTAATTAGCGCGATAGTCGTTTCTTTCTCGTGCTAACTGGCGCCAGTTGGAAACACCAAGTGAAACCAAGTCTTTCTCCACCTGATCTTTCCAACGCAGAGAAGGCCTTCCTCTGCTACCACCAGCTGGTACCGCATCGAAAACTTTCGAAGCCGGAACGTTTGTATCTATTCGGACGATATGACACAGCCAACGTAGCCGCTGTATCTTTATTCGCTGCGCTATGTCTATGCCGTCGTAAAGCTCATCGTTCCATCGTCTGCGATATTCGCCGTTGCCAACGTGCTAAGGTCCAAAAATCTTACGCATAATCTTTCTTTCAAACACTCCAAGCGTCGCTTCATCGGATGTTGCCATCGCCCAAGCTTCTGCGCCATACGTTAGGACTGGCATGATGAGCGTTTCCACGGCAGTCGGTTCTCTGTTATCGAAACGACCCGGATTTATATCCGGCCAAGGATTGCCACTCCAGCAGCATTCCCCGTATGTAAGTATGGGGAATGTTTATGCTGCTACAACAACAACAACAACAACAACGGGCATGATGAGAGTCTTGTAGAGTGTTAGTTTTGATCGTCGAGAGAGGGCTTTACTACTCATTTGCCTACATAGTCCAAATAGCACTTGTTGGCAAGAGAGATTCTACGTTGGATTTCAAGGCTGACATTGTTATAGGTGTTAATGTTGGTTCCTAAACAAACGAAGTCTTTTACAACCTCGAAGTTATAACTGTCCACAGTGACGTGCCGATACGCGAGTGCGCCGACTGTTAGTTTGAAGACTGGAGGTACTGCGTTTTGTCATCGTTCACCACCAGACCCGCTTTGCCTCTTTATCCAGTTTGGAAAAGGCAAAACTAACAGCGCGGTTGTTAAGGCCGATGATGTCAATATCATCCGCATACGCCAACAGTTGTGCGCTCTTATAAAATATTGTGCCTGAGCGATTAAGTTCTGCGGCTTGTACGATGCTTTGCAACATCAGGTTAAAGAAGTCACACGACAGCGATGACCCCAGTGGCTTTTAGTTAATTGTGAGGATTAAGCTACATATGTGCATATGAATGTAACATGCATCTTGTCATTGCTAACTTGGTTGTTTGAATTTTTATTTTTATGAATTTGTGTCTAAAGGAGGTTTTTTCAGTCCCATTTTTTATATTTTGTTAAAAATGTTAGAGTGTTTGAGGTAGTTTATCAGTGTCAGGTTTTGTATTATGGGGTTCTTCAGGAGCTCAATGTGGGAAGTATCGGTAAGCGATTGTCGATGAGCTGCGAAAGACGAGCAGTTTTCTACTATATTTACAAATGTTAGTTACGTTTTTATCTATTTAGTGTGGATGGGTGGTCCTTGTATGTTCTAATTGCAATCTTAAGATTTTTGTTTGTTCTTTTCTAGATAGTTCTTTGAGACTGACTTCTAAGAATTCGTATATTGTTTTCGTATATTGCTATAGTGTTTCGTTTCCCGATATTTGGGCGTGGCCAGGAACCCAGATTAGTTTTATCTTTCCTGATTTTGCTATAAGGGAGTTTCTATTTGCGTTTGTATAAAAGTTTATGGTGTCCGGATTTTTTATGGCGTTTGAAAAGGTCAGCGAGGTCCTGCAGATCTCACAATTGTGATATATTTTACTGCTTTGCCTATGGCCATCAGGTTCGCGATGTAGCTTAAGCTATAACAAGGTAGGAGAGAAATTTCGACCATTTCATTGTTTTTTACAATACCGTAACTAGTAATGTTGTTAATTCAAAATATGACATGAAAATCAATGAGTTTATCCATTTGTTCCAAGAGTCTTTGCAAAAATATCTCGGGAGGCGTTAAGTATTTTTAAGGTTCCTGAGATACGTGTTTATTGTAGTAGAATGGAGTTGCCACTGTAGAATTGCGGAAGTTACTTGAGTAATATCGTTTAATAGAATGTCCAATTGTTGCGCAAAGTTTTTTATTCTTGCTGTACAAGACATCTGTCTTGTGGTTTTTGGGTTTGTTTTTAGAACCGAGTATAGAGAGTGGTCGTTAAAAATTAAGGATTTACTAAATTTTTCATTTGGTATATAACTGACAAGTGTGGTTCTATAAGCGCCAAGTGCTATCCTAGCACTGGAGTTGATTTCAACTTGTGGGTAATGCATTTTGGAAGGTTTACATACCAGAGATCTGCATCGAGTAGTCCCGAACCGTCTCATGCATCATCCTATAATATTTGTAGAAGAAAACACAACTTTCGTGAGTTATGTAGGCATGTACGAGACGCAAAATTGTATTTTCGAGTTTGCGTAGTTGACATGATTGCTGATTTGAATTTTTGTATATGCGTCGTGGCGGAGGATCGTTAGATAGATAGATTAGAAGAATAACACGACATCTAGCAGCTGTTCAACTAGTGAATGCAAAGACAAACAATACAGAAGATCACGACACTCCCATAGCAGCCGGTCAGGTTTTTCCCCAGCCAAGGGCTGACGCCCCAGTAACTTAGCCCTGCCTAGTGTACCGTACCCCACCTCCAATCCATCGTCACAGGAGCAATCCTACGCAACATGTTTGCTCCAAATACTTTTCTTCACGGCTTGCATCAAACCCAACCTTGTACCAGAAGTATTCTAATGCTACCTATGCCATAAACGGCTCCACCTCGGCTAAGTCCAATAAGTGCAAGGGATGGTGCCATCTTAAGACCTGCTCAGGTCCTAAGACACAGAGGGAATGGTAGACACAGTATGTGGCCACGTGTTGCTCCCGCCACCAGGCGGCCCTGCCTCAACGGCTTCATCGTCGAATGTAGTGGCAATTCAAACTGCCCCCACTAATCAAACCTCAACGGTTAGGGACCCATCGATGCAACACAACTCCCTTTTTGACCCACAATCCCCTTGCTCTAATCCCAGTGCGGGGACAAACCAGCACCTCTTGGTTCCCCGCACAGTCTGTTCCGTGTATCAGACCAGAGTTCCTCGGAGCTTGACATCAGTCAAGTACAATTCTTGCAAAGGCTGGTGCCACTTTGGGAGGACCCTCCTTCAACTAAACTGCAACTGACTCATGAGTAAGGTGGACGAGATAGTCGACTTCATGAGCCGACATGGAATCAAGATAACTGCGGTCCAAGAGACAAAACTGCACGCTAGCTCCTCCCTGATTACCAGGAGGATGACGAGCGGGACAATAATGGAGGTCTAGCGTTCACAGTCCATTAGACAGAGCAATATCGTCTCATCGATGAAGGCATCGACCGCAAGGACAGCACCTTAGAACGTCAAGTTATAGCTGTCCGGTCAGGTCAAAATATTCAACAAATACATACCCTCTATTATATGTTGGCCGACAGGATATCACACTGAAATTGGTGCGCTCATCAGTGGTGGAAAGCGATTGGTAATAGGTGACTTTAATGCACATTACAATCTTTGGCACTCAAGCTTACCAAACAATCGTAGGAGACAGTATTTGGTAGAGCAGATAGACGATTCGACATTAAACGACGTCAACCCGGAAAGATGCGCGAGCTAATTTAGCCGGCGATTCATACTGACAGATCCAACCGTCGTGCAAACAAACGGCGACACAAACTAACGAACAACACTGCCCCATTTACTCTCTCTTGTGATGAAGTTCAGAGGGCCATCAACAATACCAAGCATCAAAAGCCATTGACCCTCACGGGTTAAACATGCTGATGCTGGAACACCTGGGTCCATTAGCAGTAGAGTATCTCACAAGGGTTTTCAAACTGTCCTTGGCCACTCTCATTATCTCAAACTGCAACTCAAGGTAAAAGACGATGACATACCATTTCCGACTGTTAACAACCCCAAAAGTTTGGGTGTAACCTTTGACAGTTTGCTCTTCTTCTCTGCGCACATAACCGTAATTGCCACTAAAGTCCAAAATAGCAACAAGGTCCTCAAATCACTTGCCGACAGCAATTGGGGCAACGACAAAGAAATTTTGCTATCGACATTTAAAGCAATTGGTCGGCCGGTTCTAAACGACGTTGCGCCTATCTGGTCGCCTAAAACTAGTGACACGCAGTGGATAAATCTGCAAACTTGCCAAAATACTGCAATTCCGACAGCGACCGGTTGCCTCCTGATGTCCCCCATTCAACACCTTCACAACGAGGCACAGTTGCTACCGGTAAAGGAGCACAACAAACTACTCAGCAAACAGTTTCTGCTTGGGTGCTACCGCAGGTTTCACACATGTAGACACCTGCTTGAGCCAGAGCCGCCGACGAGATCCAGGACAAAACTGATCAAAAATTACTGTATCAGACCGCGTTTAAACAGAAAATAAACGACATTCATCGGAAGACACTTACCACCTTCTTAAGCTCATGACTCCCGAATGCCGCAATCGGATTTGACCCACCACTTACAGTGAGTCATAGTCAAAGTGAGCCACACTTCCTAGTCATCAGATTTAGTAGAAATTTGTTTAAAAATACCACAGATTGGTATAACACATAAACCTGTTTTGTGTTTTTATTGTTTGAATATTAGCTTGAATAATGTATCGCTTGCATGAAGAACTTTCTTTGTTTTTTATAAAAAAAATGAACAAAAACTAAAATAATTCACAAATCTATCTTACAGTGAAAGTGAGCCACCTTAGCTGAACTGAACTTAAATAAGAAATTAATACTTTGTTGGGCCACCTTCGGCGGAAATAACGGCTTTTAGACGTCGGGGCATTGATTCTAATAACTTACAGGTATATGTGGAAGGAATTGCACGCCACTCGTCTTGTAAGGCATCTAAAAGACTTTGTTTTGAAGAAATGCTATGTTTCCGCAGGTTTTGGTCAAGACGGAACCATAAGTTTTCAATTATATTTATATCTGGAGACTGCGGTGGTACTTCCAATACGTGGTGGCAGTTATATAATAGATATTCCCGCGCAACAAACGACTTGTGCTTACGATCATTGTCCTGGTAAAAATAGAAGTCGCCTTCGATCCCTAGTTTTTCGACACTTGGCTTAAGATTTTGCTTCAAAACGTCTATATAAACGTATTTATCCATTATGCCTGGAATATGTTGAAGATTTCCAGTTCCACCACCTGCTATGCCGCCCCAAACCATGACGGAGCCACCGCCGTGCTTCATACTGGGAGTTAGGTTTTTCGGCGCCATACCATCTTCTTACCGTCAGAGCCAAATAAGTTAAATTTACTTTTGTCTGTAAAGAGAACCTACAAAAATATTATTATAGCCTCTACGTTGCATTATACCGTTATGAACCTTTTGCCAGAAACTCATATCCTTGTAGACATATTTCAGCGCAAACTCCAACCTTTTTTTTCGATTTTTGCTGCTAATAAATGGCTTGTTTCTGGCCGTACGACCATTATAACCATGCTTTCTGAGAACTCTTTTTACAGTTTCGGGGTTAACGTGGATATGTAGCTGCTCCTCAACCATCTTCGTCAATTTTGGAGCACTAAGATGAGGATTTTTCTTCACTTCCCGCAAAATAAATGCCTCGTCCCTTTCTGAAAAGGCCTTTTTTGCTTTCTTTCTGCTTGTTTCCTACTCTTCCTCCTCTAGTAAAGCGATGTATGATGTGCTGGACAGTTCCTCGACTTTTATTCACATATTCCGCAATTTTTCTTTGGGATTTTAATTTTTTTAAAAAATCAGTTACCAACTGTCTAATTTCAACACTTGTTTATCGACCCATCTTTATAACCCGCTTGATAATAAACAACTAAAACACTAAGAATAAGTTGCAAGCGAAAATTAATATCCAAAAATACATATCCCGTTATTTTAAAAGAAACAATGTTAGGTGGCTCACTTTGAGTGTGACGTTAGTTTGTGCGTTTGTTTTTGTTCTTCATTATTACTCTTACTTCGGCAGCAAACAAACAGAAAAAATACAGTTAGATTACACAAGCATGCTCGATTGATAAAGTTGCCAAAAACTAATGGGCGTTTGAAAGTATTTACAAAAGTTGTTTAAACAAATATCTTCAAGGAATTGGTGGCTCACTTTGACTGTGACTCACTGTATAGCAGATGAAGAGCTCCAGCTTTCTCGTAGACCAGCGTAACATTGGCACAATTACGTTCTGCATATTGTAGCAGGTTAAACTCCTACTTATCCAGAAGTGACCACAACATACTAAACATAAACACATGTCCTGCATGTGAAGGCAACTCGCACAACACTAACTACCTTTTCACATGCCCCATTAAACCCACTCATCTAACACCCCTCTCCCTCTGGACCTAACTTGTCGAAACAGCACGTTGATATGCACTACACTGACAGGGCTTGTATTGGAGCGCGGTAAAGAAGTGCATCGAGAACGTACTACGAAAAAAAAGATAGACCTCGACACGTGCATCAAAGGGAATCCGCACAGATAGAGACACAAGAAGCCAAGCCTACAGCAGGAATGCTGGCTGCACATATGGTGGACCCAAACGGGGGTAAATACAATGGGTCCTTTATGGATGCCGTTCTGAGTCTTCCGAAAGTAATAGAGAAAGTAGTCCTGGGAAGGTCCAAAGCTGTTTGTTATTTGTAATGGTTGACGCTTTAGGTAGTTAGGTGACAATGCACTGTATTAAAGTTTTGGTTCTAAGCCCACATTTTCGCAAGCAAGCTTTTTTTTATATTTAACTATTATCCAGAAATGGTATTTTCTTTTTTATAATTTTTAAATTTTTTTTGCCCCACCATGGGCACTGTGTGTTTAATTGAATTTCGTACTTGCGGGAGTTATTGAATAGCACTTTGTATCATAGTTTTTGGATGCTTCCATGGCAGATATTCTAGCTAACGAAGGCACCCGTGATTAGTAAAGCAGTGTGGTTGGTGGAATAATGTCGTTTAGACCATTGACGGCAATTCGAGTAGTAGGGGAGTTATGGACTGAACTTGTAATGAAAGTCAATTTGGATTTTATTGATACAGATATTACATCACAAATACTGCTAGAGGAACTTATAAGTTTACGTTGCAAAGGGTTGTGTATAAATGATGCTGAACCACTGAAGGCATTGCGAATGGGAGTGGAAGAGTTTAAAGTGCAATTTATTGATGTAGGTATGTTTTAGTTTTTCTGTCTACGTGTTTCTTGTTAGGCTATTAATCATTAGAATGTATGTTACGAGTTAAGTCCGTTACGGGTATAAACATGTAATACTTGTTTTTAATGAAGTTAATTTTATTTAACCATATAAACATTAAAAAAACTAAACCTTTTATTCGAAATAGTCATCTTCAAATGAGTAGGCCATTCACCTATTTCAGCACGCACGGTTTCCATAGATATTGTACGGATAAGTAGGAGTTTAACCTGCTACAGTATCCAGAACGTAATTGTGCCAGTGTTACTTGTGTCTCACGGGGAAGCTGGAGCTCTTCATCTGCTATAGGGGGTGGTAGGACTCCGATTACGGCATTCACATGATGGAAGCTTAAGAAGGTGGTGACAGTCTCCCGGTGAATGTCGTTTATTGACTGTCTAAATACTGTCTGGTCCAGTAAATTTCGGTCAGTTTTGTCCTGGATTTCGTCGGCGTAGTTTAAGAGGTGTCTCCTGACGTGCCTGGGAGGCGGCTCAGGCTCAACCAGGTGTCTGCAGGGGTGAAACCTACGGTAACATCCTAAAAGAGTAGTTTGTTATGCTCCTTGGCAAGTAGCATATTGGCCTCGTTGTGAAGGTGTTGAAAAAGGGGCATCAGGACGACACGTCGCTGTCCGAATGGCAGTATTTTAGTATGTCTGTGGCTTTATCCACTGCGTGTCACTAGTTTGGACTTTAGTGGCAATTGGAGTTGTGTGCGCAGAGGAGAGCAAACTGTCAAAGGTAACACCCAAAATTTTGGGGTTGTTTACCGTCGGAATTGGTGTCTCGTCGACTTTTACCTTAAGGGACAGCTTGATCTCCTTTGTCGAGGTGGTGAAAAGGGTCGCCGTGGACTTAGTGGGGGAAAGTTGGAGATTTCTCGCAGTGAAAAAGCGAGAAAGGTCAGTGAGGTAGTTGTTCACTTTGGAACACAGGCCATCGATGTTATTGCCCGACGCCATTATCGTATAGTCGTCAGCGTATGAAACCAGGGAAACTCCCGCTGGTGGTTGGGGGAGCTTCGAGATGTAGAAGTTGAACAGCAAGGGAGAAAGGACACCACCCTGCGGTACACCTTGCTTAATCTATCTCTGCTTTGACGTTTGATCTCGAAAAATCACTGACGAGTGACGACCGCTCAGGTAGTTTGCGGACCACCTCTTCAGCCCTGGCGGGAGTGTCGACTGATAAATATCATCTAGTAGCGTGGAATGGCTTACTGCACCGAAAGCTTTCTTCAGGTCCAACGCTACTAGGACAGTCCTCTCGCAGGGGCGGTTTCGGTTAAGCCCGCGATTTATCAGGGCGTTTATGGCGGTGAGTGCAGTGGTGGTGCTGTGCACTCGTCGGAAGCCGTGCTGATGTGGGGCTGGGGTCAGGTGTTCCGTGAAGAGTGGGAGTAGGAGGGCTTCAAGTGTCTTTACTACTGGGGAAAGGAGAGTTATCGGACGATAAGTAGTGGGACCACTCTCCCTGCTTTCCACTTGTCAGGAATGATGAGAGTGGCCAAGGACAAATTGAAAACTCTGGTGAGAAATCCTACTCCAAATGGTCCCAGGTGCTTCAACATCAGCGCGTTTAATCAGTCAGGGCCAATGGCTTGTGATGTTTTAGATTTATTGATGGCCCCCTGAACCTCATCACCGGAGAAAGCACGTGCCGCACTATAGCTCGTCATTTTGTGCAGCGTTCTGGTATCACGACGCGTGGTTCTGTCGGCCGGAGGATACAGTACAAAAAGTAGTCTAAAGTAGCTCGCGCATCTTTTCGGGTCCGACGAAGTGCAACCGTTGAAGGCGATAGCCACCTTGTCGTTGTGCTTCGTCGGGTTCGACAGGGACCTAACGGTGGGCCAGAGCTTACTCACTCCAGAGGTGAGGTTACAGGTATTCAAGTGCTAAACCCATTTTGTCCGCTTATGTTGATCTACTAGTCACCGGATCTCCAAATTGAGATCTCCTATGCGGGTATCCCCGGGATCGACCCGGCGTAGGTGGTCACGCTCGTTTGCCAAGCTGGCTGCTTCGGCGGGGAAATGAGGACGAATGTCCTTATAACATCCAGCTGGGATGAAGCGAGCCGCAGCAGCTGTGAGCACCTTGCGGAATGCGCGGAGTCGGCAGGTCTCTCAATCGAGACGATAATGGGCAAGTGGTCTGATGCAGGCGATAGCATAGGTCGCCACGTTATGCTATTTATCAGACCGGCGCTAGCTATTGTCAGATCAGGCAAGTTGCTGCAATTGCGACTACTCCCCTGGTGGGGGCATGTCGATCACAGTGCTAAATGTCGAATCGTCTATTTGCTCTGCCAGTAGCTGTCCCCTACGATCATTTGGCAGACTTGAATGTCAAAGATCGTGATACGCATTGAATTCACCTACAACCAATCGGTTTTCACCTCGGATGAGCGCACCTATATCAGGGTGATGTCCCGATCGCCTATCCGGACAGCAATGCCTTGACATTCTAAGGTGCTCTCCCTGGGGTCGATGACTTCATCAATGAGACGATACTGCACTGTGTGGTGGATTATAAACGCTAGGCCACCACCATTGTCTCGCTCGCGATCATGTCTGTGCACGTTAAAGCCATCCCTGGTGATCAGAGAGGACCTAGCGTGCAGCTTGGTTTCCTGGACCGCAGCTATTTCGAGACTGTGTCGGCTCACGAAGTCAACTATTTCGTCGACCTTACTCGTGAGTCCGTTGTAGTTGAATTGAAGAAGCTTGAAGCTTTTTGGTAAGGTCGTAGTAACTCGGGGGATGATGGACGCGTGGGGTTGCCTACGTTGGGCCTGCTGTGCAGTCCGCTTTAGTTGTTGCGGCCTGATGATGGTGGGCGGCCACGGGCGGCGGTTGCGGGTGCAGAGCTCTGCAGCAGGGGGTAACGTAGTCAGTTCTCCATTCACGGGTGGTGCGCAGGCCGGAACATCTCCGAAAATGGCACCAGCCATGGTCATCTTCACTGGTCATTTTAGTGTTACAATACGTCCACATAAGTAGAGTATCTACTTCTTGATGCTTAACTCCCAATCCGTAATTAAAAAGCGATATTACCCATACAAAATTTCTCTCCCGAAATCTGAGATTATAAAATAGTCCTACATTATAACCATACTTTTTTACTTACGACCCTGTGTTTTCTGTGTTATAGATAGTTGAATATTTTTACCGATGTAAAGAGAAACGTCAGAGTAAAAATTAAACAAAATGGATGCCGGCAAAGAAACAGGTTTATAATTCTAATAAAAGTTTGGTTAGGTATTAATTATGCCTTCATATTGGGTATGGGAAAAAGTTTCCGCGTTCGTAAGAGGTGTCGCGCCTGATACTATTTTTGTGTTCGCTCTAGTAATATGCTGTTGATTTGAAGCTGTATATGTGAGGTCTTGATCGCAGTAGTTGACATTCGTTTGAAGTATAAAGATCCTTTTTTATCTGACGTCAAAAATGTCTACGTTCGCTCCGAAAAAACAGCATTGCCGGGAAGTCATGCTTCTTTATTACTTTTTAAAGAAAAGTGCAGCTGAAACGTGTCGTATATTGTTCAATATTTACGGTAATCACGCTCCATCAAATACAACGTGTAAAGACTGGTTTCGACATTTCCAAAGTGGCAATTTCGACGTGAGTTATAAAGAAATGAGAAAGAGCACCGAAGAAATTCGAAGATGCTCAACTACAACAATTATTGGATGAAGACGTATGTCGAAACGTCGGTAAACGTTTGCATGCGATGGGAATGGTCCAGAAAGTGGGTAACTAGGTGCCACATCAATTGAAGCAGATGGATATCGAGACACGTTTGGTGGCGTGAGATGCTTCTTGAACGGCAGAAAAGAAAAGGTTTTCTGCAGCGTATCGACACTGGCGATGAAAAATGGATGTATTATGATAACCTTATGCGCCGAAAATGTTGGAGCCTGCCGGGTGAACCAGGTCCACGACCCGAACTTATATTCGGCCTAGGACTGTCAGTTCAGCAGCATTATGCTGCTACATCAGCAACAACAGCGAAAAAAGGCATGTGAAGGCACCCCGCACGACACTAACCACCTTTTCACATGCCCTTCAAAACATACTTATCTAACACCCCTCTCCCTCTAGACCCAACCTGTCGAAACAGCATGATTCCTGGGCCTACCTTTAGATGAGGCAGACGAAAACGACCGGTGATGTAAGGTATACAGTGCTTCTATTACAGCCACAACAACAACAGCGAAGAAAAATATTCACGTTCCAAAGGTTATGTTGTGCATCTGGATCAGAAGGGTGTCATCTATTATGACCTTCTTGAAGCATTTGAAACTATTACTAGCGATCGTTACCGACTGCAGCTAATGCGTTTGAATCGAGCTCTCAAAGAAAAGCGGCCAGAATGGGACGGTAGATATGACAAACTGAGGGGACTGAGTTGGGAAATCTCGCAAACTAACTCAATGAATGGATCAAATCAAAAGGAGGAATCCGTATGCTGCCTGAAAGATGGAGTAAAGTTGTAGCTTCCAATGGCACATACTTCACATAATACCATTGTTTAAATAATTCCTAATTTTGGCTAAGAATGGACGGAAACTTATTACCATACCCAATATAACATAAAAAAGCGCGAATTTCGCATGCGTATTGCTGCCATAGTTTTTTGAAACCTTGTTTAGGGACTTCCTCAATTGTTTATTACTGGTAGCCTATTGCGCAATTAAATTAGCTATTCCCTTTCCTCGTCTTTTCTTCATATCCATAATGATAATTAAAAAAACAAAAAGCTCTAAAATATCCCACCAAAGCAATAAGAAGCAGTATTGACAGCTGATTGTCAATTTTGCAGGTATTCTGCCATACAGTTCGTCAAAAAATTTAAAATTTTAGCTTTGATCGAGAATTCCAACAACAAATAAAAAATCAAACAAAAAATGTATACACACATTCCATTACTGTACTTGTCTACGATTATTAGGCGCCAACAGTTAATAAATAAACACACACATTACAAAAAACAACAACAAAAAAAGATGTTTACTCTATTTAAAAAGTGTCAAAAAAATCTTTGCATAATTGATGAAAAACAACAAAAAATGCAGTCTTTTGGGGTTAATATTTTGTATGTCCTCCTTGGGCATCAATTACCGCTCGAAGACGAGTTCGCATTGATTTAATTAGTTTCGGAATATCATATTCCAATGGTATTTTTCCCCACTTTTTTCTGATGAATCTTATTAATTCAGTTTTATTAGTTGGCGATCCTTTTCCTACCTTTCTTTTAATAACTTTGGTGCAGTTGTAGAGTAACCAGGACTTGCATAAATAGGATTTATGTTTGAGATCATTATCTTGATGGTATTTGTATTTAAATTTGTTCGAATTTTCCGAATTTTCTAATACTGGAAGTCAATTCGTTTTTTAAAATATCAAGATATACTTCCTTAGTCATTATTTCTCCAAAATTTTGATTTCACCCACTTCCATTGTTGATATACAACCCCAAACCATTACTGACAGTTTTCCAAACTTTACGGTGGGGATAATTTTTTTGTTTTGTAGTGCTGTGAGAGGCTTAAAATATCAAGATATACTTCCTTGGTCATTATTTCATCCACAATTTTGATTTCACTCACTGTCATTGTTGATATACAACCCCAAACCATTACTGACAGTTTTTCAAACTTTACGGTAGAGATAATATTTTTGTTTTGTGGTGCTGTGAGAGATTACGCCAAACTCTCTGGGGTCCATCATGGTAGTAGAGCATAATTTTCGTCCCATCTGAGTAAATAACGTCATCCCAGTACTCTGTGGGAAGTGATATGTGCTCGGTGGCAAATCGCAATCTTTTATCAATGTTTTGTGCTGATATCAGGGGTTTTTTCCTAACTACTTTTGAAGAATATTTGTGTTTTTACAACACTTTTCGAACAATTTCATGCGTAACTCTTAACCCGTAGTCTTTTTCCACTTGAAGAGCTAATCCTCTTGTACTGCTTTGCGGGCTATTATAAATAGTTTTAATAATTTTACGTTCAATTCGCTGCGTCACTTTTTTTGGTCTGGCTGTAGATCCTTTCAACTCGAGTCTTTCTTCATTTTGAGCACGGTTTATTATATTATACACAGTTCTAATGTTGATGAAGAACATATCGGCGATTTCTCTGGCTGATTTGCCCTTATAGTGATTGAAATACACTAATTGAATAATATTTTTTGAAACTCGTTTTCCTGGCATTTTTTTTATTCAAATCTGCGATCACTTGTAGCACTGAAGACAATCACTTTATAACTAAATAATTTCTTACCCCTTTCACAAAAAACCAAATGAATGAAATTCGCGGAAAATAACTGCATTTTTTATTGTTTTCATCAGTTAAGCAAAGATTTTTTTGACCCTTTTTAAATAGAGTAAACATCTTTTTTGTTGTTGTTTTTGTAATGTGTGTGTTTATTTAATAACTGTTGGTGCCTAATAGTCGCAGACTATTTGTTGTTGGAATTCCCGATCAAAGCGTACATTTTAAATTTTTCTTCCCTATGCAAAGATATTCTTGACAAACTATATGTAAACGGATAGAATAATTTGTGGATTTATTGCTAATTACTGCATATTTGAACGTACTTCTAACACGATCTATGAGCTACGATGAACTACGACGATCGCAAAGAAGTTATGGTTTATGGATTTGTGTGCAGAGTGTGTGGTATGCCCTAGCCACAAATCGCTGGGAATTGTGCCCTGTTTGTGGCCAGCTTAAGAGTTATTGAAGTTTGTCGAACAAGTGACTGAGATATCTTCGGTTGTGCTGTATGGAAGTGACTTTAAAATAAAATAATTTATATGCAAAGTAAAATTGAACTTTGAGTCAAAACACACTCCTAGGTTCTTAATCTCGTTGACCGATTGAAGAGTGGTATTAGATATATGGTACGATGTAATATGTGGATTGGACGTTACTTCATGACAGGGTTTGATGCTATTCACCCCAGTTATAAAGCTTATTGAGTTCTGGCTGTAAAACAACTGAGTCATTAAGACAACTAACCTCAGAGTAAACTTTCAAGTCATCGGTTTAAAGAAGAAATCTCGTTGAAGAGAAAAACGAGAAAAAGTCGTGTACTGATACCATGGGGAACGCCAGAGCCGAAAATAATGGGTTCGATTAAATACTATCAATAACAACACCAGAGTCCCTGTTGTCCAAATACGATTTAGTCCATTCCATTTTTTCTTTGCAGTTACAGCATGACGGATAATTGTTACATATTTCGTTGGATTCTGGAGGTATATTTAATTTTTCGTAACCAATAAATATTGAGTTGGATAGTGATAATGTTGCGACAGTCAAGTTAAGCCGCAGAATGATATTGATATCATCGGTTGTTTTTGTTGTTGTTGTAGCAGCATAAACATTCCCCATTCTTACATACGGGAAATGCTGCTGGAGTGGCAATCCGTGGCCGGATATAAATCCGGGTCGTTTCGGTAACGTAGAACCGACTGCCGTGGACACGATGTCATCGGTCTTAATGACCGCTCTTAGTTCTGTCTTTTCTGTCTTATCTCCCGTCATAAAAAAAAAAATAGTCGACGCACTCGCATATCGGCACTGTTGACAGTTATTATTTCGAGGTTATAAAAGACTTCATTTATTTAGCAACCAGCATTAACGCCGATATCAATGTCAGCCTTGAAATCCAACGAAGAATTTCTCTTGTAGTAAAATGTAGAAATTCAAGTAGTAGAGTCCTCTCTCGACAAACTAAACTAACACTTTAAAAACTCTCGTATCGCCCTATCGTATTGCGCAGAAATTTGGACGATGACAACATCCGATGAGGCGTCCCTTGGAATGTTTGAGAGATAGATTCTACGGGAGATATTTGTAACTGTGCCCGTTGCTTACGGCAAGTATCGCAGGCGATGGAACAATGAGTTGTAGGAGCTGTACGACGGCATAGACATAGCGCAGCAAGTAAAGATTCAGCGGCATCGTTGACAGGGTCATGTTGCGAAAGTCAGGATTATTAAGACAGTTTCGATTAATGTGTAGTTGTTGTTGTTTTCTTTGTTCACTACTTTTTTTAACGTCCATCACATTTTCAGCTCTAAGTTTTGTAGCATTTCGTCCTTTTTTATCCCGCGCATACCATAACAGCAAATTACATTTTTTGTAAAGTTTAGAGTGAAAGTAGTTTGTTTCGCGTGATACCTACCCATGCTGGATATATATTTAATATGTAAGGGCCAATTCTTGATAAGTATGAGTTTAATCTGCTACAATATTTAGAACGTAAAATTACTCAGGTCTTACGAGGCAGCTGAAGCTCTTGTTGTTGTTGTAGCAGCATAAACATTCCCCCTACCTACATACGGGAATGCTGCTGGAGTGACAGTCCTTGGCCGGATATAAATCGTTTCGGTAACGTAGAACCGACTGTCTTCTTCGTCTGGAATGGGTGGTGGTTTAACTCCGATAAGGGCATACGAGGGTTGGGAGTTTAGGAAGTTGGTAAGAGACTCCCGATGAATGTCTGTCTATATACTGTCCGATCCAGTAGTTACAGTCGTATTTGAGATACGAGAGATACCTCCTGACTCGCCTGGGAGGTAGCTCAAGCTAGCAAGTGTCTGCAGGGCTGATTCCTGTGGTAACACCCTAACAGAATTGCTTCGTGAGAATTTTACTTCACTCTTTAACCGGGAGCTTGGAAATATCATTGCAGAGGGGACATCAGGCAGTATCCCGTGGCTGTCCGGTAGCCTGATATATTGAAGGTTTGAAGCTTCGTTGGGTTCGACAAGGACCTTACAGTGGAATAGAGCTTACTCACACCAGAGGTGAGGTTACAGGTCTTCAAATGTTCTTCCCATTTAGTCCGTTTATGTTGGATGACCAGTTGCCGAATCTTCGAATTGAGCTCCTTTATGCGAGGATCTCCGGGATCGACCTAGCGTAGGTGATCACGCTCGTTTCCTAGAACAACTGCTTCAACTGGAGCGCCCCAATTTCATGATGATAACCTGTCGGGCAACAGGAGACAAGGGGTATATAAATGTTGATTACTTCGAGCTCGGCATCACTTGACCGGGCAGTTAAACCTCAACATTCGAAGGTGCTATCTCTGCGCTCGATGTCTTAATCGATGAGACGATACTGCCCTGTGCACGGTGCACATTATAGCCATCCCTGGTAATCAGGGAGGAGCTAGGGTACAGTTTTGTCTCTTGGACCGCAGCTATCTTTATGCAATGTCGGCTCATGAAGTCGCCTATTTCTCGTCTATCTTACTAATAAGTCGTAAGTTTAGTCGAAACTCGGGGACGCGTCAGGTTGTCAGCGTTGGTCCTTGTGTGCGCTCCGCAGTAGTTGATGCGGCCTAATGTTGACGGGCGACCGCGCCACGGGGGGGCGGTTGCGGGTGCAGATTTTTGCAGCAGAGGCGACGCAGTCGTGTGTCCACTCACGAGTGGTTCGCAGGCCAGATCCTCTCCGAAAGTGGCACCAGCCATTGCCAGAATTGCACTCGACTGATGTCAAGTTCCGAGGAATTCTGGTCTGACACACGGAACAGACTGTGCGGGGGACCAAAAGCTGCTGGTTTGTCCCCGCACTAGGATTGGAGCAGGAGGGTTGTGGGTCAGAGAGGGAGTTGTGTTACACTGGTGGTCTCCCTCGGGATGGGAACTGTACAAAGTAGGACTAGGAATCTTCAAGTCCGAAATCAGGAAAGCGAAGCGAGACTCATGGAGGAGATTCTGCCTACGAATGGAGGGCTGTCATGAGTCCGCGAGATTCAGACGCATTTTCTCGAGGAGTTCCAAACTTATGGGGTATCTGAGGGACGGCTCGGGGTGGTGGACGATGAGCAGAGAGGAGTGACTCAGGTTGTTTGACACCCGTCTTCGGACAAACTCGGGCTCGGGCAATATCGGCTGGGATAGGGGGCATAGCAATACACACACCCACAGCCGCTGGCTGAATAAGCGACGCTTAGCTTGGGCGATTGACTCTTTCAAACCCTTCAAGTCATCTGGGCCCGATAGCATTACATCTGCTCAACTGCAGAAATCTGTTGAGGTGTCATGTTGTTGGCTACTCCCTATCTACGCGAGCTGCAAAGATTGGAGCTACATACCCAGATCTTGGAGGGCAGTGAGAGTTACTTTCATACCCAAAGCAGGCAAGATCTCACATATATCCTTTAAGGATCTAAGAGCAATCAGTTTCCCCTCGTTCCTGCTGAAAACCCTGGATATAAGGTGTGAAATTCCTCGGGGGCGTTTATCGTACGCTCAACATGCCTGCTGTAAAGGCAGATCGGTAGGCTGCCTTGCGTACTATTGTTAAGGACATCGAGGTGCTTCTCTATCAGAAGGAGTTCACTGTGCGCGCCTTCCTCGACATTGAGCGGGCTTTTAACAATGCCCTCCCGGAGGCTATCACCAGGCCTCTGATTAAACTAGGAGTCAGAATCAAACTTTTTAGGCTTATCTACAAGATGCTTATCGATAGATATACCTAGAGTTTTGTCACCTCAATAGTGAGCGCTACGTTGGTGCTCTCTGCTAGGGTGAAGTACCTGGGACTTATTCCTGACAGAGGTCTAATTTGGAAGCCAAACATTGAAGAGAAAATTAGGAAGGCAACAGTCGCCTTGTATGGTTGCGGGGGCGCTATCGGCAAGAGATGGGGCCTCTCGCCTTATGTCACATTTTGCCTTTATAACACGATTATAAAATTAATCTTGCTGTACGGAGTCCTTGTCTGGTGGAACTCGCTAGAAAGGATGGCATCATTTCTTTATTTTATTTAGTATTAAAGTCAAACATACAACCATGGGTTATTTTTACAATGATTGAACTTAAGAATAGTTTACATATTAAATCGTAGATAAAAGGTTTAACAACAAAATCAAAATTAAAATTTAAATTACAGCTAGTGGTAAAGAGGTTGAAGTTGGAGAAGGTGTTAAAAAAGGAAACTAAAGTGAAAATAGTAGTAGTAGGAGTAGGGATTAATTGGAATAGATTAAAATAATGAGCAATCATTTGAGTGCATTCAGCAATTTTCGGCAAGGTAGCGAAGCAATTTATGTTTGTAAGGTATTCCAAAGACGGGCAGAGAACAAAAAGTATTGACGTTTAGTCACCAAACAACTGTATTTCATCGGGACTAAGTTTAACGATCGGCAAGATTTTGAAAACATAAGTCGATCTTCGAGGTATCTAGGTTCCTGAGTGTTTATGATTTTCTGGAGTAAAACTAAACATTTAAACCTAAGCAAATCGTCAAAAGATACGGAAGCAATTTTTTTCCCAAAAACGGAAATGCGGTCCTAACTTTTTTTACAGCAAACGTATCTTGCAATGTTGTTATAAAAAACATTAAGCTTACTACGGCACACACTATAAAAAGCAGTATATAACTCCCAAGCATACAGTAACGTTGGTAACAAGTACGTTTTATCTAGTAGCAGTCGAATATTTACTGGTGTAAAATGTCGAGTAGTCCATAAATTTCGGAGCATACCATAAACTTTGCCTACGGCAATAAAGATGTGGTTGCTCCATATTAAAGTTCTATTAAATGTAACCCCTACATTTTTAACACTACCCACATATTTATACACAGCGTCATTTAGTTTGACTTCTGTATAGTCATCGAGCTTGAGATATTTTTTGTATATAACGATACATTGAGACTTATCAGGATTAAGAATTAATCCGTTGTCAAAAGCCTACTTGCTTGTGAGTCTCAAGTCAAAATTCAAATTACTGACGCAAATGTCAATGCAGCAATTATTGAACGTCATTGGCATATACATGGACATCACTATATTTAATCATATCAAACAAATCATTAATGTACAAGACAAATAAAAGAGAGCCTTGAGGTACACCTCTGGTTACAGGTAGGAAGTTGGGTATGGTATTATCACCACATACTGCTTGTGATCGGCCACTAAGATAAGTTTCTATAAGAGTTAAAGCCGACGTTGAAAAGCTAAATAGCTCTTACTATATCTAAACACCGATTGCAATGCGTTCACCAAGGCGTTGTTATTGAGAAACGTGTTTATCTGGCGATGCATAATACGCTCAAGAACTTTAGATAAGAACGGCAATATTGCAATCAGACGGTAGTCTCCATTCGGTTTCTTTATTGGTATAACTTTTGCTCTCTTCCAAGAGTTGGGATAGATTGACTCAAGGTGGTATTCAGAGCATAGGAAAAATATTCCAGGGTCTTTGGTAACAAGTATTTTAGAAACTTTGGATGAATACCATCCTGACCGGCCGCATTCGACTTGACACTAATTATGGATTGTACTATCTCACAATCATCGACACATTCAAAACAGAAACTAGACATCACAACGTTAAGATTGGAATTGTGGTTATCATAACATATATTATTTACAGAATTTTTCATTTAATACAATTACATCACATAATTCGAATATAGATTGATTTTTGTTACCGACACCGATCGCACGAACTTTGCTCCACGTCTGCTTCGAACCCACTGCAGTACTAAACTGTTGCTCATAGTTTTTTAGTTTAGTTAATCTAATTGATTAATCGAATTGATTAAGATCTCGTCTGCAAGCCTTAAAGGTGTTATAGGTTTCCGAAGTTCTGAAACTCTTTCATTTGCGATACGCTTTGTTGCGTTTGTAAATCAAGTTTTTCTTGTATGGTTGTTGAACCATGGCCGGATTTCATCACTTACTGGTTTGTAAATGGTGATTTTTTAAGAGCTATAGGAAAGTTTTTCAAAAAACACACGTAAAATTCAGGAAAATGCATGAAATATTTATTTAAATCGATAGTACAGTCCATATAATTTAATGTTTGAAGATTATTTCATGCAAATGTTGACCGCGACTGCGCTTCAAATGGACCATCCGCTTAGTCCAATTTTGGCATACTCTTTCCAATGTTTCGGCCGGTATCTCACATATAAATGCTTTAATGTTGTCTTCCAATGCGTTAATTGAAGCAGGCTTGTCTGAATAGACGTGAGCTTTAACATAGCCCCACAAAAAATAATCTAAAGGCGTTATATCGCACGATCTGGGTGGCCAATTGACAGGTCCCGAACGTGAAATAAAATGTTCACCGAACTCGCCTCTCAACCAGTCCATTGTTACGCGTGCTGTGTGGCATGTGGCACCGTCTGGCTCAAACCACATGTCATGCAAGTCAAGCTTTTCCATTTTGGGCAAAAAAAGTTGGATATCATTTCACGGTAGCGCTCACCATTCACAGTTACGTTACGATTCACCATTCCCATGGCAGCCGGTTCTACGTTACCGGAATGACTCGGGTTTTTCCCGACCAAGGGCTGCCGCAACAGTACACTAGCCCTGTCTGGTGTATCGTATATCACCCCACCCCTTACGTCACAGGAGCAAACTCTCGCAGCAAACCTGCTCCAAATACTTCTCCTCAGGGCTGGAGGCGAATCCAACCCTGGGCCAGAGGTATTCTACTGCTGCGTCTGCCATAAACGGCTCCACCCGAACTCCACCTCGGTTAGGTGCAATAAGTGCAACGGGTGGAGCCACCTTAAGACCTGCTCAGGCCTTAAGTCGCACAGGGAGTGGTCCACACGGTATGTGGCCACGTGTTGCTCCCGCCAACAGGCGTCTGATGCCTCCACGGCTATAACACCCCCTGATAGGCCGGCACTACCAACCGCCACCACAACCCACACCTCCACGGTGAGGAGCCTATCGGAGCAACACAACTCCCCTTCAACCCCTCCTATCCCTTCCTGCTCCAACCCCAGTGCGGGGACAAACCAGCAGCTCCTGGTCCCCCGTACAGTCTGTTCCGTGTGTCAGACCGTAATACCTCGGAATCTGGTATCAGTCCAATGCAATTCCTGCACTGGCTGGTGCCACTTTCGGAGATGTTCCGGCCTGCGCACCACCCGTGAGTGGACAACTGCCTACGTTGCCCCCTGCTGCAGAGCTCTGCACCCACTACCTCCTCCGGAGGCGCGGCCGCCTACCACCATCAGGCCGCAACAACCACAGTGGATTGCACAGCAGGTCCAACGTAGCCAACCCCACGCGTCCCTCACCCCCCGGATTACACTGACCTCACCGAGAAGCTTCAAGCTTCTCCAGTTTAACTGCAACGTACTTACGAGTAAGGTCGACGAGATAGTCGACTTTATGAACCGGCACAGTATCAAGATAGCTGCGGTCCAAGAAACAAAGTTGCACGCTAGGTCTTCTCTGATCACCAGGGATGGCTATAACGTGCACAGACACGATCGCGAGCGAGACAACGGTGGTGGCCTAGCGTTTATAGTCCACCACACTGTGCAGTATCGTCTTATCGATGAAGGAATCGACCCCAGGGACAGCACCTTAGAATGTCAAGGCATAGCTGTCCGGTCAGGCGATTCCGAGCTCGAAATTTTTAACATATACATACCCCCTGTCACCTGCTGCCCGGCAGGATATCACCCTGATATAGGTGCGCTCATCAGAGGTGAAAACCGATTGGTTGTAGGTGACTTTAATGCGCATCACGATCTTTGGCATTCAAGCCTGCCAAATGATCGTAGGGGACAGCAAATGGCAGAGCAGATAGACGACTCGACATTCAGCACAGTGAACGACGACGCCCCCACCAGGGTAGTGGGCAATTGCAGCAGCTCGCCTGACCTAACAATAGCTAGCGCGGGTCTGATAAATAGCATAACGTGGCGACCTATGCTATCGCTTGCATCAGACCACTTGCCCATTATCGTCTCGATCGAGAGACCTGCCGATTTCGTTTCCGCGAATCACCGGTCCTATTTAACTTTAAAAAAGCTAATTGGGCCGGCTTCACGGAATTCACCGAGGACACCTTCGCCGCTCTTCCCATCCCCACTGATGTGCGCGTAGGCGAACGCGCATTCCGCAAGGTGCTCACAGCTGCTGCGGCTCGCTTCATCCCAGCTGGATGTTATAAGGACATTCGTCCTCACTTCCCAGCAGAAGCAGCCAGTTTAGCAAACGAGCGTGACCACCTACGCCAGGCCGATCCCGGGGATCCCCGCATAAGGGATCTCAATTTGGAGATCCGGCAACTGGTAAATCAACATAAGCGGACTAAATGGGTTGAGCACCTGAAGACTTGTAACCTCACCTCCGGAGTGGGTAAGCTCTGGTCCACCGTTAGGTCCCTGTCGAACCCGACGAAACACAACGACAAGGTGGCGATCACCTTCAACGGTTGTACTTCGTCGGACCCGAAGAGACGCGCGAGCTACTTTAGCCGGCTGTTTACACTGCATCCTCCGGGCGACAGAACCAAACGTCGTGTTACCAGAAGGCTGCACAAACTGACGAACGACAGTGCGCCACTTACTTTCTCCGGTGATGAGGTTCAGGGGGCCATCAACAAGTCGAAATCATCGAAAGCCATTGGCCCTGACGGACTTAACGCGCTGATGCTGAAGCATCTGGGACCCCTGGGAGTAGGATACCTCACAAGGGTCTTCAATTTGTCTCTGGCCACTCTCATCATCCCTGACAAGTGGAAAGCAGGGAGAGTGGTCCCACTATTGAAACCTGGGAAACCCGCCATCCTAGGGGAGTCTTATCGGCCGATAACTCTCCTTTCCCCAGTAGTAAAGACACTTGAAGCCCTTTGATTTCCACTCTTCACGACACACCTGGCCCCAGCCCCACATCAGCACGGCTTCCGACGAGTGCACAGCACCATCACTGCACTCACCGCCATAAACGCCCTGATAAATCGCGGGCTTAACCGAAACCGCCCCTGCGAGAGGACTGTCCTAGTAGCGTTGAACCCAAAGAAGGCTTTCGATACAGTCACCCATTCCACGCTACTAGATGATATTTATCAGTCGACACTCCCGCCAGGGCTGAAGAGGTGGTCCGCGAACTACCTGAGCGGTCGGCACTCGTCAGTGATTTTTCGAGATCAAATGTCAAAGCAGAGGAAGATTAAGCAAGGCGTACCGCAGGGTGGTGTCCTTTCACCCTTGCTTTTTAACTTCTACATCTCGAAGCTCCCCCAACCACCAGCGGGAGTTTCCCTGATCTCATACGCTGACGATTGCACGATAATGGCGTCGGGCAATGACATCGATGGCCTGTGTTCCAAAGTGAACAACTACCTCACCGACCTTTCTCGCTTTTTCACTGCGAGGAACCTCCAACCTTCCCCCACCAAGTCCACGGCGACCCTTTTCACCACCTGCTCTCCTTCTCTGCGCATACAACCGCAATTGCCACTAAAGTCCAAAATCGCAACAAGGTCCTCAAATCGCTTGCCGGCAGCACTTGGGGCAAAGACAAAGAACTGTTGCTTTCGACATTTAAGGCAATTGGCCGGCCGGTTCTAAACTATGCTGCGCCTGTCTGGTCGCCTGGTACTAGTGATTCGCAGTGGACAAAGCTTCAGACATTTCAGAATACCGCCATTCAGAGAGCGACCGGGTGCCTCCTGATGTCACCCATACAACACCTGCACAACGAGGCACAAATGCTCCCAGTAGCGGAGCACAACAAATTGCTCAGAAAGCAGTTCCTGCTGGGGTGTTACCGTAGGTTTCACCCCTGCAGACACCTGCTTGAGCCTGAGCCGCCTCCCAGGCACGTCAGGAGACACCTCCTCGACTACGCTGACGAACTCCAGGACAAAACTGATCGAGACCTACTGGACCGGACAGTATTCAGACAGTCAACAAACGACATTCACCGGGAGACCGTTACCACCTTCATGAACTCCCGTCCCGTGAATGCCGTAATCGGAGTCCAACCACCACCTATTGCAGAAGAAGAGCTCCAGCTTCCCCGTGAGACTCGTGTAACATTGGCACAATTACGTTCTGGATATTGTAGCAGGTTAAACTCCTACTTATCCAGAATCGACCCCGACATACCAAACACATGTCCGGCATGTGAAGGTACCCCGCACGACACTAACCACCTTTTCACATGCCCCCTCAATCAGACTCATCTAACCCCCCTCTCCCTCTGGACCCAACCTGTCGAAACAGCATGTTTCCTGGGCCTACCCCTAGATGAGCTAGACGAAGACGACAGATGATATACCTACACTGACAGGGCTAACTATGCTGTTAAAAACAACAAACAACAAACAACGTTACGATTCACAGCATCTTCGAAGAAGTACGGTCCAATGATACCTCCAGCCCATTCACCAAAACTTCTGCGTTGCGGTAGGTTGTTCGGCTTCAATTCATGCATCAGCTGTATTTTGAAAGGCTTCACACCTAAATCCTTTCGCAAAATTTTCCACGCTGTTGAATAAAAGACCCAATTGCTGCGAACGGCGACGAATCGATAATTGATGGGCATCATTAACACTGGCCGATACAGCTGCGATATTTTCTTCAGTTCACACTCTACGTAAGCGTGTTGGTGGTTTGATGTCCAATAATATAAATTTGGTTCTAAATTTAGTCACAATAGCTCGAATAGCCCCTTCAGTGGGACGATTAAACTGACCATAAAATGGAAGAAGCGCGCGATAAACTTTCTTAACAGAACACGCATTTTTATAATAAAATTCAATGATTTGCAAGCGTTGTTCGTTTGTAAGACGATTCATTGTTAATATATAGACCAAACTGAAGATATTTGACAGTGAAACAAAGCACGAAACGTGCGTCAGCTGTTTAAACCAACTGTTTAAAAAGATAATAGCTAAAAAATCACCCATTATATAACTGGTACGAAACGATCAAAGAGTGAGCTAACGTTTTCTCCAATGAAGCTAATTTGCTCATTACTAGACATTAAGTTAGTCAATTTCCTTCACAGCCCCTTCAAGATGCTCATAATCTATGAGTAGAGCATCACGATACGAATAGTATTTAGTGTCATAGATCAATTGGAAGTCAAATGTCATGAAAATTAAATAGTAATTTGAAAAACCTGGCACAGAATGCTTATCAAATAGGAGAGTTTTCGCGGTATCGTTAACAAAAAATATATATAACAAAGAGCTACTAGTTTGCGTGAAGTGTTGAAGTCTGTAGTCGTAGAACCGTTAGCAGGGAACAAGCTTAAGTTCCGCATGGCTAACATGAACTCACTTTCACATAGCAGGTAGCTGTTAAAATTTACTGCTACAACGATATTATTATAATATAATAAAGAGACAAATTTTCGATGAAATCAGCAAACCGTCAGAAGGCGATGTACCTGTTAGGTCTATATACACAACAAATAATTTCAAGGAAAATATATTCTATCAGGTTCGTAGCTTCCGAAACACACTTGAGGGAGCAAGACAGACTATTTTTGACAAACACTACAACGCCACGCTTGGCTCTATCTAAACGGAAGGTTTTATAGCCACTAATACAAAACGAATCGTCATTATGCCACGTAGAGAACCATGTTTCAGATACACGCACAACATCTACAGGGTGGGCCATATAGCGTTTGCTTTTTGAATCACCTATTTTTTTGAGAATGGTAACACAAATGACATGTGAAATGTGTTCATAATTTACTTAAAGGTTTGACATTTACGAAATGGGACGCTATACGCTTGAACAAAATTGGGAAATATTGAAAACCTATTTCCAAAGTGGTGAGTCTTCTTCTTCCGCTGTTACAGTAAATGGCGAGTGTTACCGTGACATGCTCAATGAGTTTTTGTTTCCAAAAATTGAAGAGGATGACATGGACGACAGGACGGTGCAACTTGTCACACTGCCAAAGTTACACTCGAACATTTGGCTACCGTTTTTGAATTCCGATATCAATTGGCGGCCTCGGAGCTGTGATTTAAGCCCGTTCGACTATTTTTTGTGTGGAGCCGTTAAGGACAACTGCTATGCGAACCATCCAGAGACGATTGATGTTTTAAAACACGAAATCGAAGCTGCCATTCATGAAATTGGAGCCCAAACAATCGAAAATGTGCTTAAAAATTGGGTTGATCGAATGGCCTACTGTAAAGCCAATCGTGGCAGTCATTTGAACGATATTATTTTTCATTCATAAATGACAATGTTCCATCTTCAAAATAAAAAAAAAATTTGAAAAAATATTGATTAGTTTTGTTTTATAGCCGATTCAAAAAGGAAATTTTACATGGCCCACCCTATACATCAGATGACTGAAAAATATATCGAAATTCATCAAATTTAAATGGTAAACTCTGAGCGTTAAGATGGCATATTTTTAGTCCGGATTTAGCCTACTCAGTATGCGAATCATATTAATCATTGGCGAGAGAAGTAAAGAGAACATTGCATATAAAACCCTTTAAAAACCGAATATTACCCAACATGAGAGCAAGTATGGTTAAAACAGCAGTTAAGAAGCTGGTAAGGGTACAAAGGTCGACCCTCATTGGTATCAGTGGGGCGCTCCGTACCACTCCCACTCTAGCGCTTAACGTTATGCTGAATGTAGCAGCCGTGGACATTGCAGGAAAAACTACCGCAGCCACCAGA
The DNA here is from genome assembly GCF_027943255.1 of Anastrepha obliqua. Lineage (NCBI taxonomy): Eukaryota > Metazoa > Arthropoda > Insecta > Diptera > Tephritidae > Anastrepha > Anastrepha obliqua. The sequence goes on from NC_072897.1 coordinate 3,068,535, forward strand.
GGCAGTTGTTGTTATTGTAGCCGAATAAGCATTCCCCACACATGTACGAGGAATGCTGCTGAAGTGATAGTCCTTGGCCGGATATAGCTCCGGGTCGTTCCGGTTACGTAGAACCGACTGTCGTGGGAACGTTGTTGTAGCAGCATAAACATTCCCTATGCATATACGAGGAATGCTGCTCAAATGACAGTACTTGGCCGAATATAAATCCGGGTGTCCTACGCCGACGACTGCACGATTATGGCGTCGGGCAAGAACATTGATGGCCTGTGCACCAAAGTGAACAGCTACCTCACCTGCCTTTCCCGCTTCTTCACTGCGGGGAATCTTGAACTTTCCCACACGAAGTCCACAGCGATTCCCTTTACCACCTGGACAAAGGAGATCAAACTGCAACTTAAGGTAAAGGTCGACGACACACCAAAACCAACTGTTAACAACCCCAAAATCTTGGGAGTTACCTTTGACACTTTGCTCTCCTTCTTTGCGCATACAACCGCTATTGCCACGTAAGTCTAAAAACGCAACAAGGTCCTGTTTTTGTTGCAGTAACTTGCCCTGTCAGTGTAGTGTAATCACCTGTCGTCTTCGTCTAGCTCAGGTAGGCCCAGGAAAGTAGCTGTTTCCGCAGGTTGGGTCCAGAGGGAGAGGGGTGTTAGATGAGTGGGTTTGATAGGGCATGTGAAAAGGTGGTTAGTGTCGTGAGGGTTGCCTTCACATGCCGGACATATGTTTACTATGTCGGGGTCGATTCTGGATAAGTAGGAGTTTAATCTGCTTCAATATCCAGAACGTAATTGTGCCAAGGTTACGTGGGACTCTCGGGGAAGTTGAAGCTCTTCGTCTGCGATTGCGGCATTCACGGGACGGGAGTTCATGAAGGTGGTAACGGTCTCCCGGTGAGTGTCGTTTATTGACTGTCTAAATACTGTCCGGTCCAGTAGGTTGCGGTCAGTTTTGTCCTGGATTTCGTCAGCGTAGTCTAGGAGATGTCTCCTGACGTGCCTTGGAGGCGGCTCAGGCTCAAGCAAGTGTCTGCAGGGGTAAAACCTACGGTAGCATCCAAGTAGAAACTGCTTGCTGAGCAGTTTGTTATGCTCCACTACTGGGAGCATTTGTGCCTCGTCATGTAGGTGTTGGATGGGTGACATCAGGAGGCACCCGGTCGCTGTCCGAATGGCGGTATTTTGACAAGTCTGTAGCTTTGTCCACTGCGAATCACTAGTTCCACGCGACCAGGAAGGAGCAGCATAGTTTAGAACCGGCCGGCCAATTGCCTTAAATGTCGAAAGCAACAGTTCTTTGTCTTTGCCCCAAGTGCTGCCGGCAAGCGATTTGAGGACCTTTTTGCGATTTTGGACTTTAGTGGCAATTGCGGTTGTGTGCGCAGAGAAGGAGAGCAAGCTGTCGAAGGTTACACCCAAAATTTTGGGGTTGTTTACCGTCGGAATTGGTGTATCATCGATTTTTACCTTAAGGGACAGCTTGACCTCCTTTGTCCAGGTGGTAAAGAGTGTCGCCGTGGACTTGGTGGGGGAGAGTTGGAGATTCCTCGCAGTGAAAAAGCGACAAAGGTCGGTGAGGTAGCTGTTCACTTTGGAACATAGGCCATCGATGTCATTGCCCGACGCCATTATCGTGCAGTCGTCAGCGTATGAGATCAGGGAAACTCCCGCTGGTGGTTGGGGGAGCTTCGAGATGTAGAAATTGAAAAGCAAGGGAGAAAGGACACCACCCTGCGGTACACCTTGCTTAATCTTTCTCTGCTTGACGTTTGATCTCGAAAAATCACTGACGAGTGCCGACCGCTTAGATAGTTCGCGGACCACCTCTTCAGCCCTGGCGGGAGTGTCGACTGATAAATGTCATCTAGTAGCATGGAGTGGCTGACTGTATCGAAAGCCTTCTTCAAGTCCAACGCTACTAGGACAGTCCTCTCGCAGGGGCGGTTTTGGTTAAGCCCGCGATTTATTTGGGCGTTTATGGCGGTGAGTGCAGTGGTGGTGCTGTGCACTCGTCGGAAACCATGCTGATGTGGGGCTGGGGCCAGGTGTTTCGTATAGAGAGGGAGTAGGAGGGCTTCAAGTGTCTTCAGTACTGGGGAAAGGAGAGTTATCGGCCGATAAGACTCCCCTTGGTTGGCGGGTTTCCCAGGTTTCAGTAGTGGGACCACTCTCCCTGCTTTCCACTTGTCAGGGATGATGAGAGTGGCCATGGGCAGATTGAAAACCCTGGTGAGGAATCCTACTCCCAGGGGTCCCAGATGCTTCAGCATCAGCGCGTTTAAACCATCAGGGCCAATGACTTTCGATGATTTCGACTTGTTGATGGCCCCCTGAACCTCATCACCGGAGAAAGTAAGTGGCGCACTGTCGTTCGTCAGTTTGTGCAGCCTTCTGGTAGCACGACGTTTGGTTCTGTCGCCCGGAGGATGCAGTATGAAAAACCGGCTAAAATATCTCGCGCATCTCTTCGGGTCCGACGAAGTACAACCGTTGAAGGTGATAGCCACCTTGTCGTTGTGCTTCGTCGGGTTTGGCAGGGACCTAACGGTGGACCAGAGCTTACTCACCCCAGAGGTGAGGTTGCAGGTCTTCAAGTGCTCAACCCATTTAGTCCGCTTGTGCTGGTTTACCAGTTGCCGGATCTCCAAATTGAGGTCCCTTATGCGGGGATCCCCGGGATCGGCCTGGCGTAGGTGGTCACGCTCGTTTGCTAAGCTGGCTGCTTCGGCTGGGAAATGAGGACGGATGTCCTTATAGCTTCCAGCAGGGATGAAGCGAGCCGCAGCAGCTGTGAGCACCTTGCGGAATGCGCGTTCGCCTACGCGCACATCAGTGGGGATGGGAAGAGCGGCGAAGGTGTCCTCGGTGAATTCCGTGAAGCCGTCCCAATTAGCTTTTCTAAAGTTAAAGTAGGACCGGTGATTCGCGGAAACAAAGTCGGCAGGTCTCTCAATTGAGACGATAATGGGCAAATGGTCTGATGCAAGCGATAGCATAGGTCGCCACGTTATCCTATTTATCAGACCGGCGCTAGCTATTGTCAGATCAGGCAAGTTGCTGCAATTGCCCACTACCCTGTGGGGGCGTCGTCGTTCACAGTGCTGAATGTCGAATCGGCTATTTGCTGTAACAGTAGCTGTCCCCTACGATCGTTTGGCAGGCTTGAATGTCAAAGATCGTGATGCGCATTAAAGTCACTTACCACCAATCGGTTTTCACCTCTGATGAGCGCACCTATATCAGGGTGATATCCTGCCGGGCAGCAGGTGACAGGGGGTATATATATGTTAAATATTTCGAGCTCGGAATCGCCTGACCGGACAGCTATGCCTTGACATTCTAAGGTGCTGTCCCTGGGGTCGATTCCTTCATCGATAAGACGATACTGTACAGTGTGGTGGACTATAAACGCTAGGCCACCACCGTTGTCTCGCTCGCGATCGTGTCTGTGCACGTTATAGCCATCCCTGGTGATCAGAGATGACCTAGCGTGCAGTTTTGTTTCTTGGACCGCAGCTATTTTGATACTGTGCTGGCTCATAAAGTCAACTATCTCGTCGACCTTACTCGTTAGTCCGTTACAGTTGAATTGGAGAAACTTGAAGCTTCTTGGTGAGGTCTGTGTGATTCGGGGGGTGAGGGACGCGTGGGGTTGTCGATGTTGCACCTGCTGCGCAATCCACTGTGGTTGTTGCGGCCTGATGGTAGTGGGCGGCCGCGCCTGCGGGGGCGGTAGTGGGTGCAGAGCTCTGCAGCAGGGAGCAACGTAGGCAGTTGTCCAATCACGGGTGGTGCGCAGGCCGGAACATCTCCGAAAATGGCACCAGCCACTGCAAGAACTGCATTGGACTGATACCAGATTCCGAGGTATTACGGTCTGACACACGGACCAGACTGTGCGGGGGACCAGGAGCTGCTGGTTTGTCCCCGCACTGGGGTTGGAGCAGGAAAGAAGGGAAGGGGTTGAAGGGGAGTTGTGTTGCTCCGATAGGCTCCACACCGTGGAGGTGTGGGTGGTGGTGGCGGTTGGTAGTGCCGGCCTATCAGGGGGTGTAGTAGCCGTGGGGGCATCAGACGCCTGCTGGCGGGAGCAACACGTGGCCACATACCGTGTGGACCACTCCCTATGTGACTTAAGGCCTGAGCAGGTCTTAAGGTGGCTCCACCCGTTGCACTTATTGCACCTAACCGAGGTGGAGTTCGGGTGGAGCCGTTTATGGCAGACGCAGCAGTAGAATACTTCTGGCCCAGGGTTGGATTCGATTCCAGCCCTGAGGAGAAGCATTTGGAGGAGGATTGCTGCGAGAGTTTGCTCCTGTGACGTAAGGGGTGGGATGATGTGTGTTTCACTAGACAGGGCTAGTATACTGGGGCGGCAGCCCTTGGTCGGGAAAAACCCGAGTCATTACGGTACGTAGAACCGACTGTCGTGGAAACGCCGAATGGGTTGGAGCGTGATTACCATTCCGAATTCACAGAGAACATAGGTTCGAATCTCGGTGAAAAAACAAAATTAAGAAAAGCATTTTTCTGAAAGCGGTCGCACCTCGGCAGGTAATGGCAAACCTCCGAGTGTATTTCTGCCATGAAAAAGCTCCTCATAAAAATATTTGCCGTTCGGAGTCGGCTTAAAACTGTAGGTCCCTCCATTTGTGGAACAACATCCAGACGCACACCACAAATAGGAGGAGGAGCTTGGCCAAACACCAAAAAAGGGTGTACGCGCCAATTATATATATATAAACCACCATATTTCCCGTGTAGAGAATTTGCATCAGCCATAACAAATATTTTACTTCCGTATTTCCTGAGCTAACTAGGGATATATTGACGAAATGGGCAATGGCCACGAAACCTTTGTAGTTTCTCATCTAAAGTTACATTTCTACGACCCGGATTTATATCCGAGCAAGGACTGTCACTCCAGCAGCATTCCTCGTACGTAAATATGTGGAATATTTATGCAGCTACAACAACAACTACGCCGGAAAAAAGACCGGAAGACTAAGCCATCATGTGAAATATGCTACAAAAAAATATCCAGAGAGCATTCTATACCTATTGGCGGCGATCGCTACCAAAAAGAGAAATAAATTTAGTGAAAACAGAGACTGAAAATTTTTAGTGTTGTGATTTTTTGTGATTTTCGAGCGTGTTTTCCAAGCAAAAAAAAATTAGTATAAGAGTACAATTATTTTTTGTTAGCTAATAGAAGCATTTCATTTAGTTTTCATATTTGATCTCAATTAGCATAAGTCCTAAGAAAAAAATTTAAAAAAGTTATATAGGGTTTTTCAATAGGTGCGCTTCAACTTTTTTCCGATAGGGAGGGCGAACGACGTTCCTGCTCGGATGTTACCGCAGGTCTCATCCCTGCAGACACCTGCTTGAGCCTGAGCCGCCTCCCAGGCACGTCAGGAGACACCTCTTTGACTACGCTGGCGATATCCAGGACAAGACCGACCGTAACCTACTGGACCGGACAGTATTTAGACAGTCTATAAACGACATTCACCGGGAGACCGTTACCACCTTCTTGAACTCCCGTCCTGTGAATGCCGTAATCGGAGTCCAACCACCACCTATTGCAGATGAAGAGCTCCAGCTTCCCCGTGAGACCCGTGTAACACTGGCACAACTACGCTCTGGATATTGTAGCAGGTTAAACTCCTACATATCCAGAATCGACCCCGACATACCAAACACATGTCCGGCATGTGAAGGTACCCCGCACGACACTAACCACCTCTTCACATGCCCCCTCAAACCGACTCATCTAACCCCCCTCTCCCTCTGGACCCAACCTGTCGAAACAGCATGTTTCCTGGGCCTACCCCTAGATGAGCTAGACGAGGACGAACGATGATATGCCTACACTGACAGGGATACCTATGCTGTTAACAACAACAACAACGCAATATTTTTTATTTTTCGCTTGTCATTTGTAAACTTCATTAGTATACATTTCATCATGGAACGCTACACACTTGAGCAACGATTGCAAATCGTGCAAATTTTTTATGAAAATAATCGTTCTGTTGCTGCTACTTTAAGAGCATTACAGCCATTTTACGGTCCATTTAACAAGCCGTCCTGTTTTGGGGTTATGTGAAGTCATTGGTCTACAGTAACAAGCCGGCGACGATTTGTGAGCTCAGAGCCAATATTGAACGCGAAATTGCTGGAATTTCGGCCGATTTATGCAAAAGAGTGGTTGAAAATTGGGTTCAACGATTGGACTTCGTAAAACGTGCACGCGGTGGTCATGCAAAAGAAATCGAATTTCATACTTAAATGTATATGTTCAAACTCGATAATAAAAAAAAATTAGTTAAAAAAGTCAAACCGTTTGTGTTTTATTCAAAAAAGTTCAAAAGTTGAAACTGAAAAAGCTGAAAAACCCTATATTTTTAAAATTATTACGAAAAATGTTAAAATTTAGTTCCTTTGAATGTTATGTTACGTAAGAAATAATAAATACATATTTTCAAATTAATAATGCTTTTTATTTATAGCTAATAGCATAGAAAAACAAAATAAACTAAGAAACTTTGATATAAATAAATATTTAGTTAATTTTAGCCGGTTTCGACCGTTTGTGTTTGTATTTGCCTAGCGACAAGCCCCGGGTTAATAAATAATACTTTATAATATATAAATTTGTGGAAAAAGAATTCCATTATTTTTGCGTCAAATTTTTAAGCAAATAGTTCAAAACTGGGGCCAAATTATCACATCAACGAACGTACTGGCCTCTGGTAACGCTCCAGCATGCTTGTCCAGCAGGCTTATATGTGTGCGTGTCGGGTGCTTGACGCTAATATCTAAAATTTTTGATTTTCATCATGCAAAAGCCGACAACAAGTATGTGTGACACGAAGCAAGTACGAGTGTCACCCGACACGCACACATATAAGCCTGCTGGACAAGCATGCTGGAGCGTAACCTGAGGCCATACCACTCGTCACGGAAAAGTGCATATTTCGTACTATCAACTATGTGAACGAGTGCTGAACTGTCATTCGAACACCGACAGCCGCCCGTAAACGACCGAATTTAACCGAAGATGTAAGTAAATTGTAAAAATGTATAATTACATAGGGTTTTTGCAATAAATTTTTTATAGAACGAATTTGGCTGGAATTTAGAACAATGTATATTTGGGAATTTTTGGCAAACTATAATGTTGTTTTTAATGAAACTAGGTGGAGATGTTATTGAGGTGTTAAGGAACACTCTTTATAACTTTAAATTTTTCGGGAAATAATAATTTTTTAATTATTTACATTCAAAATGCCCTCGGGAACTTCACTATAATTTGCCACATTACACTCTATATTTTTTAACATTTCACTAAAATTCACCAAATATGCACTCACACGCGTGTTTTTACCGATTTTTATTCTAATATTCTAATTATATCTTTTAAAATTAAATGCAAATTCATTTGCCTATGCAATCACATTCCAATTTTAAGCGCGAATAAGAAGAAGATTGGAATGCCAACAGTATGGTGTTGCCAGATGCCTGCAAATGAAAACAAAAAATAAGTTCTTGAGTTTAGTGTTAATCATGGGGGTCGGGGTTATTGTGCCTCCTTACTACATACACGTATATGGCGTTTTAATTTTGGGTTCAATGGTTTTAACACGGAAAGCAGTTTTACGCAAAAATACTGTGCATTTCGTAGCCAGAGTTGGACTGATGAGGGTTATTTTTTTGAAGCGCGGCCGAAGGCCGCCCACGCGGAAAAGAGCTCTACGCAAAAATACTGTGGATTGCGTAGCCGGAGTTGGACTGATGAGGGTTATTTTTTTAAAGCGCGGCCGAAGGCCGCAAACGCGAAAAGGAGTTCTACGCAAAAATATTGTGGATTGCGTAGCCGGAGTTGCACTGATGAGGGTTATTTTTTTGAAGCGCGGCCGAAGGCCGCCCACGCGAAAAGGAGTTCTACGCAAAAATTCTACAAATTTACAAAAACCCTTCTATTTGACGCTCCTGTAAAATGCAAAGGAACCTGCGTATGTATACCGTTTGTTTAACTGTTATTATCCAATGTTATACAGTTATAAACCGTAATTTTGGCTTTTAATTACTTTATTAATATCATTGTTTTTAAGTTTAAATGAGTTGTATGTTTTTATTTTCAAAATTATCATCCCTGCGTTCGAACTTCGCTTTCATTTCAGGTGTATGGCAACACCAACTTTTCGCTAAATTAGAGAACTTTAACATTAAATTACTTAAAAACTATAAGCCTCCGGCAGGTTCTGTTTTGAGTTTTAAGATGGGGATACAGCCCTCTATCATCCCCTTTTTACCGTTTTTTCCAAAGCGATATACATTATGCTAAAGTTTTTCCACGAATTTTAATAAACTCAACTGCATCCAAAAAGATGTCACGGTATAGCCAACAAAGACTGCAATTAGAAACCCTACGCGACAACTTAGGGAAATAAGTACCTGCAATTTTGAATTCTAGGTTTAAGTACTCAGTGGAGAATTTTTTATTATACAAGTTGTTTTGGGATTTTATTTTGTATTTAAGTATTGCATTTATTAATGACGTAACATTTGTATGTGATAAATTAAAGAAGGGGCCATTAATGAAGTGACAGAAATAAATAAAAAATTAATTTGCATGAGTATTATCTTTTTATTTCACTTTAAATATGTTACAAAGGCTTTCCGTTACACCTAAAAAATATCTCAAAAACTATTAACAAGATTTTACATGCGTGTGTGCATATGTTTTCAATTTCGAAAAAAATTCAGTAAGGAATATCTTACTTGATCTCTTATTGTTTGCCCGGTTCAGGAATCTACAAGGGGAAGTTTGTAAATGAGCTAGAATAACTAACCATTTACATATTTACCCGTTGTTTGGGAGTGCCAAAAGATTGCTATTTATTTTATTTTATCAATGATATTTATAAAATATCAACAATATACTGCAATTAGTGTAATGCGAAGAAGTGCTGCATTATTAATTGAGTAATTAGAGCTACAAAAAGCAATTTCGCTGAATTGTGTTTAGTTAATAAATTCTGAACGGTTTAAAACAATTACGGTCCGTTCTGGAATATTAATATTGAGACCAAAACGCATTGATAGATTGCACCTTGGCTGCAATCTGGATAATTACAGGAAGTAATATTTGAAGTAGGCCACTTTGACAACCAAGACACAAAATCAAAATTTTACTGTAGCGAACAAATTTTCTCTCCTTTTTGTTGTTACGCCACCGCTTCAAATTTTTACTTGAAAAGGTAATGAGCAAACTGATGTCACATGGCCATACTCAAATAGTTTAAAAGCACTTCCCAAAAGTAGAGCTTGCAGGGGTAACGCCACAAATTAGAGGTAACTTTCCAATTCTGCTTTCAGACCAGCGCACATAAAACAGGTAGCAGAAGTTGGGTTGCAGTTTTGATGTTTTACTTTTTATTTGGTCTGCAGTTTGTCAAATTTCGTTTAAGTTGCTCTGACTGTCAATCGTTGTTTATAGATTTTGGAAAAAAAAAAAAAATACACTGCATACTTGTTACTAACTATCAAACTACTCTGCATGTTTCTTTTTGGAAATTGCTTTCTGAACAGTCGAAAAAACTATCCAAAACAACTTTTCGGGAAAAATAGTTTTGAGAAACACTTTATTAGTTATAACTGCTGCACCATTGCTATCGTACTTTCATAAAGCCACATTGCAGTCTTGAAATGGGGCTACCTTCTCCACTCGGTGTTATAGCAAATAATTCTACGTAGTTTGCATTTGCCTTTGAAATATATGTTAACTCTTCCACCTAAAGTTTATTTCTAGTTTTGTTTTTTCTATCGAAAATTGGCGTGAGTTGCTGCTGTTTTTGATGTACACGTTCATGGCTACACGCAACAAACTCGTTAATACTGAAGAATACGATTGAACACGCAGAAATGTATCACTTTACTTCTTCAACTTGTTCTTAAATAAATCTCCTTGACATACTGCTTAAAGCCCTCCGGCAGGAATACCGTCCAATATTCAACTTACTCACGAGTTTATTCCTCCTTATCAAGCTTCGATTTGATATTTGTGATTTTAAGAGTAGAGCGTGTTAATATGGATAATTTACTTCACCCAGTTAGTCTTCAACCGATTTAATATGAAAAAAATATTGGTGGCAAATGTTAGTCAATGCCAGCCAACTCGAAATTTCGCACGCTTCACATAAATACAAACTCCCAAACAATATGGCATTTAACATCCTAGCAATTGGTAAAATTTTGTAAAGTATATTATCTATATAAAGAGTTTAAGCATACTTTTTAAGTTCAGCGAAACTGTAACGTTTTCACACAAATTGATGTAATAAAAATTGCACGACGACGTGTACTATTCTCCTTAGGTTAAACGAACGAACAAATTCGATGAACGAAAAGACCGAGCCAGGCCTTCAGGGTTGTGTTGGTATTTTGTTACTATTTACAAACAAATTTTGTAAAAGGTACTTATTGGATTAGTACTTTGGCCCATGGCGAATAGCATACAGAAGATGGGGTCTTCCGAAACAGTTACTTGATTTCTGACGATTTAGACAAGGGTGACGTCGGGCTCCTTAACAAAACAAACCAAACGTGCAAAACAAACACGAGAAAGAGCGATTATATGTTTGGGAAAATTCAGTTAATGGCTTAGTTATATTGTGAATTGTGAAATTTGATCTAAAAAAACTAATGAAAACGAAGTGCCGCGTGTCAAATTAAATTTAAATTAAACAAGCTAATACATTGAAGTGCAGCATGTTAAATTCTGAAATCGTAATGCACTGAAAGAGTTGTTTTCCTTTTTTAGCAATGATGCCGTGGTATGAAAGAGTTTCTTGTGTTCGGCAGTTTCCATTGCATTCGCTTACTTTTGTTCTTCTCTTTCTCTGTTTATTTGGAGCATTGACGTCACGATAATACCATTGATAACCTAACAGATGCATTTGCCATTATCTGCTGTCAGGTTACCGGCATCAGCGAATGAGATACATGTGAATAGGAGGACATTTATTAAATTTTGTATTTATCTTAGTTGGAGTTCTAACAGCATTTAAATAAAATTAAAAAAAAAGTTTACTAGCCGGATTATAACATAGTGTTGAAAATATCGTTACGTTAAAATCCAAATAAATCGCTCACAATAATTCCTCTGAGTCTGATCACTAGACTCTCAAATAAAAGTCACAAAGTTATGGCAAAAGATTCGCTTGCATTAGTGAATCACTTTATTACTTTTCGTTTATTCAGTTGTAGTAATTGTTGTAATTTACGACTGAATACCTTATGCGCATGCACCTCTGCTTACGTGCATGTGCAAGAAGAATGATCGAATACATGGTTGCACCCAAGGTGGATTTATTATAGGTGACAGCATTCACCCAGCTGAATTTTTCGCCGTAGATATGGCTGACGTCAAAATGATATGCTCTGTTTGTATGTATTGGTATGTTTACATTCGTATGTTTACATTTGATTACTGATTTTGACGTGGTGCTTGGACCACACGCAACAACAAATACATGTGGGGTTTTACTTATATGTGGTTGCTGTCACCTATAATAAATCCACCTTGGTTGTGAATTCGGCTGCATCGTGCCCATGGATAAGCAAACAAAAGGAAAGGGAATTACTTATTTGTGATGAGGAAAAGCAGGCGAAAGCAATAGAAATTACAAAAACACAAGAAATTATACGCACTCACATACACTTTCTTGCCACGTCGTGCTTTTTTTAGCTTGCTTTATATTAACTTGTGCTGTCAGAATCTAACACACGGCACTTCGTTTTCACTAGATTTGTTTAAATCTCACAAATCTTAATATTACCAAGCTATTCACTGAATTTTCACAAAGAAGTAATTTTTCCTCCTTTTGTTTGTTTTGTATGGGAAAGGGCGATGCCGTCACACTTTTCAAAATCGCGACAAATAAAGTTACTGGTTTTTAATGGCGCCTAGACATTCTTTCTTTTTATATAACGTTGTCACGTCCATTGTAAAAACTGATGCAACGTATAGGCACAATGCGTTGTAATACGGTCCCACATGCATTAATCACCTATAAGTCCACCAAATTAATCTACCCGTTCACATATGGCAGATTACCTGCAAAATTTCCAATAAGCTGTCAGTACTGATTTGAGAGGTTTTTCTTCATAGAAATTACTTTGGTGGAATATTTCAGTGTTTGTGCTTTCTTTAATTATTATTAACGATATGAAGAAAATGCAAGGAGAAAGAATAGCTAATTTAACTGCGGAATTCATCCGTATGCGACGTTTACTGAGGTTGAAAAAAATTATGGCAGCAATGCGCATCGGATGTTCTATATTTCATTTTATAATAAGTAATAAGTAATAAGGGGACAAAACTTTTATGCACACACGTTTTTTTTCTGTAAAATGAATCATTAAAAATATTTAAAAAAAAAATATTATTAGTATTATGTTTACAGACCTGTTTGCTTTGCCGGCATCCATTTCATTTAATTTTTATTTTGATGTTTCTCCTTAAATTCGTAATAATAATTATCGATAACACAGAAAATACAGGGTTGTATGTCAATAAGTATCGTTATTATCTGGGATTATTTTATAATCTCAGATTTTGGGAGAGAAATTTTGTATGGGAAATTGCGCTTTTTAATTGCGGACTTTGAGTTAAGCGCGAAAAAGTAGATCATCTACATATATATGAACTATTAGACAAACATATCGCGATTTCTTTTTTCTGTAAAATGAATGCATAATTAATAATATTTAAGAAAAAAATTTGTTAGAATTATGTCTACAAGCCTATTTTCCTTGCCGTCGTCCGTTTGATTTAGTCTACTTTGATGTTTCTCCTTACACTCGTAAAATTAATTATCGATATCACAGGTTATATTAAAAAAAGTATAATTATAATCTGAGATTATTTTATAATCTAATCTACTTATATGTGAACGTATTATTAATAGCGTGGACGTGTAAGCGAAACGTAATAAAGCAAGTAAATTGTGTTGAAATTAATGTATGACTTTTATTTGACAATCTTGCGATCGAATTCAGTGTAATTATTATGAGAGATAATTTTTTAAATTTTAACGTAACAATTGGTGTCGGAAGTGGGATTGTTGAATAAGGTCCCAAGAACAAGCTCGTGAAAATAGCAAAGCTAAGCGAAGCCAAGATTCAGCATCTTAAGAAAGAGTTGGAACAGCGTGGCTTGTTAACTACGGAGACAAAGGCAATGCTACAAGAACGTCTACTTAAAGCTATGGAGGGAGAAGGCGTCGATATAGACGAATATATGCTCCAAGTGGAAGCTGAGGGGTCATCGACCAAAATGGAAAATAGGGCAGAACATACAGGACCTTCACCAGGCATAGACATGGGAGTGATTATGACTGCAATGTCGCAAATGGCATCGGAATGTAAGACGCCAGTCTAGCAGAATACCTAAGTGTTTAGCATTATCTGTTTGGGGAATTTGCGTGTTGTTTGAACTTATAGGAGGGCAAATTCCGGTGCGAAGGGTAAAAGTTATTCCCATGAATTTGCATTCGTTTGCTTTTATACGCAATTTCTTTAACCAGGCGCAGACATGAGGCATGATTATTCTTAGCCATTACAACAGTATCATCTGCAAAGCCTATGTAAGAATTTGTTTTTAGTGAGTCTTCAACTAACTTTTTGAATTGTGCCCAGTTTGTATGCTGGTAGTGTAATCTAAGCGGAGTTTGCTTTTTATAAAATTGAGCGAGTAAAGATAAAAGCAATGGCAATGGACTGAACAGGAATCCAGGCATGTAGTTATGGTAACCTGATTTTTGGAAACACCCTTGCTTATGCAGAAGTCGATAACATCTGGTGTTTTATTTGGATTACTAGGCCTGTAAGCGGGGTATCCCGTATGCTTTCGCCACACGCTCATGCATTTGCTGTCCAACAGCTTATATGTGTGCTTGTCGGGTGCATGACGCTAATATCTAAAATATATAATATGATTTTTATCATGCAAAAGCCGACAAGAAGTACAGTTAGTAACAGAAGTAAGTATACGCCGGACACGTTTTCAATTTTCCCCCAATCGATTCCTTCAAACAACCTAAGTTATAACAAATTTGTTTTTTATTTACATGAATGAAATACAAAAATCATATTTAATCCAACTAATGACAAAATTTTAAAAAGGAACAAAATTATAGCTTTTTCTATCAAACTTTATAAAAATTCATGTCTCAAAAGGAAGTATACAGTTCATCATATTATTAATTTGTGAAATCAAAAACATAATTAAAATCAAATCCTGGTATTTGGTAGGATAACCATTAGACTTTACAATCGCTTTAAGTCGTGATGGCATTGATTTCACCAAGTTTTCAGTTACAGCTGGTGGTATTTTATTCCATTCCTCTTGAAGGACGTTTTTCAGTTGTTCCGTATTACTAATCGGATGTTTACGTATTTTCCGCTTTAAATGTTACCATAAATATTCGATTGGGTTGGTATTCGGGGACTGTGGCGGTGTTATCAGCTGTTTTCGCACATTGTGTAACAGCCACTCTCGTACAATGTTAGATGTGTGCTTGGGGTCATTACCTTGCTGGATGATAAACGTTCCTCCAAGGCCCAATTTCGTAGCGCTTTCTTTTAAATTAATTTTCAAAATATTTAAATAACCATATCGGCCCATAATATTTTCGATAAATATCAAGTTTCCAACCCGTTCACAGTCATACATCCCCAAACCATCAGAGAGCCCCCTCCATGCTTCACAGTGCCAGTCATTTTGTTTGGATTTAATTCCGCGTTAATTTTTCTCCAAACTTTTTCACGGCCATCAGATCCACAGATATAAATATGACTTGGTTCCAAACCGTTTGGTCATATTTTTCATGATCTTTTGCGAATGAAATCCGTTTACACCGATTGACACTACTCACGAAGAGCTTTTTCCTAGCATTGCGCCCATGATAACCAGCACTATGCAAAACCCAGCGAATAGTTTGGGTGCTAAATTGTTTTCCAGTCTCATTTTCAACTTCAGATTTCAATTTGGGGCACTTATTTTGGGGTTTGCCCTAATTTTCCGTACGACTAAGCTTTTTTCTCTGGTACTTCCCGCACTTTTATATTTATTCACAATCTTTTGAACTGTAGCAAAACTCCTATCTATCAAACGACCGATTTCTCGCAATGATTTATGTTCCTTGTGATATTTTATAATCAGTTTTTTTAAATCATCAGAAAGCTCTTTTCCTCTTGGTGCTATTACTAAAAATGTCGCAAAAATTAATACAAAACGTACTTCCCTAAATTTTTATACTCACTTTAATTATTTTCTTTTAATAGTTTTAACTTTTTTAATCAATGCTTAAAAATAAATGTTATGCTAACTGAACCATCGTTTGCTGTATACTAACTTTTGTGACATAAATTTGGCTGGCATCAAAGACAAAGCAAAGCGTGGATAACGGTACCTAAAATTTACAGCTAAATTAAGGTGCATATGAAAGCTTATCCCAGTACTCAATTACCATGTGTAAAATATTTTGATTACATATTAAGGAAAGCGTTAGCGTCAAACAATTCCATAAATCAGGCTCCAGTATATTTATTTATGTTACTAACTGTATGTGTGACACGAAGCAAGTACGTGTATCACCCGACACGCACACATATAAGCTGGTGGACAGCAAATCATAGATAATCAGCAAATGCATGAGCGTGTTGCGGAAGCAGTAGAAATATGATATGAAATATGAAGAGTTGACGCCCTCTAGGTGTTATAAGACGTGAGTCCCATTGAATATGCTTCACTTTTTTATAATTCATATGCATCACGTTTAATGGAATGGTTTAGTGGACAATAAGCAGATGCGTTTAGTAACGAGTTCTTGCCATCTCTGACTGTTATAGCGGTTGATTGCAAATTGTTTTTTTTTGCGTATCAATGAATTGCATGTGCAATATGATTTTTGATTATGATAGCAGTGCCATTTCTGGGAGTTCCAGCTGGGTGATTTGTATTGAAAACATCATATTTAGGAACTTTTAGATAGCATTTATGAGTAAAATGTGTTTCCGATTAACATTATATCAATATTTTTATATTGAAGAAATACTTCACCTTCATGCATATGTTGGATAAGCCCGTTGGCGCTCTAGATTGTTATTTGTAGTGGTTTATTCATTTTGGTGGAGCTTTTAGCATAGTTGTTAGTAAATTAAGCACAGTGCGCATCTGTCCTACCAAAGTTTTAACCATTGCTTTTTGTTCAGAAACCTCATTGCTGTGTTTTTTATAATACGTTCACATAAGCAATAATCACCTAATCACCTGCAAAATTGACAATCAGCTGTCAATACTGCTTTAAGAGGTTTTTCTTCATAGAAATTATTTTGGTGGAATATTTCGGTGTTTTTGGTTTCTTTAATTATTATTAACGATATGAAGAAAATACAAGCAAATGGCTGCTAATAATAAACGATTGGAGGAAATCCGTTAACGACGTTTACTGAGGTTGCAAAAAATCATGGCCACAATGCGCATGGTATATTCCATATTACATTTTATAATAATTAATAAGAGGACAAAACGTTTATGGACACACGTTTTTTTCTGTAAAATGAATCCATAATTAAAAATATTTAAGAAAAATTTTATTAGAATTATGTTTTCCATTTCATTTAGTTTTTATTTTGATGTTTCTCTTACATTCGTAATAATAATTATCAATAACACAGAAAACACAGGGTTGTATGTCAAAAAGTATCGGATATTGAGTTTAGCCCGAAAAAGTAGATCATGTACTTATATGTGAACGTATTATTAGAGGGGTTATTATAGTCAATGGCCGATTCTGCAGATGGTGCAGAAGCGCTCTTTTTTAGAACACATGCATAAGTCATTGCTTACTGTTCTTTTTGATCAAAATCGAATCCTTAATAATTGGCAGGAAGATTGCCTTCACATAACATGCAAATTATCTTTTGCTTAAATAGCAAAAGCTTTTTTAAAAAACATGTGAGTCTTCATTGCACACCGGATAAAAACTGATCCGAAACTTTATTAATTTCAATATTTATACAGAATCTGAAGCTTAAATCTTAGGTTCGTATGTCTTAATTCTATTGAAAGCGGACCATACGTGATATGTGACATGTTTGACATTTTCGGTAATGGTAAGCGCTTATATTTATTGTTTTCTTAATTCTATTGAAAGCGGACCATACGTGATATGTGATGTCCACTTCCTTCATTAGCAAAGTGTCAATGACATGTTTGACACTTTCGCTAATGGTGAGTGCTTATATTTATTGTTTATTTTTTGGGAAGTGGCTTGCGCTATTAATCTATGGTTAATTGTTTACATACTGGGTTAGTGGTGTGTGGTATAGGAGGCGTTAACTTGCATTTGACTTCTTTTGATGCTCTTTACGTGGGCAAGAGCTGGTTAAGGCGCTACCAATGCATTTAACACATCTCAGAGTACGATTACAACAGTGCTTGGTGTTAGGGATGCTCGATGAACATCGATGTTCGATGATCATCGATGTTGAAAGCAAAAACATCGATGTTAACGGCGAGTAGAGCGAGTGGTGCAAGTGCGCACTGCGCACGGGTTGTTCCCCTCCTTCGTTGACGTTCTTCGTCGTCTCGGTCGCGCTCACGCTCTCTGAGAGAGAACAGAAAACAGAGAGAGAGCCTCTTTTTTGTTCGTTTCGTTTTCGTTTGTTGTTTCTTGATAAATATTTATGTTGTGCGTGCGTTGGCTGATATAATTTACTTATTTGATCTCATCCAGTGTCTGATCTCAAACAAGATCCTATCCAAGTATGGAATAATGTCATCGGTTCCACTTATCCGAAATTAAAAAAAATAGCAGTGAAATATTTGAGTACTATCGCTACACCAACGTCATCTGAAAGACTGTTTTCAAAAGCTGGCTCTACTCTTTACCAGCAAAGAAATAGATTGAAAGGTTCTTCTCTATCAAAATTACTTTTCCTTCAGTAAGTGGATAAAAAATATTGGAATTTGTAATAATTTGATCTTCTGTTTCTTAATAAGTCTCGAACGATTTTACTGTATTTATGATATTTTTAGTTATGTATCTTTTTGATCTTATTTGTTTTTTATACATACGTTTTTAGTTTGTTTAAGCTATATTTTATTTTTTTCTGTTTACTTTAAAATTAAATTTGTTTTTTTTGACGTGATAACGTCTTATAATTCGATTTAACAGGCTGCACGCACGAAAAAATGTGTCGTTACCTTGCTCATTAGTGTTACCTTGCTCATTTGTCGTTACCTTGCTCATTGTCGTTACCTTGAATGAACTGCAAGCGAAAGCGCGGAACGAACAAAGCAAACGAACGGCAACGTTCGACATCTTGCTCTCTCCTACTTAAGTGAGCGTATACATATATGTATGTATATGCGCATATGTACATATATAAATTCACGTATTTGTATTTGCATATTGCTTCTTATTGATTATTATTAATTTGATTTACTTGAAGAATTTAAAATAAAACCAAGTTTGTTAATAATACCTGTTGTTTTAATGTTATTATTATTATTTTTTTTATTATATATGAAGGAAAAAATATATGGTAATATTTACCATTACCTTATCTTGTATACTAATATATGTATATAAACATGCATATACATATACAATTTCGCGCAATTTTCAAAAAGAACAAATCTATATGTAAAAATGCATACAAGTCATATGGACATATCAAATATACGAATCTATTCCGTACGCAAGCAAATGTAAGCTAATGTGCTTGAACTGCAAGCGAGAGCGCGGAACAAACGACAAAGAGCACAATCGGTCCCCGCGTTCGGCAACGTGTGACATCTGGCTCTGTCCTACTTGAGTGAGCATATATATGTATGTATATGCGCATTTGTATATAAATTCACATACTTGTATTTGCATATGCCTTCTTCCTGTGTGCATGGTAATGAACCAATTCTCTATTGAGAATAAACGATGATAGGAAAAATAGGAAATGAAAGGGAGTGTTTCAAGTGTAATGTGTCTTGAGAAAGTCAAATCGATGATGATGCCTCTAAGTGTTTTTGACTTATTAACGTCTGATGCACAATCCAGATTGAAGATATCTTTCATGAATTTGATAAATGTTTCGTCATTTTTCACGTTTGTGTAAATGTAACTTGACCTATTCCATTGCAATTCCATTTACCTCCTCCTCTATATCCATACAAAATATCTATCAAACAAATAAAATTAAAAGTTTGTTTTGAAAATTGCAACCATTCCATCAATATTTTCTTATGACGTTGTCACGTTAAACTATCGTCAGTAAACCGACTTTACAGACAACCTCTTTTTTTTTAATTTTATTTATATGATTATTAATGCAAAAATCATCGATGTTTAGTTTTCGATAAATATCGAACATCGATGTTGGGCTTTCGATTATGACATCGATGTTTTTCTAACATCGATCATCCCTACTTGGTGTGGCCAAAGCGCAGGCACGTAGTGCACTGCGAGATCTCACGCTTTTTGCTAGGAGCTTCAAATTTTATTTCAGTGTGCAGCAAAGTATCACAAACATAATATCTTTGTTACTGACTTCATACTTACATATATGAAACAGTGGAAGGGGTTTCTTCGTCACCCGTTGTCTCATATTGCCGATGTTAACAACTTTATGTCCCAAGTCCTTTACGGTTTCCTGGATGTCGTCTACGTATGTTAAGAACAACAATTAAACTCCGCTCTTGTTTTAATTTGTATGTATGAAATTCCCTGTTCTTTTTAGCTAGAGCTTTAGTTATTTTTGAATATTTTTCAGAAGAGGGTTGAACTTTAACTTCGTTTCAACCCATAATTTTTAATAGGAATTCCCCTTCATCTACTTTTAAGGGCAATCCTTTCAATGGTTGGATATTGCTTACTGCAGAGACGAAGATAGGTTGAGGTCTATACTCTGCGAGTTTGTGGGAGTTCTTCATTAGAAACCTTTGTATCTTATATAGCAAATCGATTGGAATTATTAGTGGAAGGCGTTGCAAGCCAATAATTATCTAGTCGAGATTGCTAATTTTTAGAAAGTGTCTAATTACCTGGACTAGATTAAACTCTTTTTGATGATAAATTACCTGGACTAGACTAAACTCTTTTTGATGATAAAGCGCGGTCGTTTGTATATTTTGCTTTTAAAGCTTTATCGAGTGACGGATTTTTTGATATTGGTGTTGTGCATTGAGCGTTTCATGACTAGTCGTTGGTATTAGTTTTATTCACTGGCTGGCAATTTGTTGTCGGTATTTTGGTGTATGGTTAAGCGCAGTTTTTGTGCAAGCCAAATAAGATTTGTGCTTTGCAACACTGTTTTTAGCGGTCAGCTGCTTCTCAACAACGTGAAACAGCTGTAGTCTATTTGATATTTTCCAACCGAGATGTCTTTATCAGTAATTGAGCGATTTTATGTTAAAGATAGCGCGAATGCGAATAAAAAGTTGTCAAAAGTTTTGGTTTATCTATTAAGTGTTGAATACACGATGGCAATAATTAAATTCTTTCGAGGCAAGAGCACTCGCGAAAATGGCACGCTTGGGGCGAACCTTGTGTGACTTGCGCGTTTGTACACCGGACTTTTCGTGATTCCATCCGGAGCCTTTTTCTATCATTTGAAATGTCAGCGCAGTCTTTGCAAACGGAATCGTAAATATCACAAATCTCAGTACAGATGTCACAAATGTCAGCGGAGTTGTTGTCGCAGATAAATGCGCAGCTGGGAAAACAGAATACACATATGTATATCCAAGTTAGAAGCAGATAACTTCGCAATTGGAAAGGATTGAGGCTGAGGTAAATGCAGTGAAGTAAATGTTACCCAGTGGCCTCAAGGTAAAAGCTCCATCCTTACATGTCAAGTTCAAAACAATAGCAACAACAAATCACTGGAGTACTGGAGACAATGTTGCTGTGTTGGTTGCCTTGCTTAAGGGTTCGGACGCCGAAGTACAGCAGGCAGTTCCAGAAGTTGATAGGGGTAACTATGAAAGTCTGATGGTAGCAATAGGGAGCCGTTACTAGAGTGACCACAGGCAGCAAAAGTTCCAGATGGAATTGACCAATCGCTGCCAGAGGATAAACGAGAGCTTGCAGGAATACGCGACAGAGATTGTGCGGTTGCCACATTGGGTGTATGCGAAATAAACAGCAGACTTCGTTGTGCAGATGACGGGCTAGGTATTCATAAGTGGTATATGAGATTCGAACACCAAACGGGCAGTATACTCATCACCCAAGGGGGTGTTTGCTGAAACATAGTCTTTTGGACCGATACAGGAAACAACAGCTCTCCAAGTCCTTCT
This sequence comes from Anastrepha obliqua, assembly GCF_027943255.1. Classification (NCBI taxonomy): domain Eukaryota; kingdom Metazoa; phylum Arthropoda; class Insecta; order Diptera; family Tephritidae; genus Anastrepha; species Anastrepha obliqua. Next base: position 3,089,913 of record NC_072897.1, read on the forward strand.
CCACCTGATCTTTCCAACACAGAGGAGGCCTTCCTCTTCCTCTGCTACCACCAGCTGGTACCGCATCGAATACTTTCAAAGCCGGAGCGTTTGTATCCATTCGGACGACATGACCCAGCCACCGTAGCCGCTGGATCTTTATTCGCTACGCTATGTCTATGTCGTCGTAAAGCTCATACAGCTCATCGTTCCATCGTCTGCGGTATTCGCCGTTGCCAACCTGCAAAGGTCCAAAAATCTTACTCAGAATCTTTCTTTCAAACATTTCAAGCGTCGCTTCTTCGGATGTGGACATCGTCCAAGCTTCTGCGCCATACGTTAGGACGGGCATGATGAGAGTCTTGTAGAGTGTTAGTTTTGTTCGTCGAGAGGGGACTTTACTGCTCAGTTGCCTGCTTAGTCTAAAATAGCACTTGTTGGCAAGAGAGATTCACGTTGGATTTCATTTGTGTATTTAATTAAAACGCCTTTTATTTATGTTACTATGTTTGTAAATAACTTATTAGCCTACATAACCTTGAAGTGATACAAGTTATCTTCCACATTGACTTTCTGGAAGCCCTATACATTTTAACCCCATTTGACCTCTTTCAAATTAGAAAAAATAGATGGAATGTTATTTCATGAGTTATTGACAATTTATTTCAATTACGATTTTTTGCGTTTTAAGAGTAATTCCATTTTTTTAGGCATCCTCGGTATAAAAAAACGCTATGTTTTATATATGGCGAAAAGAACGTTCCCAAAAAAAAAAAAATTGATGCCGTTTTTAATCATGTTCTTGGAAAAATTAAGGACATTAATGTTTCTGATGAAATGAAGAAGGATTTAATGCAAAAAGTACAATACATCATGTGCGGCTAAATTCGGAGCTAAAGTTGGTGTTAAACAGCATTCCCAAAAAAGTAACTATATACAACCATCGATAATATCACATATTACAATCATGAACGACAATTCAGAGAAATCATACACAATCAACATAGCGAACAACTTGAAGTACTCCGCATCCTTTGCTCAAACTCAATCTACAAATTCAGCAATATCCAAAAACTCTCAACATTTTTTATAGCTATTGAAGAAAACCCAGTACATTTTACGTTCTTTATCATAATGGGTTTCCTTACTTTAGTAGTCATCACTTATGGTATGATACATCTCTTCCGATACTATAAAAATAGGAGAATGCTTCGCAGACAAAGCTAAATTGACAAATTATACGAAATCGAAATGAACCGTCTTCAATAGCAACTCGTAGCAGCACCATAGCGGGGACGCTCCGTTTTAAGAGGGAGGAGAGTTAACGACGTAAGTACAAAGACACATATGTATGTATATAGATTTATATATCACATATGGTACATATATACATGATTATTGTTTACCAATAAAATGCCGATAAACAACAATATGCCCTTTAACCTTGTATGATAACAATATACACAACACCAAAACAACAGAACTTGTCACGACGACAAACAATAGCTATCTACTAGTAAACAGATAACGACCGACGCATCTCAACAGTATAAGTAGCACTAAGATTTATGTAAACTAGTCAGTGTAAAGATTATGAATCATAGATGACTTATGAGTAAAGAGTGCACATTTCTGTGTAACCGAAATTTTTTTTTTTAATATCACCAAAGAGGACGATTGGATAACAGGAACAGTAGAAAAATTTAACGACGCCCCGCGTTCACGGAAAGCTACTGAGACGCTAAGCAATACACATCGCACCAACATAATTATACGTCACAGATCCAAAAACAGTTGTAGTCAATCCTTCAAAAACGCATGGCAATGCTAATGTAGGGGCGCCACCATAAACTCAACATACTTGTAGATGCATAAGAAGTTCTACAACTAGAACAACCACAAAACCACCAGACAACGCATCGTCAAACCTAGCTGGAGTAGCTTAAGTATTCAGATTAAAGTATCCGTAATATTAAACAACCACAACGATACCAACCATAATAAATGCAGAATCTTATCATTATTATATTTTGAATTTGTAAATTAAATTTCTATTATTAGATTACTCTATGTACAAGCATAAAATATTATACTTTTCGTTTCTTTTTTTTTTAAGAGAGATGCCATATCTACATACAGTTGTACGCACGTATGCATTTCGTATGCACATACATATGTACATACGTATATATAAGTTAACTTTCTCGTTATTACGAAGTTAAAAAAAATATAATTTTTGGGAGCCGTGCTCCTTTATTCACCATTCACTTAGGACTAATTTACAAAATAATATTTCTTATAATTTATAACCTAATCTACGTTTGCCTTACTGACGGTGAAAACTGCTGACGATTTGCTTCCCACAGGTGAAGTTGTTTGTTTCAACGTGACTTCTATTTCAAGCTTACTGTTCACATGGTTTGGCCCGCTTGTGTTACAGCCTCAGCGATTTCGACACTTTGTTATGTCTGGGGTATTTAATTGAAGTGAAACTTCTTTTGTCTCGAAGGATGAAACGCTGTGAGGAGTAAAACCATAGCGTTTCATCGATATGTGACGCTACGCCAGCGCCATCTGTTAAAAGCGTGGCGTGGATGAAACGCTGTGAGGAGTAAAACTACGCTAAACTACGTAAAACTCACGCTATGCCAGCGCCATCTGTTAAAAGACTGGCGTGGCGTGTCGTCTTATCGAATGTAATTTGTAAATATGACATTTGATTGATGGCCGCCGTAGCCGAGTGGGTTGGTGCGTGATCACCATTCGGAATTCACAGAGAGGTCGTTGGTTCGAATCTCGGTGAAAGCAAAATTAATGAAAACATTTTTCTAATAGCGGTCGCCCCTCGGCAGGCAATGGCAAACCTCCGAGTGTATTTCTGCCATGAAAAAAATCTGCTCATAAACATATCATAAAACAAAATGAAATAAATGTATAAAAAAAAAAAAAAAAAAATTTTCTTGTGATTCGAACCAAGGATTTCGGATCGGAAGCCCACATTGCTAGCCGCTGGGCTATCGCGCTGTGCTGTCGCCGCAAAATAATGTATCATAAATCTGTTTACCATACCAAAGACCATACACTTTGCGAACGCATTTCGGTGGAAACAGTTGACAGTTATCCCAAACACAATATTATTAGTAACGCGAGACGCGTCATAGAGTGTGTGTGTAGTTTTGAGCAAATCTTACAAACATATTTTGTTTTGTTGATTGATTTCTGTTAAATATGGCATCAAATCAACAAAAACGGAAACCGAAAACAGGTGCTGAACGGCAACGTGAGTATTTGGAGCGTAAAAAATTAAGAGCTACTGTTGAACACCGTGACAGTGAATCCTCCGGTTGTACGATAAGTGATAATTTGTAGTACCAACAACAAGATGCGGAACTACCATTGATGCAGTATTTCATCGATACCTTGATAGATTAGAATGTAGATCATTTTTTACGTATTTCAGTTACCATAAAGCCCTTGTTTCATTTTTGGAAAACGAATCCAATAATGATAATGACAATGCCGAGAACCAAATGTAATTGAGTACAATAAATTCATTTCTTTTTATATTAAAATAAATAAATAATTCTGTTTAATAAAATTCCATTCCATGCTTTCCATGACTTCTGCATGCATTATATTGAAATAATAGTTAAATTATTGATTTGTTGATAAAAGAAGTTTCACTTCAATCGTGCGGGTTCCGTGAACTACCACACACTTTCTTTTTTTTTAACTGTTTCCTGTTTTATTTGTATATTTTTATTTATACATTTAAACGATTTTTTGAAATTTTCCTTTTCTATCAGTAAAGTTTTATGAATTTCGGACCATTTGTTCATATTTTGTCTAACTCATTAGATCTACTCATATACTTTTTCTTTAGTTTTTTATTATGCATAGCATATAATTTTAATGCTAATATCAATAAGGTTACGACTGTGATTATAATTAAGCAAATTTCTACTAAATTTAAGCCAGTGTTAACGACTACTTCGTTTACTACATTGGCATTGGGTTTATCAACTTTTGATAAGGTTTTTCCCATTTCTGAAAGACTATCTATTGGGGACCTTATACCGTAAATCAAATAATTTATGCAATGTAATAATGTATAATGTATATAATGTATGTATAATTTTTTTTTTTTTTCAAGTTAATTCATTTATTAAGTAAGCATATTATATTTAACATATTAAAACATTTTCATAAAATGACCTTCTGAGTAATTTTTACAGTCAAAAATTTTTTTTTATAAGGCAAACAGAAGCCAAAGTTGTTTAGCTTTAATTTATGTAAAAGAAAATTATTTTTGTCTCGAGCGGTTAACGCTTACAGACTCTAACTGTCTGCATTCAATCATGCACAGTATTTTACTTAAATTCTTTCCTCTGCTGGAGCAGGAATTCCAGTTTGGTTATGCGCTCCCAGATTGCGCTGGCTTTTTTCCAGGATGGTGGTGGCTGCTGGTTTACCTCCCTGATGAGTATGCTGATTTCCCTCTTTTGGATGGAAACCTCTTTTGGTTTTTTGTTGTAGTCCTCTTAAGGAGATTGGTTGCGGCCCTTGAGCTGGGTTGTTCATCTTCCTTCCGCAGCTGACGGATCGTTTTGGCTGATCACGTCAGGACTTAATGTTTTGTGCTTTTTTAGGGCACTTGCAAATATATTGCAATTTTTGGTGCAGATATCGTATAAGCAGCACTCATGCAATATTTTGCACTTTGTTTGTGCAAGAAACTTGCATTTTATAGCTTAGCAAGATTAATGCTCAAGCTGGCAGGATCTTGTTTGTGCAAGAAACTTGCATTTTATAGCTTAGCAAAATTAATGCTCAAGCTGGCAGGATCGCCATGTAAAGAAAGTTTATTATTTATTTGTTTGTTATATTTATTTATTTGTCGTTCCAAGCTAGGCATCCAGCTTGGCGAACGATTATTTTCTTTCTTGTGTCTTACATACTAATTACAAGCGTTTTTATAGTAACTTTTATCAATGCAAGCCAATAACAATTTTTCGGTGTTTACTTGTGTAATATGATTCTAGCATTCACGCGCCGCGCATAAAATAATTACGTTAGCTATGTTTGCGTTTACTTTCAAGTGTAATGAACCTTTTAAGAAATATGATACTTTATTTAAACGGCACAGCACAGTGAATGCATAAGTGGACAATAAAATAAAAGCCAAAACAAAATGTTTATGAATATTAATGTTAAGGCATATCCGACTTATAATCATACTACAATGGCTTTTGATGATTTTGATTTGCTGATGGCCCCCTGAACCTCATCACCGGAGAAAGTAAGTGGCGCACTATCGGGAATCCTGTCTATTTCGTGCATATTTCCTACATTTAAAGCTATATTACAGTCCTGTCCACTAAACTCAGTAATATTTGGTGTATTTAATCTGTCGAGCACTTCGCGCACTATTGTTTCGACAACAGTAGGGTTAGGAGTGGATGGTTTTATCGGATTGCTACCGTAATCGAGCCGGAGTTGGCTTAGTTGTTCTACCAATTGTTCTGCAGATTCTGTCATTTTTTGTTTGGGGCTCTCCCGTATTTCAAGGTTAGAATAAAAGATTTATATTTTCTAATATAGCAAAATTTTACTCACTTTAAATAACTTGATCTTAGGTCCTAGTTTTTACTTTTTTTTATACAATTTATCTTTACTTTTAGTAGCGTAATCCTTTTCCGTTCTCAAAGGTTTCTTTAAATATTGTTTTCTAAATCTTCGAATTATTACCGAGTATACTTTTAATATCTTTTCACTTTAAGCATCAAGGTTATAAACTTTTGTTCTATCAAATAAAATTATTTCTTAAAAATAGAACTTTTAATATATTTAATATTTCTTTTTCTTTCAATTTCTCCTTTTTATTTTTAACAAATCAGATTATTTCTTCAAAAAATAGATCTTTAATATATTTTCCATTTATCACTTTTAATATCTTTTCACTTTAAGCATCAAGGTGATAAAATTTCACTTTTGTTTTATAAACATTGATTCATTTCTTTTTATGAAATTAAATTATTTCTTAAAAATAGAACTTTTAGTATATTTAATATTTCCTTTTTCTTTCAATAAATATATTTAATGTATTTATGTCTTACAGTAATATCATCGCCAGCGTTGAGATTGGATTGGTTTTGCGCTCTGGGTGTGTCCTTTTTCCTTTTGGTACTTGGGTCCCTCGTCGCAGCTACTTCCGTCCCTTGTTGTCCCGTAGTTGCTTGATAGTTGAAGTTATTCTTCGCCCCGTTGCCTTACTTTGTATTTTCAGGCGTAGTCGGTTACAAAGTTTTTTATTTTCACTCGCGTGTCCTTACTTTTTAATTTTCAGGCACTTACTACTTTCGACACACGCGCTGACGTCCCTGCTCGGGCGCCAGTTTACTTTCTCGTTATTACGAAGTTAAAAAAAATATAATTTTTGGGAGCCGTGCTCCTTTATTCACCATTCACTTAGGACTAATTTACAAAATAATATTTCTTATAATTTATAACCTAATCTACGTTTGCCTTACTGACGGTGAAAACTGCTGACGATTTGCTTCCCACAGGTGAAGTTGTTTGTTTCAACGTGACTTCTATTTCAAGCTTACTGTTCACATGGTTTGGCCCGCTCGTGTTACAGCCTCAGCGATTTCGACACTTTGTTATGTCTGGGGTATTTAATTTATATTATATTATGTGCCATGAACATGTGTCATGGTAACAAACCCCCCCTAAGATTTAAACGTCCTCGTTTGAAGTCTTGTTGAAAATTTGTTTAAGTCCTTTTATTGCAGCCTCCGTTAAATCGATGGACGGTGTTTCTTTGTTTTTTCTGGGTGACAGGAATAATTTGGTTGAAAATATGGCAATGATTATAAGTATGATCATAACGCTGATGCTTGCAGCATACTTGCGCCTATATGACGATCCTGTTAGTCTAATTTCTTTTGTATTATTGAAATTTAATTGTTTTAGCATTTCTAAAGAAAGTATTTCTTCGCTTCTGTTTGATATCGATATTGGTTGGAGAATAGCAGGTAGGGGTTTGTTCGTTGATTTTTCCCCATTGAAAAATTTCTTTCCGTTGATTTGAATTGTGGCGTTATTGAAGTGAATCACAAAAGTACCGTTAAGAGTTGTATAGTCTTCATTTATTAGGACACGGCCCCTGAAATCGTTTAGGAATATAACTCCAGGTGACAGCTCCTCGAAGTCTGGAATGTGCTGGCTATTTGTGACCGTGCAGTTTGGCAAACGACTCGTTAAGAGGTTACTAATACAATAATCATTACTTAAATCTAGCAAATTATCCCTTAAACATATTTGTAATGAGTTATATTTTTTACAACTGCTTTTTATTCCATAAATAACTTTTTCACAGCTAAGAATTGAATTGAAACTGATTTTGTTAATATTGTTGTTTTTCTTTACCGCTCTGATATCAATAGTTTGACAAATTTGATTTTCTACAGTTGGTAAACTTATAATATAAATGATTGTCTTGCCATTAGTCGCTATTTTAATTTCAGAAAATTCCAGAGCTTCGTCCAAATTTACAAACGGGATGTTATCTTTATCAAAAATTTTTTTAGCAATATCGATTTCTTCAGTTGACATTATGTATGAATTTATTATATTGGCTTTTGCCCAATGTATCGCATAAGCGATATTTACGATTTCCTCTTTCATAATTTCTAATTTGTATTTTAATTTCAAAAATGATTCTATTTCTTTACCTTCATTGTTTTGCATATCTTTCATAATATGGTTTGTAATATTTGTGATTTCATTAACTTTTTCTATCGTAAGCTTATTAATAAGGACTCGATTATTGTTATTTTCTAGAAGGTTATTTAATTTGTTTACAACTATTTCATGGTCTTCATGGTCTGGACTTCCTGCAATCCATTTCCATGCACTGCCCAAAAAATTTAGTGATCTTTTAGATTTCCTATCTATTCTTAGGTTATTAATATGGGCCTTTATTTGGGTTATTAAGAGTGATATGAAGGGGTAGTTTGGGTTTCTGTAGAATGTTTCTGTTTTTGCCGTTGCTTCTATATGTTCCAGGATTTCTGTGTATTTGTCAATATCTATTTCGTGTATTATCCTAAATTGTCCTGTCTGTAGTTTTGCTGTTCCATTTTCTATTGTGATTAATTGGGAGTTCGAGTAGTCTAGTATCTGCACCTCTGCGAGGCACAGTGGTAAAAAAAACCTGAAAAAAAAATTTGTCGTTAGTTCCGTATTCTGCTCTTGTGAATGATTTGTCCTCTTTCAGTCACTAACGTGCTATTCCTATCTTCCTTAACTATTTCTTTTATATAAGGTTTACTTAGCTTAGTACCTAATCTTCTATTTTTCTTAACAAAAATTACCTGTCCCGGTAAATATATTTTATTTTCTTGTTTGTTTTTATTGTGGTAGTCGATGTCCTTTCTTTGTTTTTGTGCTATCTTTTCTAAATTGTTTTGACGTGTCCTTTCAATGTCTTCTGGTGTGAAGGTCACGTTTCTGCAAAAAAATAGATCTACAGGTCTCTTTTCGGTAACGGAATGGACACTGTGGTTGTATTCAGATACTGCCCTCTCTAGCAGCTCCTCGAAATTTCTATGCCCGCCTTTCTCCTTAATGCAGCGCATTATTTCCGTCAGCGTGGAATGGAATCTTTCCACTTGTCCATTTGCCTGACTTTTATAAGGTGGAGTAGTATAGACTTCAATTGCTAGCTCGTTCCTCATCATAAACATAATTGAATTAGAGTTGAGTGATGGCTCATTATCTATTACGACAACTTTCGGGACGCCAAAGGAGAACAGAATTTCTCTTAAAGGTCTTCTAACGTCTTCTATAGATCTGCTATTTAACATTTTTGTTACCGCGTATTTCGTAAACTTATCTAAAGCGGTCATAACTCTTTTACCCTCCGTCAGGAATATGTCTATGTGTATTGTGTGACCTGGGAAAGTTGGTAGTGGAGTTGCTGCCAGTTTTGGTTGGTTGGGATGTCTTTCGTACTTACTTTCTTTGCATACCGTGCAATTGGCTACAAGCCGCTTAATCTTGTTCATCATACCGGGAAAATAACTTTTTTCAAGAATTTGAATTTTATTCTTTTTATCGTTTCTGTGGGCTCTTAAGTGCTCCCTCAGGATAATTTCTTCCTGTTCTTGTTCGTTAACAATGTCCTCAACTATTTTTTGTGTATATCGGCATTTGAAGTTTCTAAAATGTAGTGGATAGATGTTTTGAATTAAACCCATCGTTCTCTCATTTGTATGAATTCCGTTTATAACCGATGGATTTAGATATCTTTTGAGGAGCGCCAAAATATTTTGCTCATTGAACTGTGGTTCCTTGATTACGTGACGATGCATCGTTGGAAAAACTATCTTAAACTGGTACGAAGCTGTGTCCGCTTCCTCAAGGAAAATTTGGTTCTTGAAGGCATTCACTGGCGCTTCTGTACAGGGTATAAGGTCATGGCCTGAACTTTCGTCACTATGGGTAGTAGGCGTAAGCGAGTTGACTTGGTTTAGTATCCGCGAAAGTGCATCTGCTACTACGTTTGATTTTCCCGGTTTATACAATAATTCATGATTATACTCCTCTAATATCGCTTTCCTTCTCTTCATTTTGCTATTTGCGTTTTTGTGGCTAAGTGCATAGGTCAATGGTTGGTGGTCGGTAATTATTTTTACTTTCTTTGAACCGTACAGATAGCTTCTTAGGTTATTTAAAGACCAGATTATGGAAAGCATCTCTTTCTCGTTAGTTGCATAACTTTCTTCCGTTTTGTTAAGAGTCCTCGAGATGAAGGTTATTGGGCGATTTTCTTGCGATAGGACGGCTCCTATAGCAAAGTCGGATGCATCCGTTGTAAGTTCGAAGTCTTTTCCAAAGTTGGGATGTGCCAAGATAATATCCCTTGATATTAGAGCATTTTTAATCTTATTGAATGATTCGATAGCTTCTTTATTAAGGTTTATTTCTAACTCCCTTGAGTTTCTTTTTGAAGTATTTCCAGCTTCTCCGCGAAGTAGCGTCGTCAAGGGCTTGGCAATTTTGGAGTAATCCCTAATAAATCTCCTGTAATAGCCTTACATTCCTAGGAAAGATCTCAACTCCTTCAGAGTACGGGGAATTGGAAATTGTGCAACGGCTTCAACCTTTTTGGGGTTTGTTTTTATTCCTTCTGAACTGATGACATATCCTAGGAACTCGACTTCCTGTTTGGCGAACTCGCATTTGCTTAATTGTACTTTCATATTTGCACTTTCTAAGGTTTTACATACCATTTCAAGATTTTCCAAATGCTCTTCCTCGTTCCTGCCGAAAATTATAACGTCGTCAATGTAGACGTAGCATCTGACTCCTATATGTTGACGAAGGATGTCATCTAGTGCTCTTTGGAAGGTTGCGGGGGCATTCTTTAGCCCGAAGGGTAGGCGGAGGAATTCATATTTTCCATTATTAACGGAAAAGGCAGTCTTTTCTATATCTGACTTCCGTAGCGGAATTTGATGAAACCCGCTTTTGAGGTCAATTACTGTAAACAATTTGTTGTTACCGAGATTTGCTAGGACCTCGTTAATTTCGGGAATGGGATATTTATCTGGGATGGTTACTGAGTTGAGCTTTCGATAATCAATAACCATACGATATTTCCTCTCGCCGGATGCATCTGGTTTTTTGTTAACTATCCACACAGGAGAGTTATATGGAGATTTAGATTTTCTTATAATTCCGTTGTCAAGGAGTTCTTCCACTTGCTTTTCTATTTCTGCCTTCAAAGCCATGGGATAGGGGTAAGGCTTGGAATACACAGGATTATCATTAATAGTTCTGATTTCGCCTTTAACTAGAGTGGTGTATGTTAACTTTTCGTCAGGATCAGAAAACAATTTTGGGCATTTTGCAATAATATTATTTATTTTCCGTTGATGCTCTTCAGGGAGATGTGGAATTTCTAACTTGACATTATTAATTTGCTGGGATATTCGCTGCTTGAGTGGGGTAACAATCCCCGGAAAAATGGTCATTGTGCCTTTTTCGGTATCTATTATAGCTTTTAGTTTTCTGAGGGTGTCGTTGCCGATGATCCCATGAAAAGAGTTCAGGGGTGGCAAAATAAAGAACTTAATTTTTTCTATATTTGGTCCGAAAATTTCTATAAATGTATGATGGGTTATTTCAATATTACCCGCAACTGATTCTACTTTAAATGGCTTATTTGGTAGTGGATTTCTTATCCTAGTCGATTTAATATAGTTCTTATTGGATCCTGTGTCAATAAGAAAATCCAATTGGTCCCCACGCCTTGTTGTAAATTCATAGTACGGAAGTGAGGACGGCGTTAGTCTAAAAAATTAATTAGGTCTACTTCGGAGTGGTCTTGTTCGCTAGTATTCAAATTGCTTTGCCCTTCTGGAGCTCCAATTACATGCTGCATTGCTTCGTAGTAGTCGTCATGTGAATTACCGTAATAACTCTGATTTGGGTTTGGCTCTGTAGGATAATTGGTTACATTTTGTGACACTGCATTTGCGTGAAAAGTACGTTGCATTTTATTCGGAGGGCGAATATATTGAGAAGATAGTGGACGTTTCTGCGGTTGAGTGTTTTGATTAGGACTTGGCCTATTTTGGTAGTTAATCTGTCTAGAGTGTAGAGAAGAATCTACATCCATTGCGACTGGTGGTTTTGGGGGTAAGTTGGAGCGATTGTTGAATCCTTGATTTAATTATTGTTGGGGGCGTATTCCAAAGTTGTTGTTAGACTGATAATTATAATTTGGTCTACTATTATAATACGTTGGATTACCCTGGTTCGGGTGCGTCCGGGGTGTCATGTTAAATGGCCTATTGTTGTAATTGTTTACTTGTCTCGGAGGATAGTTATACCGTTGCGGGGATACCACATATGTAAGTTCAGGATAAAAAGGCTGGCTGTTTGATATATTTTGCCGTGGAGGTCGCAGCGGTGGTTGATTTATTGATCTATGCACGTTATGTGCATGGTTCATACGGAAGGACATGTTGTCCAGTTTTTGACAGAGATGAAGGGCTTGAGGCAAGGTTGTAGGTTCATGGATGCTAAGGAGTCGTGGTAAGTCGCCATTTAGTCCCCTGATGAAGGTATCGAGAGCTTTCTCCCGATATGAGTTCGTCATCGTCCTTATGGACTCGTCGCCAAGATCCAAGCATGAGATCTTGTCTAAAATAAGCGAAAGGTGCTGGTAAACTTTTTGGTAAAAGGTTGCAATGTCGTCTTGTCGTTGAGCCAAGGTGGTCAATTGGTATTCAAGTGTACCAATATCTCTTTTATCCGAGTAATGCATCATTAAGCATTTGCGGATTTGAGCCCAGTCTAACTGTAGGACTCCAAAGCGGTGTTAGCATCGCCGACAATTTTATGACGTATAATGTGTAGAATGGTAAAATATTTAGGAGTGTCTTTCAATGTTTCGTATGCTCTTAAGATCCTGTCCACGCTTTTCCGCCAGGAGCTAAATTCCCCCGGTTTACCTGAAAATTCCCGTAGACATTTGACCATGTCGGGAATCCTGTCTATTTCGTGCATATTTCCTACATTTAAAGCTATATTACAGTCCTGTCCACTAAACTCAGTAATATTTGGTGTATTTAATCTGTCGAGCACTTCGCGCACTATTGTTTCGACAACAGTAGGGTTAGGAGTGGATGGTTTTATCGGATTGCTACCGTAATCGAGCCGGAGTTGGCTTAGTTGTTCTACCAATTGTTCTGCAGATTCTGTCATTTTTTGTTTGGGGCTCTCCCGTATTTCAAGGTTAGAATAAAAGATTTATATTTTCTAATATAGCAAAATTTTACTCACTTTAAATAACTTGATCTTAGGTCCTAGTTTTTACTTTTTTTTATACAATTTATCTTTACTTTTAGTAGCGTAATCCTTTTCCGTTCTCAAAGGTTTCTTTAAATATTGTTTTCTAAATCTTCGAATTATTACCGAGTATACTTTTAATATCTTTTCACTTTAAGCATCAAGGTTATAAACTTTTGTTCTATCAAATAAAATTATTTCTTAAAAATAGAACTTTTAATATATTTAATATTTCTTTTTCTTTCAATTTCTCCTTTTTATTTTTAACAAATCAGATTATTTCTTCAAAAAATAGATCTTTAATATATTTTCCATTTATCACTTTTAATATCTTTTCACTTTAAGCATCAAGGTGATAAAATTTCACTTTTGTTTTATAAACATTGATTCATTTCTTTTTATGAAATTAAATTATTTCTTAAAAATAGAACTTTTAGTATATTTAATATTTCCTTTTTCTTTCAATAAATATATTTAATGTATTTATGTCTTACAGTAATATCATCGCCAGCGTTGAGATTGGATTGGTTTTGCGCTCTGGGTGTGTCGTTTTTCCTTTTGGTACTTGGGTCCCTCGTCGCAGCTACTTCCGTCCCTTGTTGTCCCGTAGTTGCTTGATAGTTGAAGTTATTCTTCGCCCCGTTGCCTTACTTTGTATTTTCAGGCGTAGTCGGTTACAAAGTTTTTTATTTTCACTCGCGTGTCCTTACTTTTTAATTTTCAGGCACTTACTACTTTCGACACACGCGCTGACGTCCCTGCTCGGGCGCCAGTTAACTTTCTCGTTATTACGAAGTTAAAAAAAATATAATTTTTGGGAGCCGTGCTCCTTTATTCACCATTCACTTAGGACTAATTTACAAAATAATATTTCTTATAATTTATAACCTAATCTACGTTTGCCTTACTGACGGTGAAAACTGCTGACGATTTGCTTCCCACAGGTGAAGTTGTTTGTTTCAACGTGACTTCTATTTCAAGCTTACTGTTCACATGGTTTGGCCCGCTCGTGTTACAGCCTCAGCGATTTCGACACTTTGTTATGTCTGGGGTATTTAATTTATATTATATTATGTGCCATGAACATGTGTCATGGTAACATATATACTATTCTCAATAATTACTATGTACTTTTACACTGTACTCAATAAAGTCAGTCGTAAATCAATTTTCTTTTCATCTGGATCATGACGTCGATCGCTCCTTCCGAGAGATCTACATTTTCTCCCGGTGCTTCGGGGTGTAGGTTTAGCAGATTTCTGCAATATATATCCTAGTCCGTTCTCCTCAGGTTCCTGTAAGAGGATCTTCTTGGACGAGTTTCAGTGAGAGAGAACTGAATATAACTATGATCCGAAAAGGGTGAGCATTAAGCACCCTCCAGTGTGGAAGAAGCCAGAGTAAGGTCGAGCCCCACTTATCTGGCTGCAGGAAGAAAATGCTTGAGTGTTGCATTCGGTAACCTTCTAATTGCTTGATTTCATTTATTATCTGTTCGATCACAACATTGAAAAGGACGTGGCTAAGTGAATGGCCCTGGCGAATTCCAGAAATTCATGGTATTTCATCAATATATTCTCCATCTGCTCTAATTTTTGTATTACATCCACTGTTTAGGTTTTTGATTGCATGCAAAATATGCATGGGTACAGTGTTTCCAAAGCATGTTGAAGCTCAACTTTATCAAATGCTTTCTTTAAATCGACGAAACACATAGCAATGATGAATTCTATTGCTTTTTCAACAATTTGTTGATCTATATACATATATATCATCTACTGTCGATCTGCTCTTTTTGAAACCTTGATGTTCCTCTTGCATACTCAGATATAGTGTAAGTTTGTGCAGCAATATTTTAAAGAACAGTTTTCGAGCGGATTGAAGCAACGTTATTCTTCTATAATTTTGTTGATCACATCTGTTACCTTTTTTGAAAATTGGGATGCTTATTTTCCATTTGTGAGATATTGCGGATGACTGAATGATAACATCGACCAATGATGTTAGTTGTTCACATAATTCCTCCCCTCCATATTTCTGCATTTCATTTGTTACTGCGTCTTTACCAGGAGATTTCCTATTATTTATTTGAAGAGCCGAATCTTCAACGAGGTGCTTTTCAATTTGAACGTCTTCCATGTTTGCAGTGTTTGGAATAGTTAGTGTCTGATTCGGTAGAATATAAGTTTGTAAAATATTCCTACAACCTGTGATTTGTTATGGGGTTTATTTTTAAAGTTTCATTCACTTTAAGTCTGCGGTTACGTAGCATTTTCCATATCCTACTTTGAGATTCGTATATGTTAAGTCGTTTTCCATATTTTTATTGAATCTTTCCCTGTAGGATTCTGTTAACTGTCTAATTTGTCTATTAGCTGAGTTCCTCTCTTGTATATATTTTACTTTGTATTCCGGGGTTTCAATGTAAGGCATATTGTAAATAAGAAGTTTCCTTTGTTAATCTATAGTTGTGCCTTCATTTGTAAACATTGTTGTGCTCTTTCTACGGTTTTCTGACGACCGTCTGGTGCGTTTCCCAATGATTCCTCTGCTGCTGACAGTATGTTCGCTTTCAATTTTGCCGGCAGTGTTGGAATCATAGTCCCTACATATCGGTTTTTTATTATACATTTTTATAAAGGGCTTTCCAATAACATGTGATATTTAAATATATAAAAGGCTATCGAGAGATGATTTACGATTTTTATAGCCGGAACAGGATGGTATTGATCTGGACAACGTTTATTTTCACCAAGACGGCACTACGTGCCACACAAGCAACGAAACCATTGATCTTTTACGGGAAAAGTGTCCGGACCGTGTTATCTCTCGAAGAGGTGATCACAATTGGCCACCGAGATCTTGTGATTTAACACCTTGTGACTTGTTTCTTTGGGGTCACGTGAAAGAGAAGGTCTACGCCAATAGCCCAGGGTCGATTCAAGACCTCAAAGATGGAATTCGTGAGGCTATCGAGGACATAGGGCAGCCACTTTGCAATTCGGTTATGGAAAATTTCATGAAAAGGATATTGTGCTGTAAGCGTGGTCGTGGTGGTCATTTGCCTAATGTTATTTTCCATTATTAACGGCATACCTTCCTTTTTATAATGAGATAAACATCCGATCATTTATATTAAAAAATAGCATTTTTCTTTCAATATCGAAATAACACCTCTTATTGGAAACCCCTTTATTATTTGGTAACCTTCTTTAATACAATACATATTGAAAACACTCCGTTGAATTTTTCAATTACAGTTTGCTTCTTCTTCGTAACAAAATTGAAATTCAGAGAGGGATTTTAAACTGGACAAGTTTGTAATCACTGTTAATATGGGCTGAGTTGAGTGCCCGCACAACGCCTATATTCGAGTAGCTAAATTTTGGCTTGACAGGACAAAGCCAATCATTGATTGTTGTCCTTGTGCGTTTTCAAAGGTGCATTTATATTTAGAATCGTGCTCATATTATAAAATATATTTTCATTAAATCGTTGTTTGATTTGTGTAATTGGCTCCTTATCCATTCTTGCATTCAATTCGCCTAAGATCAGCACATGCTCGTTAGATGGTATATTATCTATAATATTTAGGAGCATAAAATAAAGTTCTTCTTCTTTTTAACTCCGCTTTACACCAGTATAAAAGTTCTGTGACAAATTTTACAATACAGTCGGCGAGAACAAATTCGCAGAAAACAGTTCCGTTTTGTTTGCTTTTGCTCGTATGCATTGTCTACTCATAAATTATACTCACTTTCGTGGCGAATTTTGCTTCTTAACAATGGAGTGTGGAGCTAAGGAAAATCGCATTGCAGTGATTGCATCACATAAATGTGATAAAAGTGCAAGTGAGATTTACGAATTGTAAAAAAAAAAAATATTTCGTGAATGTTTGTCTACCACACGATCAATCGCTTATCCCAAATGTCGTCCTCGCGTGGTTCGAGCTAGAGCAGCCATAAAAGCCGTTCGAGAAAGAATTCGCAGAAGTTCAAAGGGTTCAGAGCTGCCACCATCCAGCCTCCGTAATGGTTTGGTGGGGAGTGTCTTGTAAAGGCGTTGCAAGGGAGTAAAGACCGAGGTAAAAGTGTACCAGGAGGATGTCTTAGAAGGCGTGGTGAAGCAGTTAGGTTAGGTTAGGTTAGGTTGAAGCGGTTGTCCACTGTAAGACACACTCAGGCTCATGGCCCATTCTGATGCCGCGTGGGGAACTATGTGTACTTTTAAAGAATTTCGTAAGACCTTTAATTTTGACAGTGTCGAGATCTTCTAATTCATTAAAGAAATGTGCGCCCAAAATGGTGAGTCTGGATTGAGCAGGACAATAGACACAGAAGGTGCGGGATCGTCTCTTCCTCGTCTAGACAACTTCTGCAGAAGTAGTTTGTTTGCACACCCATTCTCTGCCCGTGCCTACCGATTAGGCAGTGCCCCGTAATAACTGAAATCAGTTTTCTCTTCTTAGTAGAAGTTCCGTGCGTTTAGCATTGGGAGTCGGCCACAGCTCTCGGGCGATTTTGCAAGTGGCTTCATTACGCCATCTTTTATTCGCTACTCTTACAATTTCCTCGTGGATACATTGTCTACATGTTTGAATGGGTATACCTATATCACTGTCTATGTACTCATCAGTCAATTTGGTACCGATTTTCGCTAGTTCATCGGCTCTGCAGCAGAGAACTGCAAGCGGTTATATTTTTCTGACTTGCGATTCACTCACAAAAAAAGCGGTATCAATATGTACGACCAACGCAAACTAAGCGGTGTTTGCGCTGAGCAGAACCGCAACAGAGCAGTAAATGTTCTATGTATATCGTTTGTACATCCGAGTCTTTCTTTGTTCAGTCTTTGCTTCGTTTATAACTACCGCTTGTGCGATCACTTCGGCTATGCGGTGCTACATATGACCGCTACCGAATGACAAAAATACTGAAAACACCGCCTGCACAAATAGATCATAACACACAAGCAAAAGAGTACCGCTAAAAAATATCTATGCCATCGCGCATTCACTCAATACATAAATGATTAGCACTCGAAGGAGTCCACTTTCTTATTTATGTTTTTTTATCTTTGTTTTCGTCGGCAGTGCATTAACAAGGGGCACGAATCAGTCTACTTCCAGATATTATTTATTATTTTATTATTTATTATTAAAGTCAAAACATACAACCATAGGTTATTTTTACAATGATTGACCTTAAGAATAGTTTACATAAAAGGATTAACAGTAAAATCAAAACTAAAATTAGAATTAAAATTACAGATAGTAGTAAAGAAGTATAAGTTGGAGAAAGTATTTGAAGGAAAGTAAGGTAAAAAATAGTAGTAGCAGGAGTAGGGATTAATGGGAAGAGATTTAAAGTACATTCAGCAATTTTCGGCAAGATAGCGAAGCAATTTATTTTTGAAACACGAGCTTTCTTTTATACGTTTAATTTTGTAAGGTAAGGTATTCCAAAGACGGACAGAGAACACAAAGTATTGACGTTCAGTCACCAAACAACTGTATTTCATCGGGACTAAGTTTAACGAACGGCAGGACTTTGAAGGCTGCACCGATCGATCTTTGAGGTATCCGGGTTCTAAGTGTTTATAATCTTGTGGAGTAAAACTAAACATTTAAACCTAAGCAAGTCGTTATAGGATACGGAAGCAATGTTTTTCGCAAATACTGAAATATGGTCATAACGTTTTTTACAGTACACGTATCTAGCAATGTTGTTATACAAAACATTAAGCTTACTACGACACACACTATCACAAGGAGTATATAACTCGCAACCATACAGTAACGTTGGTAACAAATACGTTTTAGCTAGTAGCAGTCGAGTGTTTACTGGTGTAAAATATTGAGTTGTCCATAAATTTCGGAGCATACCATAAACTTTGCCTATGACAGTAAAAATGTGGTTGCTCCATGTCAAAGTTCTATTAAATGTAACCCCTAGATTTTTAACATTGTCCACATATTTAATCGCAGCGCCATTTAGTTTGACTTGTGTATAGCCATCGAGCTTGATATATTTTTTGTAAATAACGATGCATTGGGACTTATCAGGATTGAGAATTAACCCATTTTCAGAAGCCCACTTGCTTGTGAGGCTCAAGTCAGAATTCATATTACTTATGCAAATGTCAATGCAGCTAATGGGACAACTAACATATAATTGAACGTCATCAGCATATACAGGGTTGGCCATATTAAACTGACCCATGTGATTATTAAAAAAATATGGAAAAAGAAACATTTTTTTGTGTTTCATTGTGAAAAACATTTAATTTAGTTCAAGGAGATTCGTTTACATCACTTTTTGAATATGATATCGCGCAAGTGGTCGCCCTTAGCACGTATTTGGATATGTACAGGGTTGGCCATCTTAAACTGACCCATGTGATTATTAAAAAAATATGGAAAAAGAAACATTTTTTTGTGTTTCATTGTGAAAAACATTTAATTTAGTTCAAGGAGATTCGTTTACATCACTTTTTGAATATGATATCGCGCAAGTGGTCGCCCTTAGCTCGTATAGCGTAATGTGCCCGTTTTTCGGCTTTTTCCATAGTTTTGGCCAGCGTCTCGGCCGATATGGCGGCTATTTCCCGTCGGATATTGGCCTTAAGTGCGCCTAGTGTCTTTGGCTTGTTGACGTAAACCTTAGATTTCAAATTACAGTAAAAAGTTAAAGGGTTACTCAATGGGTCAGTTTAATATGGCCAACCCTGTACATGGACATCACTATATTTAATCACACCGAACAAATCGTTAATGTACAAGACAAATAAAAGAGGGCCAAGGATAGAGCCTTGAGGTACACCTCTGGTTACAGGGAGAAAGTTTGACATGGTATTATCACTACATACGGTTTGTAATCGGTCACTAAGATACGTTTCTATAAGAGTCAAGGCCGACGTTGAAAAGCTAAATAAGTTTTTAAGCTTCAGAATTAAGAGCTTATGGTCTACGGAGTCAAATGCCTTTGAATGGTCAAGTAGAGTTAGAAAGGTCACATGCTTTTTGTCAATGTTGAGCCTTATGTCATCAGACACTTTTAGGAGTGCTGTGGTGCAGCTCCTACTACATCTAAACCCCGACTGCAATGTGTTCACCAAGGCGTTGCTATTCAAAAACGTGTTTATTTGGCGATGCATAATACGCTCAAGAACTTTGGATAAGAACGGCAGTATTGCAATCGGGCGGTAGTCTCCATTCGCTTTCTTAATAGGTATGATTTTGGCTTTCTTCCAAGAGTTGGGAAAGATTGACGTGGTTAAGACGATATTCAGAGCATAGGTAAGATATTTTAAGATCTTTGGTAACAGGCATTTTATAAATTTTGGATGAATTCCATCCAGACCGGCCGCATTCGACTTGACACTAAGTATGGACTGTACTACCTCACAATCATCGACACATTCAAAACAAAAACTGGACATCACAACGTTAAGATTAGAATTGTACTTGTCATAACATATATTATTAACAGAGCCGGGCAAGCACACAAAATTCTCATTTAGTACATTTACATTAACATCACATAAATCTAGCATAGGTTTATTTTTGTTCCCAATCCCGATCGCACGAATTTTGTTCCACGTCTGCTTCGAACCCACTGCAGTACTAAACTGCTGCTCATAGTATTTTAGTTTACTCAATCTAATTGATTTGTTAACATCTCGTCTGCAAGCCTTAAAGATGTTATAAGTTTCCGAGGTTCTGAAGCTCTTCCATTTGCGATACGCTTTGTTGCGTTTGCAAATCAAGTGTTTAATATGGTTGCTGAACCATGGCCGGTTTTTATCAATTACTGGTTTGTGTATAAGTGGTACGAAGCGGTGAAAGAGCGAGCTAATGTTTTCTTCAATGAAGCTAATTTGCTCATTACTAGATATTAAGTTATGAATACATTCCCAGTCAATTTCCTCCACAGCCCCTTCAAGAAGCTCATAATCTATGCGTAGAAAATCACGGTATGAATAGTATTTAGTGTCATGGGTCAGTTGGAAGTTAAATGTCATGAAAATAAGATCGTGCTTAGAAAAGCCTGGCACAGAAAGCTGGTCAAATAGGCGAATTTTAGCGGTATCGTTGACAAAAAATATATCTAGCAAAGAGCTGCTAGTTTGCGTGAAATGTGTAGGCATAGAGCCGTTAACGGGGAACAAACCCAAGCTCCGCATGGCTAACACGAACTCATTTTCACATAGCAGGTCGCTGTTAAAATCTCCTGCTACAACGATATTATTATAATTAAGAGACAAATTTTCGATGAAATCAACAAATGATGCGTAGGCGATGTATTTGTTAGGTCTATATACACAGCCAATGAGGAGTTTATCATACTTAGTTTTAATTTCAAGGAAAATATATTCTATTAGGTTCGTATTTTCCGAGATGCACTTGAGGGAGCAAGACAGACTATTTTTAACAAACACTGCAACACCGCCACCACGCTTGGCTCTATCTAAACGGAAAGTTTTATAGCCATTAACACAAAACGAATCGTCATTATGCCACGTAGAGAACCATGTTTCAGATACACACACAACATCTACATCAGATGACTCAAAGATATATCGAAATTCATCAATTTTAGATGGCAAACTCTGAGCGTTGAGATGACATATTTTCAGTCCAGACTTTAGCCTACTTAGTACGCGAATCATATTAAAAGTGGTATCTCTGCCCGTGTGAAACTGTTTATCCTTACCTATCATTGACGAGGGAAGTAAAGAAGAGAACATTGCATATAAGACCCTTTGAAACCCGAATATTACCGAATATGACAAGAAGTATAGTTAAAACAGGAGTTAAGAGAAAGTTTAAGTAGCGGAAATAGAGAATATGAGAGGAAGAGATAAATAAAAGGAGAAGGACACAATTTATTTTTATGGAACTAAGTAATAAGATGTTATTATAAGAACTGCACAGTTGCTTTGGTTGCTAATAGCTAATATTCTTTCGCCTTATTTCAACTTTGTTGAGGTATACCGGGCATCTCTTGCTCTGAGTTGGATGATTTACGTCTACGCCAAGATGTAACTTCTCATTAGCTCGTATGCAGTTTATACATTTCTGAATACTAGCTTTATTACAATCCTTTGATCTGTGTTGCTCGAGGCACTTATAACATACTTCTTTGTTTTTGCATTCGACAGCTTTATGGTTAAACCCCTGACATTTAAAGCATCTCAAGATTTCTACGCCATCAAATACCTTACAGCGCTCCCATCCAATATTAACTTTTTCGCTGTTTAAAACATAGGGGAAAGTCTCGGGATCAATTTCCAAAATAGCGTTGTAAAGAAGTCTACTCTCCTTTCTAACTTCATACATTTTTACTAATTTGATTTCACTATTTTCTAGAACTTTGTTTTGCTTCTTTAGATTCTCTACTAATGACCTTTCATCATGCTTATACCCCATTAGTGATACCATAAATCTTGGTCTTACTGATTTCGGTATTTGAATATCGTAGCTTTCACCAATGTTTTCTTCAATCGTTTTTTTAATTTTTTCCCTTTCGTTTGCATTTTCAGCTCCAATCACTATAACTCCGTTTCTTCTGGATTCAATATTTGAGATTTTCAAGTTTCCTGGATCAACTTTTGCAGTCAAGTCTAATTTTGTTTTTTCACTTTTTTGCTTCGATTTCGGTTTAATCACTAATGGTGCATCGTTATTTAAGTCTGGCATCACTGTTTTGAGAGCAATGTTGTTTTTTAACACTGCTGCATACGGTACTTGGCCGTTATCATTTGCTATGTTTGCCTTTTTCGTTTCTTTGATTTCGTTGTATATCTTCGAATTTTCCTCTCTCGTTTTCTGCAGTTCTTTGCATATTTTGCCACTTTGTTCATTGAAGCTTGCGGTTATTTCGCGAATTTTGTGCATTTCACGCACACCTCGCTCGCATACTTCTTGCGCTTTTTGCATACCACTTATTCTTTCGCTGAACTTTTTTTCTATAACCTCAAGTAAGCTTTTTATTTCTTTTTCGTGAGTTTTGAGTGCACTTTCAAATTCATACTTGTAATCAAGCAACCGGGAACCGTTCTTCTCGACTACATTCTGAACCTCCTTAATTGCGAGGTCAACGTTGCTGATATACACCACACATTCATCACACATGTAGCGAAGTTTGGGAAATTCGTCTAATTTTCCTAAAGTATATTGGTCTATTCCCGAGCATTTAGATTGCGAATGATACGTTTTGCCACATACACCCGCACACCTTATTCCCGTCTCTCCACGTATTTGTAGTTTGCACCTTTTGCAATCCATGGATTGCGTATATTGTTTGGATACAGTTAATATTTAAGAAAAGGGCAAAAAACTTCAAAAATCCACTTCACCACTGATATAGAGTCACTGTCTCAATAGGAACATCAAATGTGTCCTGATTTGAATATTTGAAAACAATTTTTGAAGAGCGGTCCAAAACACGTCCGTTACGCTTGAACTTTGAACAAGTGTTGATTATATGTTTATTGTTTTATTCCAAGAAGCCTTTTTCTTGGATAACGAAAAAACCGAGAAAATTGGGGGTGTATATCTTGCGCAGTAAAAAACAAAAGGAGTAACGAAATCCAAAATGTATGTGTCTATGCAAAACTTGCGAAATCACTTGCGAACTAAAAGGACAGTAGTGAACTGCTTGATGTGAGCGATAAGACCAGAATGATTTATTGAAATTCATGCTAATTATTTACAAGCGAAAGATTTATCAGACTAAAAGAGAATTAGAGAGCAATAATAAGTAATATTGACTATGTGTGTGTGTGCGTGTACGTATGCAAATTTACAATGAGTGGATGTTTATTTGTACATATTGAGTGTTAATTAGGTGTAAGTTATTTAAGCATAAAGGGTGATCCAACATCCCGGCCCCGTTGAAAGGATGCACTTTCAATACACTGGCAGGATGGCAAGTTTGTGAACAGGCCGGCAACAGCTCCCATTAGTAGTGCGGGGGCGCACAACTCGAACATGACCATCTCGTCCACGTACGGTCGACTCAACGCGACCAAGCTTCCAGCGTTGTGGTGGGAGGTTATCGTCGTGGATGATCACTAGCGTACCTTCTGCAAGATTGGGTGTAGGTGTCCTCCACTTGACTCGTGAGCGTAGTTCATTGACATAGTCTGAAGACCAGCGGCGCCAAAAGCGCTGCTTGATGGCCGTAATCATATCGTATCGATCCAAATTCGAGATATTTCTCTCTTCGAGTCAGCCTTCGGGTAGGGCACGTAGCGATGACCCGACCAAAAAATGTCCAGCAGTGAGTGCTTCAAAGTCATTGGGATCTGATGATAGCGGTGAGAGCGGACGCGAGTTTAGTATGGCCTCTATTTCCACAGCTACAGTGCTCAGTTCTTCATATGTTAATCTTGTATTAGCCAATGTGCGATAGAGCAGTCCCTTTGCGCTTTTAACTGCTGCTTCCCAGAGACCGCCAAAATGGGGTGCCCTAGGTGGGATAAAATGGAAATTAATAAAATCGGAAGAGCAATATTTGTTAATTTCGTTCTGGGTTTCGTGCTTGAACAAAAATTGTTTGACCTCTTGCAAATGGTTGGATGCTCCTACAAAATTCGTGGCGTTGTCGCAGAAAATGTGGCACGGCATCATTCGCCGACCACCCATACGTTTTAGAGCGTTCAGGAATGCTTTTGTAGACAAGTCCGAGACCACCTCAATATGAACCGCCTTAGTGACAAGGCAAACAAATATCGCCAAGTATGATTTGGTAGGTGTCTTTCCTCGGACTCGCAGGTAAGTGCTTATTGGTCCGCAAAAGTCGATTCCGCAGCGTTCAAATGGACGTGTTGGTTGGACACGCTCTCTTGGTAGGGGTCCCATTACTTGCTGCAGCAAGGTAGGCTTGTATCGAACGCAATGCACACACGAACGAACGACGCGACGGGCCAAATCTCTGGCGTTGACAATCCAATATTCAAGGCGGATCAAGGCGACTAAGGCTTTTGGGCCTGCATGGTAATTGCGAAGATGTAAATGGCGTACATACGTCAAAATAAATTGTGAATTACTGGGCAACAGCAATGGGTGTTTTTGGCTGTCTGGTAACTCGGTGTAGTCCAGACGGCCACCAACCTTGATAAGCTCGTATCCAGTCGAAGTGTCTATAAATGGAGTCAAAAATTTTAAATTACTTTTTAATGATCGATTTTTCTTTAGTAACTGAAAGTCGACAGAGAAGTGATGCTGTTGAACGTTCCATATTAAGCAATGTGAAGCGCGTCGCAATTCGTCAGGCGATGGTGAAGCGGTAGTGAACCTTGATTTCTTTCTGGATGAATCAAAAAACCGGAATAACCAGGCGACTAGACGTAAGCAATGGGGGTACGAGCTAATGCCATTGATGATGTTGAGAATGTAGTTTGTCTCCATCATTGTGGTAAGTGTCGTTTAGCGTTTTTCCGAATTGATGACGTCTCCGTCGAGGTCAACTGGTGGTTTTTGATTTGGCCATTTAGTCTGATCTTGAAACAAAAAAGCTGGACCGGAAAACCAATTCGATTGTTTAAGTTCTGCAGTAGGGCAGCCTCGAGATACAAGATCCGCAGGATTCTCGCGCGTTGGTACGTATCTCCAGTGTCCACCTACAGTCAACTCTTGTATATCCGATACTCTGTTCCCTACAAAAGTTGAAAGCGTTATTGAATGCTGTTGAAGCCAATGCAGTACTAGTTGTGAATCGGTCCTAAAGTAACTGCTTAGAGGTTGATCAGTAAAAACATCTTTTATTTTTGCGTAGAGAGATGCAAGAAGGTGCGCACTACAAAGTTCAAGTTTGGGAAGCGACTGCCTTTTGACTGGAGCGACTCTTGACCTTGATGTAAATAACTGAACTTCAACATGTCCATCCAAGTCTTCCGTACGTATGTATACAGAGCAACCGTATGCTCGAATTGATGCGTCGCAAAACCCGTGTGTTTGTATGTTCCGTACGGTTGGTTGCAAGCAATAACGAGGCACGATGAGTGACGAAATCGAATTTAATGATGCTAAGCAGTTTGTCCAAGCTTGTTGTAGGTGCTGAGGCACAGACTCGTCCCAATCGAGCTTCAATAACCATAGCTCTTGGAGGATAATCTTGGCAGTGATTATCAATGGTGACAACAAGCCAAGTGGATCAAACAGCGATGAGGCAATAGACAATATTGTCCGCTTTGTAACCGAATTGTATTGCTGTTTCGGGTTAAAGCCGAACGAAAATACGTCGCTTCGTTGATGCCATGTTACTCCTAACGCACTGGTCACAAAATCGTCGTTGATATGAAGCTCCTTTGTTGCTTGACCTTCCTTGAAGTCTGGGTGATTTGAGTGCCATTTCGATATTGGAAACTGTCCACGACGGAGTACTTCAACAACTTCATGCCTGAGTGTGTGTAACGTGGTTATATCGTCGGCACCACATAACATGTCGTCGACATAAAAGGATGATTTTATTGCTGAAGCGCCGATCGGAAACTCTGCCATATGTTGGTCTGCCAGGTAGTGTAGGCTGCGTCCCGCAAGGTATGGGGCTGAAGCTGTTCCGTATGTTACAGTGTTGAGCTGGTACGTGCGGAGATCTGAGTCTGGGGAAGCTCGCCAAAGTATGTATTGAAATTGTCGACAATTATTTTCTACGAGTACTTGCCTGTACATTTTAGTGATATCTGCGGTGATGGCGAAACGATACAGACGAAAACGTAATAGAAGCATGTATAAATCTTGTTGAATTGTGGGCCCCACTAACAAATGATCGTTCAATGATGTTTGTGTTGAGGTGCGGCACGAGGCATCAAACACTACTCGCAATTTGGTTGACGTGCTGCTAGGTTTAAGCACGCAGTGATGTGGCATATAGTAGTGTGGCTCTTTCAAGTTGGGGTGTGCTACTACTGACATGTGCCCAAGACTTTCGTACTCTTCCATGAAGGCAATGTACTGCGGACGGATTTCGGACGAACGTAGGAGACGTCTCTCAAGCGCAAGGAATCGCCGACGAGCGATATCGAAGGAATCTCCGAGACAAATTGGGTTGTCTTTAAATGGCAGATTTACAGTAATTCGACCAGTGTGGTCTTGATGAGTTGTTTTTGTGAAATGCTCTTCACAAATTCGATGGTCTGGCTGAGTTGGTTTTGGTGACGTGTCGATGGCTTCCAGTTGCCATAGGCGTTGCAAATTCTCGTCGATTGAGGTTTCATTTGACAGCAGACAAGATGATGACGTCACGTTATAGTCACCTCGAAACCTACCAGAGACGACCCAACCAAACAACGTCTTCTGAAGCGTCGGTAAATTTGCACCCAGTCGAATTTGGCCAACAGCAAGGGCATCAAAGAAGGCCTCTGTTCCTAACAACAAGTCTATGCGCCGGGGCTTAAAAAACATCTCGTCTGCTTATTTGGTATTGGCTGGCAAGCTCCAACCGGACGTGTCGATCTCGGCATCTGGCTGGTATGCTATGTGCGAGGTGATTCCGAATTGAAGTGACAGTTGAAAGGCTGAGGTGCGCGATTTGATGGTCGTGGTCTTACGCGCCTTAAGGCTGGTTAGCGAGTCTCCAATGCTTCGAACGCCCACATTATGTTTCTCACGTCGAAGGCGTAGTTTTTGCGCGAAATCCTCAGTGATGAAATTGAGTTGAGAGCATGAATCTAGAAGGGCTCTGCCCAACTTATACGTACCCGTAGCGTCCTTGACCAGGATCATAGCCGTTGCAAGAATCACCTGCCCACCTTCCGATGCACCCATGTGCGAGTGGGTTGCTGTCGATTCTTGAGATGAAGTTTGCCATGTAGGTCGAGTAGACCCCGACGGCTGGAATGCGGGACCTGCCACTGGAGTTGTTTGAGTGGGTTGAGATGCATTCTCATGATGCAACAACGTGTGGTGTGCTCGATTGCAACAGCGGCAGCGATTCTTGGATGGACATTGGATCATTCTATGACTATTGCCTAAGCAGTTGATGCATAGATCATGCTTCTTGATGAGATCAAAGCGTTGATTTGTGTTCATCTCCTTAAACCTCAAACAACTGACGAGTTTATGGTTGGAACTGGAACAAAGAACACAATTAGAGTTAGTGATAGCAAATGACGAATTTTGTATGCGATTGCTTGCGCGATTTTGCTTGCCAGACTCGGGTTTTCGTTGTGACGATGCCTCGCATGAGTGCAAGAACTGACAATGTCGTTCCACGACTTGAGTGCACTGTGACCAAGTTGGAAGCGACTTGTAGTCCAGAGACTCGTTCCATTTGCTCCTGGTTTGCTGATCACACTTGCCCATCACAATGTTGATTAGCAATGCTTGTGCGATGTTTGCAGACGTTCCCACTGACTCCAAGGAGCTAAAAATTGCCGATGCCTTGTCTATTAAACTGCGCAGCTGTTGAGCGTTCGACCTTTCCAGTGCCGGTAATGAAAACAGTGAGGCAATACCTTCCAAAAAAATTAACGTTGGGTTGTCGAACCGTTGCTTGAGCCTATCCAAAGCCTTCGGATAGTTTTCGCTAGTGACTTGGAATGCATGAACCGTTTCTAGCGCGGGACCCTTTAAACAAGTCAACAAGTAATTAAACTTCTCGATGTTCGACAGCCTTGGTTCACGAGCAACAATCTGGGTAAATGAAGTAATGAAATTCTTGTAGTCTGCGTAATCGCCACTAAATGTTGGCAATGTTAGTCTTGGCAGATGCGACGAGGGCTTAACAACTGCTGCTGTTGACGTTTCGGGAAAGTGCACTGTACCGTTAGCATCTTCTCCAAGTTGCGCTTGAATATTCAGCTTAACTGTTACGTAGCTATCTTCCAGATCTGCGCGGCCGTTGTCAAGTGGATCTAAATCCTCAATGTCAGCTTGGACGGATAAGGCCTGCTTGAAGTAAGATTCCAGTATTCCTAGTCGACACTGAAGCTCAGCATTGGTAAGTTTATCATCTGACTCCCTTGCCGCTTCGACGATCGATTTAATACGCGAAATGTTGCGCTTTATGTTGGAGCGCTTACGCTTGCCTTCTTAAAGAGACATGGTTGCTAAACACGATGTGATGTTGCGAAAATATTCCTGCTGGGTGGCTGACTGCTGTGCTGGCGGTCAAATGTTGGAGTAAGCGACAGCAAAACAAAATACGAAAAAATGCACAAACAACGCAGCTTCAATGTGCGAGAGCAGCGAAAGTAGTGATGGCAGAGCGACGCGATGTTAACGGCTTGTTTAGCAGCGCAGCGGTATACGTCTCCAACGAATGGTGAATTCGACCCTTTGGAGTGACGAAATGTAATGTGTGCTTGCCAAAAATATGCACAACAGAAAAAATCCACGATAGGAATTAACTGCTAGCAAGAGGTTACAATGCAGCAACAACGCGAATTAGTTGATTTTTTCCTGCTGGGTAACTGACTGCTGTGCTGGCGGTCAAATGTTGGAGCAAGCGACAGCAAAACAAAATACGAAGAAATGCACAAACAACGCAGCTTCAATGTGCAAGAGCAGCGAAAGTAGTGATGGCAGAGCGACGTGATGTTAGCGGCTTCTTTAGCAGCGCAGCGGTATACGTCTCCAACGAACGGTGAATTCGACCTTTTGGAGTGACGAAATGTATTGTGTGCTTGCCAAAAATATGCACAACAGAAAAATCCACGATAGGAATTAACTGCTAGCAAGAGGTTACAATGCAGCAACAACGCGAATTAGTTGATTGTTGTTGTTGCTCTAGCGGATTGGTTGATTGCTGTTATTGCTCCAGCCGTTAGATGATGAAGAATGAAGCAATTCACTTTATGCAGGATATACACGTGCCCCACGTCGGGCGCCAAAATGTTTTATTCCAAGAAGCCTTTTTCTTGGATGACGAAAAAACCGAGAAAATTGGGGGTGTATATCTTGCGCAGTAAAAAACAAAAGGAGTAACGAAATCCAAAATGTATGTGTCTATGCAAAACTTGCCAAATCACTTGCGAACTAAAAGGACAGTAGTGAACTGCTTGATGTGAGCGATAAGACCAGAATGATTTATTGAAATTCATGCTAATTATTTACAAGCGAAAGATTTATCAGACTAAAAGAGAATTAGAGAGCAATAATAAGTAATATTGACTATGTGTGTGTGTGCGTGTACGTATGCAAATTTACAATGAGTGGATGTTTATTTGTACATATTGAGTGTTAATTAGGTGTAAGTTATTTAAGCATAAAGGGTGATCCAACATTTATTTTTAAAAGATTTATAATGGCGGAGAACTCAAATTTTATTGCTGAGAAAATTTCTTTATATCTTTATACATAAGTATCTTTAGAGGTAAGTTAAAAGAAAAATTATTATAGAAATTATTATTTGTTTTTGTACGATAAGTAATTTGTAAAAGAATGAATTTGGTTTTCAATTTTTATTTTAAAGTTCATTTTATTTTCTGTCATAATTAATAGTAATATACAATAATATAATAAAATAATATCACTGCTTCAATAAAGAAAAAACTTGTCATTTAAAAATATTGCTACATGCATATGTATAAAAATCTTTTTTTTCCGTGCGCTGCTATGAGTTATACTGCAGACAATCTCACTATTTGCAAGGGATGACGACGCGGTGTTTGCGGTGTTTTCCTCATTTGACAGATTTCACACGTCGCACCGCTTAGCCGAAGTTGAATATACGATTGCTTTCAAATCTAACACCCGAGTTTACGAGATATTCATACACTCAACAATCGCGGCAATAGCGGTATTGATTAGCAGACACACCACTCTTTTGCTTTCCGCTCAAATGCGTGCAGTTTTTCTGAAAATGTACTGTAAAGATCGAACATTTGACCGTCATGGAAATGAATGCTTGAGCTCAAATCACTTGGCGTTTGAGTATGAGTAGTGGTCTTGAAATTTTATTTGTGGAATTTTTGCGTTTGAGTTATAGAAAAAACAGAGTATTGAAGCGGTGTGCAAGCAGTAACATTACACCGCTGCAGTTCTCTGCTCTGCAGTTCCCCTACATGTCGCAATGGCCGGGAACCCATTCTATCATTAGGTGAAATGACTCAGCCTTCTCGTTAAGAGAAGGCATTTCATGGCTACATTGGAGGTTGTTGACTGTCTGGATTTTTGTGAGGAATTTTATCGCCGCCTGGCTATCAGTGAAAATGTATGTATCATCTCCAGGTATCGCATCACACCGAACTAGTACCACGGTTTTCATTATTGCCATCAGTTCAACCTGAAAGACACTATAGTAGTCGGGAAGTCAAAAACTGAAGGAGATCCCGGATGCTCGGAATATACATCTCCGCCCAACCTGCCATCGAGCTTTGAGCCATCTGTGTATACATGGATGGACTCGCCCTGTCTTACCATGTCCCGTTCCCCCTCTTCCCTCGAGGGTAGGAGAGTCCCGAACGTTGTAGTGGCAAGTATAGGCGGGGAAGCCCCAACGGTCCATCCAGGATTTTACCGTGGGCATAGTCTGTGCTTGACCATTACTTAAAGTGCTGCATGCCTACCGGGAGGAAGTTTAATATCACATATAGTGCTTTCGATGGTGTGGTTGACATTGCACCGGATATAAGAACATATGCAATTCTTTGGACCTTGTTAACTCTTTTAATGTTCGCGCCCTTCTCACGGCCATTCCACCATATGGCATTACCGTAGTAGAGAATCGGTCTAATTACTTTTGTGTACAACCAGTGTATCATCCTGGGTTTCGAACCCCATTTTTTCCCAATGAGCCTTCTGCAGGAGTATAGCGCCGTCGTAGCTTTACGTACTCTATTTTCGACTGTGAGCCCCCAATTTAGCTTCCTATCCAATACAAGTCTTAGATATTTAGCGTTTTCTATTACCTTAAGGGATTTTCCACCTTAAAAGTATTTGTTGAAGAGCAAGTGCTTTATATTTTCTGCTGAACAGTATCATTTCCGTTTTTTCCGGATTTACTTCTAGGTTTCGACTTTAACACCATAGTAATAGTTTGTTGAGAGCTCTTTGTTGAAGACCACACAGTGGTGGAAGGTGTTTGCCAGAGATTGCTATTACAACATCATCTGCAAAAGAAATTATCCTACCTCCCATTTTTTCCAGTTTCTGAAGGAGGTTATTGACGGTCAGGTTCCACAGAAGTGGAGAGACTACCCCACCCTGAGTTGTACCCCTGATCGGAAATTTCTTAATGGATGTTATACCAAAATCTGCGTGTATCGTCCGCCCGAATTCGTTCTATGAGCGAGACGAGCGCTCTGTTTACTCCCATTTCCGTTAGCGCATTGGTAATTGCTTCGGGTGTATATTATTGAAAGCACCCTCGATGTCCAGAAAGACAGTAAGAGTGTTTTCCTTATAGTCAATCGGGTGACTAGCGAGCGCTGTCTCTACTGATTTGCCTTTGCTGTATGCATGTTGAGAAAGTGATAGCTTGTTGCTAATATTTCCTTTGATGTGCCCATCTACCAATCGCTCTAACGTTTTTAACAGGAAGGATGATAGGCTAATCGGCCTGTAGTCCCTCGGTTTTGTATGTTTGGTTTTTCCTGCGTTGGGAATGAATACCACTTTTAGTCCGGTCCATTTCTTGGGGATATAATTAAGTCGTACTGCTGCCTCAAAAATGGAGCCGAGGCTAGGTGCAATCATACTTATGGTGTGTTGCAGGTCAGCGGAGATAATTCCATCTGGTCCTGGTGATTTATAAAGTTTGAAACTTCTTCTTGGCCAAGTTTAACAAAGCGCGCCAGTCGTTTCTTTCTCGTGCTAACCGTCGCCAACTGGACACACCAAGTGAAGCCAAGTCCTTCTCCACCTGATCTTTCCAACACAGAGGACGCCTTCCTCTTCTTCTGCTACCACCAGCTGGTACCGCATCGAATACTTTCAAAGCCGGAGCGTTTGTATCCATTCGGACGACATGACCCAGCCAACGTAGCCGCTGGATCTTTATTCGCTGCGCTATGTCTATGTCGTCGTAAAGCTCATACAGCTCGTCGTTCCATCGTCTGCGATATTCGCCGTTGCCAACCTGCAAAGGTCAAAAAATCTTCCGCAGAATCTTTCTCTCGAACACTCCAAGCGTCGCTTCGTCGGATGTTGTCATCGTCCAAGCTTCTGCGCCATACGTTAGAACGGGCATGATGAGAGCCTTGTAGAGTGTAGTTTTGTTCGTCGAGAGAGGACTTTACTGCTCAGTGGTCTACTTAGTCCAAAATAGCACTTGTTGGCAAGAGAGATTCCACGTTGGATTTCAAGGCTGACATTGTTATCGGTGTTAATGCTGCTTCCTAAGTAAACGAAATCTTTTACAACCTCGAAATTATAACTGCCAACAGTGACGTGGGTGCCGATACGCGAGTGCGCCGACTGTTTGTTTGAAGACAGGAGGAGCTTCGTTTTGTCCTCGTTCACCACCAGACCCATTCGCTTTGCCTCTGTGGAGTGGTGATGGAGGTGACTGCACCGCGTCATGTGCATGTAAGGATGAGGCATACCATATTGTCCTTCCGCAGGACTCCACTGACATTATTGCGTTATCCGCATCGCTAAATTGTACCAATAAAATCACATTAATATGTTTTTTCACTAGTATACACGACCTGGGCTTACCTTTGTCGGTGACATAGACCAGTTTGAACTCTTTATTGCTCAACCCGCAAATCCGATCTTTTACGACCCATGGTTCTTGGATGAGCGCGATTTCCTCTTCTCTTTCGGTGAGACGGAGGATGAGTGTGGCTAAAGCTGCCTTACTGTGGGGGAGGTTGATCTGTTGTACAACCACCACTATCGCTGGTATACGTTGTTGGATGACAGCCGGTTTGGTCAGCCTTCTCGTCGTCGGAGGAGGTGGGAATATACTCCTCATTCTCCAAGGCATCCGAGAGCTTGGAATATTCCCCCGTGTCCTCTAGGGTAACCCTTCGGAAGAG
Organism: Anastrepha obliqua; assembly: GCF_027943255.1. Lineage (NCBI taxonomy): Eukaryota > Metazoa > Arthropoda > Insecta > Diptera > Tephritidae > Anastrepha > Anastrepha obliqua. The sequence continues at coordinate 3,123,687 of NC_072897.1, forward strand.
TTCGCCTGCCATGCCGGAATTAGATGCCACCTCGTCGTCCGTTTGGTTGTCTAATGCAATCGTGGTCTCCTCCGCAGATGAGATTACATTTTCTGCGGAGTTGCTTTTACTGGCTACATCCTGTCTGTAGACATGGATTGTCAGTGATTGGAAGCCGTAATTAATCTTGCATTTCTGATTGACGAGTGGATCCAGTGATTCCTCATTCAAGATAATCACCGCTAGCCTTCTCTTGCCATCCACTTCACCAATCTTTGCTACTTTCCAATCGCTGAAAGGTAGCTCAGGGTTGCCTAGTTTAAGCAGTTCCAACACTTCTTCTGGGTCGGTGTGGAAGTCTGGTATACAGGCTCTAGGTATTGGCCGATTGGGATGTCTTCCTGGAGGACCACATCGAGGTGGGCTTTATTGCCAGAGCATATAGGTCCACCGATCGTTGGTCAGCGCACCTGATTAATTTGACGCGTGATAGAAACCAACCCGCGTCCGAGCTGCTGGGTGGGGGTCCTGGGTTTTCTTGCAGGATGTCTTTGTAAACTTTCCAGAGATTCCTGTTTATCAAGTTTCAGTTTGCTTGCGTGATCGCACCGTCATGGGAACTGCGATCAATCACCGCTCTTATGTGGATTTTTTTCGCTACTTCCGCAAAAGATTTCTTCATGGTGTTGGTTGTTTGAGTGGCGGACTCCCCAGTTCTTTTGCCTTCAGCCGATGTCCCCTCACTCCACCTTTTGCGCTTCCCATTCGCAGAATCTATTTTAGCCTTCTCCCGGTACTCGGCTATGAAGGCTTCAGCCCACGTCTTGGAGTCTGACTGTTTCTCCTTTATCCGATGCTGAGGTTTTTTTGTTCATTATCATTTCATAATCGTTCGCGCTGCTCAGCATGGTAAGCGTGACGGACTAAACTTTTAAGGGGGGAAAGGAGAAACGTCGACCGTGGCAGTCGCCTCTACCATGGCAAGGTCATTCTACCTCCTGAGGTGACCCGGTTTCAGGAGAGCGCCGTTAATACAGCCAGGGGTAGGCTGCAAACCATCCAGTGAGCACGGTAACGCATAACACCCTGGATTAGGGGGAGTAGGGGAAGGATATAATGGTGCGGTGATCTCCTCATGGAGATGTGATTGCCAATTCCGCCGTTCGGCGGATGAATGGCTAGTTAAACCCCATATGAAGCTTCCCTCTCAGTTCGTGGTGAGGTAGCCCCCATGATATGGGGCTTAAATCGCCACTTAAGTGGTGAAGCAGTTGAGCAGTACTCTCTTCAATGGAGAGCGTTGGATCTTCCAGGAAGATTCCGCACCAAATTATAAGGCAAAAACCACCCAGCAGTTGCTAAAAAACAGTATTCCCGGGTTCATAGCCGCAGAAGATTGGCCGTCAAGAAGTCCAGATCTGAATCCATTGGAGAGTTTGTAGACAAAATTGGAGGGCGTGGCCTGTCAAAGACCTCCCTTTGGAGAGTCTCAAACAATCTTTGGATTGAGCAATGACGTGAATATCCATGGGAACCGTGCGTGCTGAAATATCTGAATGGCCTAATCATTTGAAGGCGTGTGTAAAAGCAAATGGTGACCATTTCGAATGAAAATTATTATTATTTTTTAATATTTTGGTTAGGTTAGGTTTGGCAGCCGTATCGCACATAGAGACAGAGATGCCACTTAGACCACAAAATGGGTCCGTTTTGAGCCGCAGGGGCTGGGCTACATTTCCCTTTCCAGATTGAACCATCCTGAGCTTTTGACAAAGCGCAAAAGGCTGTTGATACCTAAAGTGTATAGATTATCTATATTTATTTATTTATCTATTCAATTGATAGTCTAAAAAATACAGTATTTCTTACAGATTAATGCTAAGAAATGTAATCGAAGTAAAATTAAACTTATAATTAACTAGTTTCAATTGTAATAAGTTAAATGAAAAGATAACATTTCTTATAACTTACAGAGGATTTAGTTCAGCAATTCATTTAGTACCAATTTGAAGTGGTTCTTTGTTGAAGAAAAATCTAGGCCAGTATGATTTGAAAACGAATTAAATTCTCCCAGAGTTCTAGAAATCTGAGCATTGGAAACATAATTATTCCTTACCATCCCTAACCAGAAAAAATCATGATTCCGTAAACTTGGGTGAGCAATATTTAAATTGATTTTCTCGAGTAGCAATGGGGAATCAATGACCCCAAAAGGAAAGTAATGGAGAGAATATATATATATATATATATATAATTGGCGCGTACACCCTTTTTGGGTGTTTGGCCGAGCTCCTCCTCCTATTTGTGGTGTGCGTCTTGATGTTTTCCGCAAATGGAGGGACCTACAGTTTCAAGCCGACTCCGAATGGCAGATATTTTTATGAGGAGCTTTTTCATGGCAGAAATACACTCGGAGGTTTGCCATTGCCTGCCGAGGTGCGACCGCTATTAGAAAAATGTTTTTATTAATTTTGGTTTCACCGAGATTCGAACCAACGTTCTCTCTGTGAATTCCGCACCAACCCATTCGGGAGAATAGTCCTTCTAATATCTAGTGATTTTAGATTAATGAGCAAGCACCGACTTTTATTGGATGGAATTGGTTCAGTGAAATTTAAAGAACGCAAAGCATAACGCACAAAAGTTTTCTCGACACGTTCAAGTCCAAGAACTTAAAAAATTATCAATCAAATAGGCTTAAGATATACCACTAACATTGTTTAGACATAATTCAGTACTATAATCTGTACTAAACGCTTCAATATTACTCAGATTGAACTTACCAAGAACACAAAAGTTGCCATTATTTGACGTTAGACCTAAAACATTATCCACATGCGCTTTATACAGTGTATCAATACTTGACGGAGGAATATATGACGCAGAAATAAAGATAATTGAAGTACCATTCATGGAAACGCACAGCTGATCGAAGAGTGTAGCATTGTTCTTCAGAGATACTTGTGATGAGCGGTGCTTCAGTTGAACAACTATTAAAACCCCTCCTTCTCTGCAGAGACTAGTTTTCTCGACATCACGGTCTTTACGATATACATGGTATAAATTTGGATCAAAAAGTTTCGAACAAAAATATCAGATTTTTACACACTCTGGCCATATGTCCGCGCTGAGCCCTTTTTCAAAAGAGCATTCTGATACACCCAATTTAAAACTAATTTTTTTTGAGTGCATTTAATTCTGCGGGCAGAGATTCAGTAGCAGCATTTAAAATATAATAATATATAAGCAAATATAATATATAAGCAAAGGTAACTTTTGCAGGTGCAGTAGTAGTAGCAGCGGCCGTCTTATATTAGATGTAGGCTCTGCTTTCTTTTCTTTAGCGACGGCAGAACCATGCAAAGCAGATGTTTGTGTCGCAGGCTTAGACGTAGCAGCAGAGTTCAGCGCATTGTTCTCATTGTCAATATGTTTGTTTGTTTGTTTTGTATGTTTTGAAATTGCATTTGCCCCAGGAGAATATTGGCAGAGTTAGCAACAATGCTAGAGGTGAGGGATTTTTTACCTCAGTAGTTAACGTAGAAAGAGCGCCATCTTTTGCTTCAAGCTTAGACTGCAATGAGCGAATTTCTGAAAGATCATCTAATTTTTGTATTGTATTACTATTTTTTTCCTTCATGCAGACCATTTACAGCAAATAGCTACTATTTTCCGTTCCAAGCGCAGCTCTTTCTTTAACAACAACAGTCAATGTGATTTGTTGCTTATTATTGTGAACATTTGTAACATCATGCTCTTTATTTTTTGCTTCGACCGAAAGAACTGATAAAGTTTGACTCCAGACCTGAACAGGTCTTGCAAAGATATGGCTTTTCAGCTGAAAGCAAGAAACTCTCATCTGCCTGAAACAAACCAACACAGTCAAGGTGAAAGAACTCTTGACATTCCGCACACTGCACTTTCGGTTCCGCAACTTCGGTTGCGTCGGATCTTAAATATCGGTTCCTGCTTCTGACTAGAGCCGCGCATGTGCAAAAAAGGTGTTGAATTGTTTCCAACTCCTCCTCATTCCTGCAGCCACGACATGCATGTGAGAGCCTAATCACCTTGCGTGATTTCCTATGAGACAATGTCCTGTGAGGACCCCTACTGAATTCCTAATTTGAAGTCTACTCAATATTACAATATTCTTGGACTTTTGATTTACAGAATTGAGTAAAGCGTCCATAAGAAGAAGCTTACAAGTTACAGGTACCTTCTATTGCAAGTTGGTCAGCCCTACAGTTTCCTGGTATATCTCTGTGGCCTGGAACCCAGCATAAGATAATACGATATTTTTAATCATCTCATTAAGAGACAAAAATATCAAGGGCAGCTTGGCTGTCTGATAGAATGCAGATATCTGTTGATGATATTCTGTTTGTCTCTAACCATCTTAAGGCTTCATGAATAACGATTATTTTCGCTTGAAAAACACTAAAGTGTTGCGGTAGTTTAAAGGATTCACTGATAAAAAGCTTCTCGCAATATAACACTGATCCTACACTGGTGTCTATTTTAGACCCGTCCGTATAGATCTTAACGGGTGTGTTGGGTGAAGGATCTTCTTCAAGCCATTCCATTCTAGAAGGGATTTTCATTGAGAAATTCCTTTCAAAGCAGAGAATGGGAGGGTGATAATCACAATCACTGGGTATATCCGTATAAGATGGTTGAATGCCCATCTGTGACAGTCTTCCATTGTGTGTTCGCTTTGAGCCTTAAAGCGAAACAGGCCGCTGAGTATTTGCAAAAGAGATCCAGGGGTGTCAGATGCAACATGATGTTCAAAGCCATGGATGGCGCGGTTTTCATGACGTCACATATTGCTAATTCCGCTGATCTCTGCACCTTATTCAATAAATTAGAATAGGTTTTTTTTCGGCATAGCACACCACCAGACAACATTTCCATATAGAAGAATGGGTCTGTCGACAGCAGTATTAAACCAATGAGAACCTTAGGTTTAATTCCCCAGGTCTTACCTAAAGCTCCCTACAGGCATAAAAAGCTAGGTTCCTTTCCTAACTCTTTCTAAGATGCTTGACTTCCACGTCAATTTCCTATCAATGTTCAGTCCCAAGTACTTGGTTTCTTCCGAAATTACAAGAGCTTCCCCCTTGAGCATAATTGGACTTAGCTGAGAGATTCTTTGTTTCCTAGAGAACAATATGAGTTGTGTTTTGCTTGGGTTGACTTCTAGATCACTCTTTTCTGGCCACATAGAAAGTATATCTAGAGCTTAAGTGAAATTATCTCAACTTCTCCTACGTTTTCAGGAAGAAGAAGAGATATCGGTCTTTAGTCTCTTGGGAGAGTATGTGTGCTTTTACCAGCTATTAGAATGAAAATAATTTTGACTTGTCTCCACTTAACATGTTTATTACCGTGAAAAAAGCAACCTCTGAAGATTGCTAGGAGCCAATGTGTTAAATATACAGCGACTTCCTGCAGTTCCCCTAGATAAATACCATCTGGACCTGGTGATTTAAAAGGTTTAAAACTTTCAATCGCCCTTAAGAGTCGGTCCTCAGATATAGCGTCTATTCTGACTTCATGCCATGCCTAGTAATGTCTGAGCAGCCTGGAAAATGAGTGTTAAGTAAAAGTTCTAAAGTTAGGTAGGTGAAATGGTTGAAGTGCACCTGGCACTCCTCAAGTAGCACTAAAGCGCCGTTTTGATACCATTATGAGACCTCCAACAGGCAGATATCTACAGCCAACCACAGCTGTTGATATAATGGAGAAGATTGATTGGATTTAGGTTTGCCCACTGCCCCAGGCTGTCGAGGAAAGGAGCTCCCAGTGACCTTAGCCTTCTAGCTGCCAAACCCGGACATTAACAGAGAAAATGCTCAACGGTCTCCTTCACTGAAAGGTCCCCACAGCTTCTGCAATGGGGGTTACATGTTAACCCTAGCTCTTTCGTGAGTGTGCCGATAGTCCCGTGACCGGTAAACACAGCTAAGAGTTTGGAAATTGAATGGCGAGGAGTCCAAAGAACTTTCTGAGTTCTTCGTATATCGTATTGGGGTTTTTTCGAAATAGGAAGGGATTTCGAAATAGCGCATGAAGAAATGGAGCTCCATCTTTTCTGCGCTTTCCTGAGAAATAATTTGTGGAGTTCCCCTTTAACAACTGTCAAGGGGATGCCGATGACCGGGTAGGAGGTCTCTGGGGCCAGTCCAGGCTCCTTCCTGGAAAGCTCATCAGCAATTCCTTCTCCCTCTATGTTCCTATGTCCTGGAACCCAGATCAGAGAAATGCTACGTGCACACCCAAGGGATCTGATCTCCTCTTTACAGGAGCTTACTAATTTTGATCTGCACCATGGCGTCGTCAGAGCCTTAATCGCGGCTTGACTATTGGAGAAAATGTTAATATCTCCCTCGCTCCCGCGTTCCTTAAGCATTTTGCACGCCTGCAAGATCGCAAAGACTTCTGCTTGAAAAGCACCAGTAGTGTTTAAAGGAGATAGATAAATTGACTGATTTAGAGAAAACCCCTGCCCCGACTCCCGATTTCATCTTGGAACCATCAGTGAAGACAGAGGTGCAACCTTCGGTGCAGATTTTCCCCTCGATCCAATCGTGCCCTAGCACGACCCTCAAACTCAAGTTTGCGGATAGAGATATCTGTTCGAAGTTCGGAGAAATACGGTGTTAACTGCCCGAAAATGCTTCCATGCCCCTTGAGAGATTGTCTCCAGAGAACAATCTCCTTTAACCTGATTACACTTTGAGCTGCGATGGAAATGATAGAAAAGTCGATGTAAGTGCAAAAGGACATTCAGGGCAGGACTGGGGCAAGTTTTCCATGCTCCGGTGATGCCAATGCATGCAGTCCTTTGCACCCTCCCCAGTTTATTGATATTATAGCTCTTCCGAAGAGCTTCCCACCAAACCAGGCATCCGTATGTTAAAATTGGCAAAACCACTGCGTTGTACATCCGTAGCAGGATCTGCGGCTTGAGTCCCCATTTTTTACCGAACATAGATTTGCAGGAGTAGAAGGCTATACTGGTCTTCTTTACCCGATTTTCAATGTGTAGCTTCCAATGGAGTTTGGAGTCAAGCATCACTCCAAGATGCCTAACTTCCGATGAGAGAACGTGGTTGTTTAATTTAGGAAGTCGAAAGGCTGGAGGTTAATATTTTCTGCTAAATAGCACCAGATCCGTTTAGTCAGAATTGAGTACAGCCAAAGACCTTTCCAAAATCTCAGGCATGACTGAGGGAAACTGTCCCGATACCACCAGGACCAAGTCATCGGCGTATGCTACTACCTTAACCCCACCCTTATTTAGCATTACCAGAACTTCGTCAATTAGGGGCGAAAGGGCACCTCCCTGCGGCGTCTCCCTGTGAACGAATCTAGTGACTTTAGCCCTTCTGCGACCCCATTAATTTCCCTGCAACCAAGCAGGGACGAGATCCAGAGACAGATAGGTCTTTCCACCTCTAGTCTATTTAACGCAGTGATAATTGACTCCGCCCTGATGTTATTAAAAGCACCTTCTATATCTATGAAGGCCGCCAAAGTGAATTGTTTGCCTTCCAGAGATTTTTCCACAGTCCCTACGACCTCGTGTAAGACTGATTCCGTGAATTGCCTCTGGTCTATCTAACGCAGTGATAATTGACTCTGCCCTGATGTTATTAAAAGCACCTTCTATGTATATCTATGAAGGCCGCCAAAGTGAATTGTTTGCCTTCCAGAGATTTTTCCACAGTCCCTACGACCTCGTGTAAGGCTGATACCGTGGATTGCCCTTTCAGGTAAGCGTGTTGAGCTGGAGATAATTTAGATTGGATGTGCTCTCAGATATGATAATCAATCAATCTTTCAAACCCTTTTAGAATAAATGAGGTAAGACTTATAGGCCTAAAGTCCTTGGCCGAGTCGTGACCCCTCCTCCCTGCCTTGGGTATGAAAACAACCCTCGTTTTCTTCCAGTTGGCGGGAACGTGATTAAGAGCGATACACGCCAAGTAGATTTCTTGCAGGATAGGAACCACCAAGGTACTTGTTTTCTGAAGCATCACAGGCAAGATATCATCAGAATCAGGAGATGTAAAAGGAGAAAAACTTTTTATTGCCCACGTGATTCTGTCAACTGACAGAATAGATTCCAGGGAAACATCGAGGTTCCTGAGGGGAGATATGGTTTCCCGTGCGAAATTGATTTCAAAAAAAGATCAACCTGTGATCCGAAAAGGAATTTCTCTGAGAAACCCTAATGGCAGGCACATTAGTCGAGAGAGTGATATCAAGAACCTCCTCCCACCCGTTTGATGTTTCCGACGCTGGAAATACAAACGTGGGGGTGTTGCCCATTGTTACTGATTTGTTACTTCCCCTATTCCATCCTGTTCGCCATCCGGAGCACCAGACGGGGGAAGATTTTAAGTTTGGCCGTCCTGGGACCAAAACGCAGTTTGTGCATCCTTTCCTCGAGTACCTTCAGGGACTCTTCAGAAATTGGCAGCAGTACCGTGGAGCTGCTTTTCTAAGGTTCCTCCAACTTGACCATAGACCAGTTGAGGCCTTGGAGGATCTTCGGACCCTCCAGATTGACCTTCGGTAGCCAAATGCGGGCTCTGTGTCTTTTTGGGATCTCTGAAGCTGGGATGAGCTTAAGTGAAAGCCCCTCCCAGGCATTGCTGACTACAGCAACGCCCTTCTCCAGAAAACCCCTGGAGAACTCATCAGTACACTTTATCACCCTACAGCCACAACAGATGTCTCTTTAGTCGAAAAGAGGTACCTGTCCTCGGTTTGCCATGGGGTATTCTATCATCATTTCTGACAGCCGTCCCTCAATGGCACCCCAATTGGCCAGCACCTCCCTACCTCTATGGAATTTTGCATCTACGAGGGCAACTTGGAGGTGATCCCTGGCCACCTCGCTATAAGAAACCCTCGCAGGTGCAACCACCGCTCTTGTTGTAGGGCCCTCAACTCCCTGAGTCGAGAAATTTTTAATTTTCTTGGCAGCTCGCGCGCTCACATCTTGTGATCGATTACGCTTAGCCCCTGGTTGCTTCTGAGGATAGTTATGTGATTAAAGGTCGGAAGTTTTCTTAGCGGCCATGGTTTCGTACTCCGAAACTACGGCCTCATATCTGACCTTGTCGTCGGCGTCGTGATCATGTGATCTACCGGCTAATTCATTCTTGATTATCTTAGCCAGAATAAATTTGGTTCTCAGGTAGCGCGCCTTAAGCAGGGACCCAGAGGATTATTTTTTTTTTCTTTCTGGCATCCCTATCAGAGGTCGCCGGAGAAGAGGATTGCGTTTGTTGGTTTATTGGCTGTAGACGGCTGGGTTTCAGCAGTGGAGTGCTTTGGTGAGCACTCGACTTGCTGGGTCCGACCATTGTGTCCTGGCTAGAAGCTAGCAGCTCGTCTTCCGAGAGTGTGCCCAGCACACTCTCAGTTTTTGTTGTTCCGTAGTGGTTTTTGGTTTATGTTCCATAATCCAAATTTTGGTCCCACGAGTATGCACGGAAGGAAATGGTCCGTCGCAGCAGAGCCGGCATACCGCGGTAAGGCACTTGATACAACCGACCTTGCCTGGGCATCGGAGCCTTTCAAATCTTCTGCGAGACGTGTTTTCTTTGCCTCAGTAAAACCGCTTCTGCTTGTTTTCTTAAGCTTGCTTAATTCAACCGTTTACCCCTTAGTCTTCTTATGGGACAGGCTTCAGCTAAGGCAGCATTTATGCTGTAAGTAATCTTGTCAACCAGAGTTTCTGGTCCTTTAACACTTTGTGGTACAACAGATAGACAAGTTCCTTACGTAACCGATACAATCTACATTTTTTTCCAGTCTGTTTTCATTATATTTCTACCAGGCTTAGGTCTCGGTTGATTTTTACTAACCTTAAACTAGATTTATCTATGATCAGAGAAGGAATGTTCTTCCAACACTTTCCAGCTTCTAGTCCGGTTAATAAGGGAGTCAAAAAAAAATTAGCGTCTAACACTTCCTGTCTATTACTTATGACAAAATTAGGTGTATTGCCTTTATTACAAATCTGTATTTTAGTTCCCAACAGATAATCAAAGAGACACTCACCTCTAGCGTTAGTATCAGTGATGCGCATTTACATCCGCACCAAGATTTAACTTTGCGCCAAGATTCTGCGCCTGCGATACCAAATCTTTGAATATAAATCCCGGTAGCTTCTCATGGTCATGTGCGAAGTAACAGGAAAGTAGCCACATCCGTTCATTTCCTGATTCCAGGCTAATGGTCAATTGAGCGGTGTCGCTGTTGTCTATGTGATACTCATGGTTCTTGAATCAGGACAATATGATGCCCACCTTTTGACAGGTGGATTATGAGGATAGCTGACGCAACCTTTGAGTTGTGAAGATTAATTTGAAGAACCCGTAACATCATGGTTACTGGACATCATCCCCACCACCGTTTCGTCAGCAACATCCGAGTCTGATGCCAGTAGCTCTTCCTCATCAGTGAGAGTAGTAGCAACTACTCTATCTAACAAGCAAGAGATACTGCCGTCAGCAGATACCTTTTGTAGCGCTGTCCCAGTATTAGGACCAGAGCCAGATTCCGTCGTGAGATCGCGCTAGTGCGTCCACCGAGACCTTGTAGACTACGAAAGTAGCGCTTTAGTGCTCACCCTTGGGATCGTCCAACTTGGTGATCTTCCAAGACGAAGTAGAAAGCTCCGGATTACATACCCGAAGCATTTCAAGGATCATTTGAAGTTACCGCTGGTAACCAGGCCCTAGCTCTTGATAAATTGGGGATATCGTCCCTTGTAATTACTTAGAGATGCCATCCACTATCGCGATAGAAAGGAGCTGGACCAGGATTCTACTTCAGAATTTGGAAGAAGATGCTTGAGTGCCTGGCTTCCACTTTATTCCTATTGTCAGGCGAAATAGTGCCGTCAAGGTTGCTTTTATTAACCACAGCCCGTAGCTTTTGGCCGCTGACAGCTTCGCTGTACGTAGCTGGAGAAGTCCTTGTGTGTCGGGGATTCTTCAACGTGCTGGGGTTGCTGGGTGGGTCATCCGACAACAGACGTTTTGGGTTGGGTTCCGAACTCCGAGGGGACTCCTCCGTTACCCTTGTCGCCCAACTAAACGAGTTCTTCTGTTTAACAAACCACTCCCCCTCTGGAATCGTTTTTAAGCGCTCCAGAATCCTGAAGGCAGCATGCCTCTTCTTGTAACCATGCCGTGCAGGATTTGTTTCTGCGAAGCTATCAGTCGCTTTTGACACGGTTTTACCACCTTTACCAGAACTAGTCTCGGTATTTGTGGTACAAGAATTTTACTTCTTGGCCAGAGGTATATTGTTTGCAGTACCACTTCTGCTGTTGCCAGGTTTGTCCTCAGCGCCCGCTTCCGTCGTACGAAATGGGCTAACCGTAAAGGGCTTGGATGTACTGACACTTCCACTAGGCTTGGTTATTGCAGTTTCCGTCGTACTGATAGAAATCTGGCTTGATCCAAATTTGGGGGTGGAAACTGTAGCTTCCTTTGCATTTAAGAACTGCTTGTCCATAGCGGTTGTTTGTTTGAAATACTCCATCTGTTTCGTACGAAGGGGCAACATAATGATCAATCTTGCAGCGTCCCATACCACGGCAAGGTCATAGTTATACCCCGAGGTGACCCGCTGCTGGTATCAGTTGCTTTCGATTCCCGGTATTGGGCAAAGGTATCTTATTTGTTCCGCCACCTCGGTTGACAGGATTGGTTTGTCCTCAGCCAGCTTCCGTCGTACGAAATGGGCTCGCAAGGGCTTAAATGAACTGACACTTCTACTAGGTTGGGTTATCCCAGCTCCCGTCGTATTGATAGAAATCTGGCTTGAGCTAGATTTCGTGGTGAAATCTATAGCATCGTTTGCATTTAAGGACTGCTTGTCCATAGAGGTTATATTTTTGAGAAACACCATCTATTTCGTACGACTACCGTCCAACGTGGCAGATATGGTGATCTCATAAAAAGTAAGGGGACACATAATTGTCGACCGTGGCAGCACCCCATACCCCAGAAAGGTCATGGTTATACCCCGAAGTGACCCGGTATCGAGCTTGGTTGGTTGGTTAAGTGGTGATTCACCCAGAATCCAACTAGCGCTTCCGCACCATTTTGTTGCCACATCCTCTTTACCCCAGTGATTTAAGGCTTGACTGTATCCAGTCTGTGCGGTTTAAGAACCTTATTAAGTTGATGCTCGAGACTCTCGAACAGTGGTTTGCCCACGGATGACATTCTGTCCTTCCATAGCGAAGGGCATTCACAGAAGAAATGGAAGATTGTTTCAATTTTCTCCGGTTGTTTAGAACAGTCAGTGACAGTATGTGTGGTGTGGGATGCCCATTTTGGCTGCCTGTTATCCGACAGCCCAAAAGCCAGTTATGACTGCCGTTTGTCTCTAGGTGTGCCGTCGTTGCTTGTTTATCTATGTTGACGATTGTTTGGGTCATAACGTCCTGCTAATTTTGCATTTTGTCTGGTTCCTCCATCTACAAACTGCAATTCGGAGGTATTATAGGGAAATTATATTCTCGACTGCACCTAATTGTGTGAATACCGAATAGCGATGTTGCCCTTAAAAGAGAAATCTGCGATCCTACAAGCTTCTCCAATTGAAAGTACTTTCGATTCGGGGACACTGCAGGCATTAGGGAGACACACAGATTTTTCAATTTTAAGTCTATGAGAATACAGGGTTGGCCGTATTAAACTGACCCATTGAGTAACCCTATAACTTTTTACTGTAATTTGAAATCTAAGGTTTACGTCAACAAGCCAAAGACACTAGGCGCACTTAAGGCCAATATCCGACGGGAAATAGCCGCCATATCGGCCGAGACGCTGGCCAAAACTATGGAAAACGCCGAAAAACGGGCACATTACGCTATACGAGCTAAGGGCGACCACTTGCGCGATATCATATTCAAAAAGTGATGTAAACGAATCTCCTTGAACTAAATTAAATGTTTTTCACAATGAAACACAAAAAAATATTTCTTTTTCCATATTTTTTTAATAATCACATGGGTCAGTTTAAGATGGCCAACCCTGTACATATCCAAATACGTGCTAAGGGCGACCACTTGCGCGATATCATATTCAAAAAGTGATGTAAACGAATCTCCTTGAACTAAATTAAATGTTTTTCACAATGAAACACAAAAAAATGTTTCTTTTTCCATATTTTTTTAATAATCACATGGGTCAGTTTAATATGGCCAACCCTGTATATATGTACCAGCTCCGACAGCACAATCCATTTTAGAGCCATCTGTATAGACTGCAGTGTCGAAGTAGTTTAGTGAGAATCCCTTATTCCATTCTTTCCTAGACGGAAAGAGAGCTGCAAAATTTCGGTCGGGCCGATGTAGTCAATCCTCTTCGAGGTTAACTGAGTTTGTCGCAATAATATACTGGCATGACCATAAGTTCTTGCTTTCCAGCAACCCGCTTCATTTAGCCTAAATGCACTCATGGTTGCCGTCTTCTTAATATCTAGGACTAATGGAATAACGTGTGTAAGTGCGTTTAGGGCCTTTCTATGACATGATCTGATTGCACCGACCCATATTACACAGGCCAATCTTTGTATTCTACCCAGTAATTGATGTTGTATTCTCTCTCTAGAACTTTCCACCAGACTACCGAACCATACGATAAAATTTATCGAATAACCCCATCTTCTTCTAAGCATACGTTTGCAGGTATATAAAGCAGTTTCTGCTTTCCCTACTCGTTCTTCGGCGTTTAATTTCCAACTATATTAAGTTTGGAGTCGAAAATTACCCCTAAGTACTTTGCACTGGGTGAAAAAGAAGAGGGTTTGTCCGTTAATATTTGGTAGGGTAAAGATTGGTACCTTATATCTGGTGGTAAAAAGAATCAGTTCTGTTTTACGTTGGTTTAAACTTAGGCCTTAGCCTGTAGCCCAACAGTTAAGCTCGCCTAGCGCCCTTTGAATGATCCCGGTGATCGTATTAGGACACAGTCCTGACGCCTTTAGCACCACATAATCAGCCCTACCTCTATCAAGTTTTATTAAGATTTTGCCAATCACACATAACCAAAGAAGTGGAGATAACATTCCCGCCTCTGGAATACCCTCTATGGACTCCCTCAGTTATATTGATATTACCCATAATAGCTTTGATGACCATGGTTTCTAGCATAGTAGCTTTGATGACCATGGTTTCTAGCATAGAGATGATCCAATTGCTGATACAATTTTCCACTTCTAAGTCTATTACCGCTCTTTGGATAGCATCAGTGTCGTTATTAACATCTATGTCTAGAAAAGTTGCCATGGTATACTCTTTGTTTACTAGGGACCCCTTTATTGTTCGGTTTACCTCGTGGAGCGCTGTCTTCGAGATTTGCCTTTCAGATTTGCCTCTCCAGCGAACAGCTAATGTGCATATCTAAAAGCCGTTCCAATCTGTTTAATGGCAAGGACAGAAGTCTGGTTGGCCTACAGACCTTCGCTGATTCATGTCCTCCTCTACCTGCCTTTGGCATGAAGATGACTGTAACAAGTCTCCAGCTATTCGCAATATAACCTAGGTTCAGACACGCTTTGAAAATTTTCAATAGCCAAGGTAGACTACTATCAAGAGTTTCCTATAACATCTTAGGAAAAATCACGTAACGGCCTGGAAATTTAAAAGGTGAAAATAATTTGATTGCCTATGCAATCTTCTCTTTTGTGATTATTACATCAACAAGATACTGGGGGTCATATCGGCTCCGCCAGATTCTCTCAACATCACTGTCATGAGCGATACATCAGGGAAAATAGGAATTGAAAAGAAGTTCTAGAGATTCTTCTGCCGTAGAAATCCAAGTACCATCTTGCCTCTTGACCCAAGAAGCCATTGAACGGTCTTTGGGCAAAATACGGCTGAGCCTCACTGAATCTCCGGTAGATTCGATAGAAGAACAGAAATCTATCCAACTCTCTTTCTTGGCGGCCCTGCTTGCCTTCTTGTATTGTATCCGGCTTTCTCTGTACAATTGCCAATTATCTGTTGAGTGGCTGAGATTAAAATTTGATCTGTCCTTAATTTTGAGAGTTCATTGCTCCACCAAGGAGGATAGATTTTTTGGTATATTTAATTAGACCTGAAGTTTTGTAGACCCTATTAAATGACTCCTCCAATGTTGTGACCTTACTCTCAATGTTTTTGTGAGAGTGATTTGATGGATCGGAGCCCTCCCTATCCTATTCACCACTACATTTTTGAATCGTTTCGAATTCGTTCTTAGTAGGTTACGAAATGCTAAGGGAGGATCTACCTCATGATCCAGGTGATAGCTATGGTCCGAAAAAGACTTTTTTTTTTGCCTCCCGCAAGGCTGGCAAGAGCTCACATGTCTCCCCTAAGGATTTTAGGTCAATCAGTCTCTCATCTTTCTTGCTGAAAACCCTTGAGAGGTTGATTGACCTACACATAAGAAGCGAAATTCCTCGGGGGCGTTTGTCGCATACCCAACATGCTTACTGTAAAGGCAGATCAGTAGAATCTGCTCTGCACACAATTGTTAAAGATATTGAGGAATCTTTATATCAGAAAGAACTCGCAGTTGGCGCCTTCCTCGACATTGAGGAACGTTCTCCCGGAGGCAATCACTAAAGCTCTGGTTAGGCTGGGGGTCGTTGCCGACCTTTCCAGGTTTATCTACAGAATGCTCAGCGACAGAACGATCGTGGCAGAGTGGGGCGGTCTCTCTCTCCGCCGGCAGGTGAGCAGAGGCACGCCGCAAGGCGGGGTTCTCTCACCATTCCTCTGGATCATTGTTATCAATGGAGCTGGTGAGGAGGGGCTGTAGGGTGATTGCCTACGCGGATGATGTGGCATTAATTGTTCGATGGGCAGCAGACTGCGGCTTATCGGTGAATCCTCTTAAGACGGAGCTCGTCCTTTTCCCGAGGAAATATAAAATATCCAGAGCTCAACTCCCCTCGATGGGGGCGCTCCGCTGGTGCTTTCTGACAAGGTGAAGTACCTAGGTCTAATCCTTGACAGTAAGCTGACGTGGAAGCCCAACATTGAGGAGAGAGTAAGGAAGGCAACAATCGCCTTGTATGGGTGCAAAGGCGCAATTGGCAAAAGGTGGGGCCTCTCGCCCAGAGTTGTATTCTGGCTCTATAATACCATAATAAAGCCAATTCTGTTATATGGAGTCACTGTCTGGTGGAACTCACTAGAGAGAACGACATCAGTCAAAAAGCTAGAGAGAGTCCAGAGGTCTGCACTCATTGGAATCAGTGGGGCGCTTCGAACTACTCCTACTCTGGCGCTTAATGTAATGTTAAATGTGGTACCTATAGACATCGCGGGCAGAATTGCCGCTGCTCGTACTGCAATCAGACTGAGGGGCTTGGGCTATAAGCTCAACCTCACATATGGGCACCGAAGCATCCTCAGAAACTTTGAGTTCATCCCCTCGTCGACGGACCAGTGTGTGCCTTCGCTAAGTCCAAGCGGAACTTTCTCCACCCATATTCCACCAAGGGAGGAGTGGACCGGGGGCAACACCTGTTCACGGATGGCTCGAAGCTGGACGGTAGGGTTGGAGGAGGAGTATTCAGCAAAGAGCTCCCCATCAAACTAAAATTCAGGCTACCGGATCACTGCAGTGTGTTCCAAGCAGAGGTGGCCGCAATTAAAGAAGCAGCTGACTGGCTACTTACTTGCGTAATAACTGTTAAGAAGGTAAATATTTACTCCGATAGCCAAGCGGCCATTAGGGCCCTAGGCTCTATTATGGTGCATTCGAAGCTGGTCAGGGAATGCCTGGTCTCACTCTTGATTGCATCAGAATTCTTCGACATAAAGATAATTTGGGTACCTGGTCACAGTGACATTGCATGAAACTGCGAAGCCGACGAGCTGGCCAGACAAGGGACCTGTGAGGCAATGTGCCCGCGAAAGGAGAGTATCGGGATCCCCTTGACAACCTGCGCTGTACTCCTTGAAGGATGGGCTCTGCACCAACTCAGGGAACGCTGGGCAAGTACACGAACGTGTAGGGTCGCGAAGTCCTTCTGGCCACGTTTGGATAGGAGGCGTTCGAGGGATATCCTGGGATGACAAAATGTCATCTCTCAAATTTCGTGGGCATCATCACGGGGCACTGTCCGCGAGGTACACATGCCGTGAGACAGATGAGGGGGAATCATCTCAGCACCTGCTCCTTAGCTGCCCAGCCTTCGCGCGACTAAGATTCAAATATCTTGGTTCTCATTTCTTTTCTGCGCCTGCTGATATAGCAGGGGTTGATAACAAAAATCTGATGAACTTCATCAGCAGCATAATGAGGTTAACACAACCGCAGACTAGTCACCGTTCATAGTCCACAAACACTAACCACTCCCCATCCCTTCCCTTTCTCGCCTTTTTTCCTTCAATGGTATCACAAAGGATGAACCAAACTATTCCGTCCAAGTGGGCCCTACTCTCTGTGCAACCATCACTACGTAACCTCCAATTTTTTACTCTCACTGAAGTATTTTCAAACAGAAATGTTATATCTTTTTTTTCGCCCATCCTCTAAAGCATTCCGTGCTTGGAAAGGTGAAAGTTGGGGTATTACCCCTGTTATGTACTGTTAGGCTAGTATTAATGATAAAATCATATAAGGACTCACCTCGACCATTCGTTTCAGTACTCCCCCATACGGTATGCCTCCCATTGGCGTCACATCCTAGTACTAGCATATTGTTTTTGTTGTCAAGCACAAGCCTACGAACCTCGTCAATACATGCCCTGGGGTTACCCTGGGCCATAGCACAAATTGTAGTTTTTGAGAGAGATTCCATTTACCTCAGTGCTCCGCACTCTGGGCTCCTGTATCAGTGCGATGTCTACGTCCTCCCCCGATAGGGGAACGGTTAGGTTGTCCGTTGCAGTCCTGGAGTGCTGCAGATTGCTCTGGACAACCTTGAGACCCATAATTATTCGTCGTTTTAGGCGCGTCAAGCCTCTCGTTAGCTTCGTCGTCTTCCAGTTGCATGAACATGAGCAACAGCCTCCCGATTCGCAGAACGGAATAACTTCAGATGAGCTTTCCTCGCTCTAAACCGAAGTTTGTTGGCCACTTTCTCCAGTGCCTCAATACTCTCCTCCGAGATATGGAGAAAAAAGAACACACTGTTATTTTGCGGGGCCTCCGCTTTGGTAATGCTCCAGTCATCAAAAGAGTGCGGTTGTGTGCTTGCAAGTATGGGATTAGCTGCTTAGCTTTGGACTCGCTGGCTGGGAGTAGTTTAAGCATTAAACCTTCCCAGTCGGTCTGGATTTTGCTTACAGCAGTTTGCAGGCAATCAAAAGAGAACTGTTCGTCACATTTGATCACCCTTCATTGAATCAAGTCCTGGCACTTAATCTTCCGGGCTTCCTATGACGTGATCAACAACAATACGAGACAGATGTGCCTCAATTTCGGACGACTTTTCCAACGCAGGTTTGTCGCGGTTCGTTAGTTCGTCCACCAACGCCGTTTGCAGATGATCCCGTGCCACCTCATTAAATGCGTGTTCGGCTGGTTTGGGCGTAGAAGCAGTGTGTGACATCTTGTGCTTTTCCCAGATTTACCGCCCCCGTCCTGGCTAGCTGTGGTCTACAGTTTTGCCATCAACTGTCTCTTCACTGGAGGCCAAGAGCTCGTCCTATGAGGGAGTTCCAAACTTCCTTAGCTCGTTTGTGTCTGTCCCTTTCTTCATTGGGTCCATCCGACTGTCCATTCGTTTTGTCTTTGTGTTAGTCCGTTTGTCCGTCTGCTTGTCTGTCCGTTTGCTTGCACTGTCCGAATTTTTTGTTTGTACATTTCTTTGTGTTTTACGGTCAACTGCCCTTCCTGATATTAATTTTATCCCCCAGCTATCAAATCCACATATTTGGCACGCGTCACGTTACACCTTGGGTCGAGGGAGTTTTTTTAATGACGTTTACGTCTTCGACCTTTGGTATTGATGTACCTCCGTAGAAAAACATTCGGGAAACCTTTTGACTGCAAACCATCCAATAGGCACGGGTCGCACGACACCTTGGGTTAGGGGCGATTTTTTAACGGGGCTTACTCCCTCCGACCTATTTGAAAAACAAGCCGCGCCTATGTCCAATGCACAATTGTTTCCAGCCGTCACCGCATCTAACTTCCACAGAAACTCAATTATGGCATGACCCAAAAAGTAGCCCGCCGACCATAATATTTACATGATTGAATAAAACTAACTACATATATTAAAACAAGTATTATAATTTCATATCTATAACAGACTTAACTTGTTACAGAGCTTATGGCAGAACTAAGTAATTATCTATTCTTAGAGCTCCTATCACTTTGCGTTTCATTTTTGAGATGCCGCATACTATATATCTATTTTATGTTGTTTAATTTTTATAATGGTTTCCTGATCCAATTGTCTCTTTAATGTTGTAAAATCGGCGCCCGTTTTGTTACAGCGGAAACACTTTGGCTCGTCTTGCACTCGGCTCTCTTGTGATCTACAGATCCACAATTAAAACAATGTTCCTTTCTAATACTTGATTTATTTTCTCTTTCTTGTTTAATGCTTTCGCTAGTTCTGTTATTTTTCGTACAGTTTCTATGTTTTGCATTCTTTCTATTGCATTAGGCGCGCAACTAAGTTCCCGCTGTTTGTCAATAGATTCCGCCAGTAGTGTGTGCTAGTCGATTCTAACATAACCTAAACGTCATAAACCAACCCTAGGTATATGTTAAACAAACTGCTTCGACACATTTGTGATTTTGTTTTGGTATCATATACTTTTGGTTTTCTTAAAATATCTGATTTTCTGCCGAAAAATCGTAATTTGCGGAAGGTGTTTATTTTTTGTATTATTATGGAAAAATGGATTCATTACAGCAATCCAAAGAAAAGAAAGTTATGGGGACTGCCCGTCATGTTTCTACGTCATCGGCCGAATATTCACGATGCGAAGGTTATGCTATGTATTTTGTCTGACTAAGTTGGTGTTATTTATTATGACCTGTTAAAACCAAGCGAAACCATCACTGGGGTCGGTATCGACTTTAAATGGTGCGACTGAGCCGAGCACTGCGCAAGAAGCGGCCGTAATACGCGGAGAGGCATGAAAAACTGATTCTACAGCATGACTACGCTCGGCCTCACGTTTCCGAACCCGTTAAAACCTACCTGGAAACACTGAAATGGAAAATCCTACTCCACATGCCATATTCTCCAGATACTGCGCCGGCCGATTATCACCTGTTCCGATCGATGGCAAATGGTCTAGTTGACCAGCAGTTCCATTCATATAAAGACATCAAAAAAAGCCTCATCATAGCCTCAAAAGATGAACAGTTTTACCACGGTGGTATACGAGATCTTTCAGAAAGATGGGATAAAGTCGTAGCCAGCGATGGGCAATACTTTCAATGAATCACTTGTAACCATGTTTTCAGAATAAAGTTGTATTTTCATCAAAAAAAACAGCGAGAACTTAGTTGCGCACCTAATATAGTATAATTTCGTATGGCATTTTGGGTTCGAATCAGCTTTCCACAACTTGCTCCTCTTTCATGTTTAAAATGTACTCGTAAAAACTTTCAGAAAATCTATTTCTACTACTAGTTAGTTTTTAGAGTAAGTTAATACTTCTAATTTCTTTGTGGAATTCGCGAATTAGAAGCTCTTTTAAACTTTCGTAATCAATTACCCACACTGACTCTAGAAACAAGTGAGCCACTTTTACCGTTTTGCCCTAAGCTTGGACATATTTTTGCTTTGGGGTGAGTTCATAACCTTTCACGTTTTGATCGAAGTTATAAAACCATTGTTTAATAGGTACCGACTGGCCATGGTAACCGGGGACTATTTAATTGAAATAATGAACCGAAATGCTAACTCTTCTGTTTTCTTCTTTGTTTTGTTATTTCAACGCCAAAAGCTTAATAAGTTTTTTTCAATTTGAATCAGCCACAAATTTCCCATTGTTGCTGATGATCAGAATGGAGGTCTTTTTCTAATAGACACTTAGCAAATATTGCGATAACACTTTGGCACACTTTGGTAATAAGCATTCCGATATGTGAGAACGTTGGCGGGACCGTAGTAGAAAATAAGTATGCATCAGCAATAAGTAACTATAAATATAAGCACTTAAAAATAATGTAGTTGAATGTCATTTTGGATTTTACAAAATAAAGATTGGGACAAAAACCCTATTCGTATTTTTTTTTATGTGCTCCTTAAGGACACACATATTTGGCGCAGTCGAACGGCTTATAAGTTCCCAAGAACTATAAGGAACCTCAGGCACGTTTTCTAAAGAAAGTGCATAAAATAGTGAAATACAACGGTATAAGACAATATTTATAACGTTTCTAAAGAAAGTCTATGGATAAGTTCGTGCGGTTTTACAACAGATGGCGTAACTTGATTATTATTCCATCGATCCACATTTCCAAACATTCATTGGAGAGCTACTGTCGTAAGGCACAAACGTCAGTATAAGTTTTTTATTTGAAGCGTAAACAACAATATTTTTACCACACTTGAAAATGTCGAATTTCGTGCCAAATAATGTGTTTTTGCGGGGAATTCTTTAATATGAAGAAAAAAGCAGCCGAAAGTCATCGTATCTTGGTGGAAGTTTATGGTGAGCATGCTCTAGCTGAGCGAACGTGCCAGAAGTGGTTTGCACGCTTTAAAAGTGGTGATTTTGGCCGCGTCGCCAAAGTTCATGGATACCGAATTGGAGGAATTGCTCGATCAAGATCCGGTTCAAACGCAAGAAGAGGTTGCAAAAACTTTGGGAGTTGATCAATCAACCATTTCCAAACGTTTAAAAGCCATGGGAATGATCCGAAATTCAAATTTCGAAAAAAAACCGCACGAACTTATTCATAGACCTATTACATAAAATAGTGAAATATAACAGTACAAGACAATATTTATAACGTGAAAAATATATAATATACTACTGTGATCAAAACTAGTATAGAAAAATAAATTACATATATAAATGGAGAACAAAAATAATGCAACCATGCAGCAACCACAAACACTGACGATAGCCGCATCCGAGTTGAAAAAAGAAGCATCCCGGATAAAGGATTTCAGAGGCGATAATACATATGACCTCATGACGTTCATAAAAGAGGTGGAAATAATTCTTCCACTATTCAGCGAAAATCCAACACTCCAAGAATTTATATTCCATCGCCACATCCTACCCAAAATTCAAGGACCAGCTTTACATGCAACAAGGATTCTGGGACCAATACCCAACTGGACCCAAATAAAGGAAGAATTAATCAGAAACTTTGGAATCAAGGAGACTTATCCCAACCTCTATCACCAGGCCATCAACACCAAGTATAGAAATGTAAGCGATTATTTCCATTGCCTTAAATATATTTTAGATAAGCTTAATTCCAAATATGAGCAAGACAGTAATAAACCTACAGAATTTTCTCCACAAATTAATGAATCATTAATTCTAAAAACTTTTCTAAACGGCATTGAACCACATTTAAGTAGTATCGTATACAGTAGGAACATTACTTGCCTCAGAGACGCATATCACCTACTAGAAGAAACAGGAATGATTAGGAAATACGATCATAGAACTCACAGGGAAAATAGATTCACACAAAACCACAGATACCACGAGAATAGACTGTCATCGTTACAATTACTACACAACACTAATTCGACAAATCCTGTATTAAATGATAACAATAACCTTAATTCAGGACAAGTGAAAAGGAACCAAAGCCGATCTGGTCAATTTAATCGTAACTATCAACAAAACGCTTACTCGCAAAATCATTTTAACAACAGAGAATCAGGACAGTTTAGGCAAAACCATTATAACAATAAAGAGTCAGGACAGTATAGACAAAATCGACCCGATCCAATGGAGATAGACCACCTACAACATACATCCGACGAAGAAGAAGATTTTCAGTCTCTTCGCCACAACACAATTTACCGTTGATAAAACTAACCATTGACAATGACGATATTATATGCTTAGTAGACACCGGCTCAAGTACATCCCTCTTGGATGAATCTAAACTTTCAAAATTTAAGCGTATAACTCTAGTTAAGCCAATAATTTTCAAGACATTAGACGGACGTGTAAAAGTAAATACAGAAATTATCACCCCCCTGCCAAACGAGCTTAATGAAAATAACTTTATGAGTTGGAAACTGACTAACCTAAAAGGCAGAGATTTTGACGCTATATTAGGACGTAACATACTCAAACCAATGGAAGCAATCATCAATTTTAAAAACGATTATGTCGAAATACATGACAAAAAAATTAGTTTTATTGGTACTTACAACTATGAAGACATACATACCTTGGAACTTACTCAAATGGACAACACAGTTATACAAAAGTTGCTACGTGAAGACATGAACAACGAAGTAAAGGGACTATTAGAAAAAGTCATAAAACAAAACTCCGACCTCTTTTTCCAAGAAGGGCAAAAATTGTCACACACTCACGAAGTAAGACATGAAATAGTCACGACAACAAATAAGCCTGTATATTCGAAAATATATCGGTATCCTCAAGCCCACGAGGAGGAGATAAATCACCAAATGAAAGAAATGTTATATTAGAACATGGCATCATTAGGGAAAGCTGTTCACCGTATAACTCTCCACTAAGGAACGTCCCGACAAAAGTAGACAAATCTGGCAAAAAAAAGTGGCGTATAGTAATTGACTACCGGGCTCTAAATGATATTACAATTAGCGACAAATTTCCTATACCAAATATCGAGAATATCCTGGAAAAATTAGGAAGGGCACAGTTTTTTACAACACTAGATCTTGCTAAGGGCTTTCATCAGATCCTTATAAAAGAAGAAGATAAGGCAAAAACAGCATTTTCTACGCCTCTAGGGCACTACGAGTTTGTTCGAATGCCTTTTGGTTTGAAGAACGCTCCGGCTACCTTCCAAAGGCTTATGAACTCGGTGTTGAGAGACTATATCAACAAAATCTCCGTCGTTTACTTAGACGACATATTAATATTCAGCACAACAGCACAAGAACACATGGATAGTATAAAGAAGATTCTCGATAGACTCAGACAACATAACCTACATATCCAAATAGACAAATGTAATTTTTTTGCCACCAACACGAAATACTTAGGACATATACTGACTACTGATGGAGTCAAACCAAATCCTAATAAAGTAGAAACAATACAAAAGCTTAAGCTGCCGCAAACAGCAAAACAAATACAATCATTTTTGGGAGCGACGGGATATTATCGTAAATTCATTAAGGATTACGCTACAATAGCTCAAGCTATGACAAAGTACCTCAAAAAGGATACGAAAATTAATGTTCACGACACCCAATATTTAGACGCCTTCTATAAATTAAAGAGATTGCTAATCTCCCCACCGGTGCTCAAGTATCCGGACTTCAAGAAAAAATTCCAAATCGCAACTGATGCCAGCGACCATGCTAGAGGAGCAGCATTAACGCAAGAAGGACACCCAATAAGCTACGCCAGTCGAACGCTGAACGACCATGAGAGGAAGTATTCAACAACAGAAAAGGAACTTTTAGCTATTGTATGGTCAGTAAATTATTTCAGGCCATATATCTACGGCAGATCATTCGACTTGTTGACTGATCACCAACCACTTAAGTGGCTACAAATAAAGTATAAAGGAAAAGATATCAACCCCAGATTACAAAGGTGGATATTGAAACTCGGGGAATACCTTGGCAGATTTTCTCAGTCGAATAAATAGCGAAACAGGCGACATATATATAACAAATACAGATGGCGAAGTAGATAATATGAGCACTAGTGCGACAATACATTAGCAGGAAGAAGAAAGTAATGACCATTTTCCAATTCTAGACACAGTAGCCAATCGCTTTTACACTCAAATCATTCTAACAAAAAATAAATGCAAAGAAATAGAAATAATCGGCAGCAAACGGAAGATATTCATTAGCTTAGATGATATAAATAGTGGGTTTATGTCAGATATCTTCCGAAGGTTAATCAAGCCAGGAAAAGTAGGAATCTTCTCCGAACTACCTGATAGAGAATTCAACATAGTGCAATAAAAACTTATAGAGCTATTTAATAGAAGTATAAAATTTTTCAAATGCTCTTACCATGCCAAAGACATGAGGAACGAAGATGAAACATTCAGATACATAAAAAAATATCACTTTAACGAAAGTGGCCACTCAGGCATAAATGAAAATTACGAAGGGCTTAAAAAATTAATATATTTCAAAAATTTGATACATCTTATTCAAAAATTTATTAATAATTGTGACATATGCAACCAAACCAAATATGATAGGAAGCCAATAAAACTAAAATTCAAAGCAACAGAAACACCAAAAGATGTAAACGCAATAGTACACATAGACACATACGTAATAAAAAAACATGATTTTTTAACTGTCATCGATAAATTTTCGAAATTCGCGATAGCACTTTTTCTAGAAGACAGAAACAGCATCACATTAGTTGAAGCATTACGTATGTACTTCACAATAAAAAGAAAACCAAAACTGTTGGTGGCCGATAATGAATTTAATTCAATCAACGTAAAAGAATTCCTAAGAGAAGAAGAAGTTGAAATTCACTTCACCAAGCCAAATAGCCACACAGGTAATTCCGATATTGAAAGACTTCATAATACATTAGGCGAGAAATTTAGAATTATGGAATTAGAATTCCCAGACTTATCGACAAAAGAAAAAATGTATAAATGTATACAAATATACAACAACAATATTCATTCAACAATAAAAGAAAGACCATCAGACGTAATGTTAGGAAAAATCGACAAATGTATGCATTAGGCGAGAACTCCCAGAATTAGAACTCCCAGACTTATCGACAAAAGAAAAAATGTATAAATGTATACAAATATACAACAACAATATTCATTCAACAAAAAAAGAAAGACCATCAGACGTAATGTTAGGAAAAATCGACAAACAAGTAATCTACAACAGGGCAAAAGTAAAGAAAGATAAAATCATTACGAAAATTAATACCGGACGGGAGGATTACATAGAAAACAGAAACGAAGGATATGTGAAAAACTACAGGGCAGTTAGGCACAAACACGAACCTAAGTACAGAAATCTGCAACTCCAAAACGTTCACCCAAGCAATATAAAAAGACGAGCAAAATTTTCAGGTGCTGTTGACATTAGTAATTTTACTAATAACACTGGTGAGAGGAACATTAACGACTATGATAGTTGAAGACATAAAGAATGACGAAGGACTCGCAGAAATAAACCTCGGGAATGTAGAAGTGATTACGGACTCCGACATCATCCTCCACGTAATTAAACCACAAGAAATTAAAGACATAATCGACACTCTGGAAAATCTAGCCAAAGAATTTAGATTCAGTGAAGGAAAGCAATTTTTAGAGCAAGAATTTGCTACCCTCAGAACTAAACTCCACACATTACTACCACACAAACAAAAAAGAGGATTAATCAATATAATAGGAACTACGATGAAATGGCTGTCGGGACAATGGATGACAACGACCGACAAAATATAGAGGAGCACCTTAAACTAGTGGACACAAACAACCACATGGCTATAAGCACCCTAAATAGGAATATAATAACACGGTGCAACACTGAAAATACACCTGATAAACTACACACTGTAGGTTGTTTATATGGTCGAATAATGCATAAAAATATTTTTGTTATATTTTTTGTACCCTCCAATTTTTATTTATTTATAAAAAACCGTTTTTTCAGACTTTGTGCGGTAATCTACGGATATCTCAGTCATTTTTTCACCAATTTTCAATATTTTATATGTTTTGAAAATGATATTGTCAGGCCTTTCAAATGATGTATTATACAACAAGTAATTATTCAAACTAGTTAGTTCCGATTTTTATTTGATTAAACCTGGAGAAAGTGCTTTTTTTATCATTTTTTTAACTTTAACAATTTTTTATTGCATAATTTGCAACAAAATTAAAGATGTTTGTTAATATTCTTTGAGTGCATTTATTAACGAAGAAATTAATGTATTACTTTCAATAATAATGGTAAGCGTTGCCGGGGATTTCAACTCCAAAGCCCCCGAGTGGGGTATGCAAATTACGAATTCAAGAGGCAGGAGGGTTCTGGATATGACGGCAAAGCTCGAATTGACGAACACACATTTAGAAGACCCGGTTGCGAAGAAACAACACCAGATATCACCCTCTTATCTGATCTTATTGCCGGACTAGTATGGTAAAAACATGGAAGGTCTTCGAGGACGTCACAGGCAGCGATCTCCCATAAATTTCGTTCAGAGTAGAACATAAAGGAGCACCCGGGGCAAATATAAGGAGAAGTGCTATTCGGAAGTGTATGTCTCTTGTCATGTCGGTCTCCTTGCCGCGGGGATGAGGCTTAAGTGGCGAGTTAACCCCATTCTATGGAGATTAACTTACCACGAACTAAGAGGGTAGCTCCATATAGGAATTGGGTCCACTCAACCGCGGAACGGCGGAATTGGTGGCCACCCAAGTACTATGTGGAGAGCATCGTACCGACAACCTGGCAGGAGGTATAAAATGCATTTTCCTACAATGTGGAGGCTAAACAAGGATCTCTCTGCACGAGGTAATCCATTTCTGGGAAATCCTCCCGTCGAGCAATCGACGGCTCGGGCATCGGATGTGCAGGCCCGAACCCCACATTCCCCTATGACCGGAACTGACACCCAGGGTTTCGGAGGAAGCGCACTACTAGTGGTGAAACATGGCACATTGGCTATGCCAATGGAGAGCCGAGTGAGTGTGAGCGATACACCGTCGTCGAAACGATCTGAAGCAACTGAACAAGTTGTGGAGGATGTGGAGATGGCGGACAATCTCTCAGTAGACTCAGACGGATCTCTGGTACCGAGTAAGTCTTTGACAACGGTTAAACCTGGTGTGAATCAGGTAAGTACCGGTAAAAAGACCGAAGTTATTGGAGATTCGAACGCAGGTGTTGGTCTAACCGCAAGGCAGATCAAACGAAGAAGACAGAAGGCGAGGCAAGCCGAAGCACTAGCTAAGGTAAGGACTCAAGCTCCGTCAACTTCGACACCTGTAACGGAAACGGGAAAGCGTGGCAGAACAGAGGATTCCTCTGTAGCGCTGCGCTCTTCCGGAAACGAAACGGGGTCTGTGCCAACGACCGGGAAGAGGAGAAAGGCAAAGAAGAGGAAAGTCGAGAGACGGAATTCGGAAATGCCTGCATCCTCGACCCAATCCAAGGCAGACAAACCTTTGCCTGACAAGGCAGAGGCTAAGGGACCTCAAATGTCGAATGATACTCTTCCGTCAACGTCTGGCGAATCATTCGCGAGAATGGCAGCAAAGGCAATGACGGTGGAGATACATACCGACAAACAAGATGGTCTACTGTCCAAAGGGCAACAAGACTATCTTGACAGCTATCTTTGGAAAGCTATCGGTGAGTCGCAAGACGCGCCGACGTTCGAGGGGAAAAGCGTGGTGGACGGCATCGTAAAGGTGCACTGTTCCAATGCTTTTTCCCGAGAATGGCTAGAAAAAGCGATAGCAAAGATTCCAGCCTGCGAAAACAGCAAGTTCATTCTTGTTGAGAGTAGCAAAGAACGGCTGATACGAGCGAGTGTCTGGATTCCGGGTCCTTCCTGTAATTCAGCAGAACTCCTCAAACGCATCCGTGTTCAGAATAAGGATCTTGACACGACTCTCTGGAGAGTATACTCGTGCACCAGGCAGAAATCCGCTACCACTTCGGAGGCGGGTTCCCACCTGGTACTAAGTATCGATCTTGGGTCCCTCAAGGTGCTTAAGTCGAAGTACGGGTGCCGTCCTCACCTACATCTGGGGCGGATCCAGTTCCGTGTCCAGGATAAGGGGGAGGACAAAGCGTAAATATACTCAGTCTCATGACTGAAGTAATATTTACACAGATAAATCTGCAGCATAGCAAAGCGTCTACGGCTCTCTTGTGCCGTAGGCATGCAAAACTGCAAACAAACCCACACATAATACTTATACAATAACCATGGGTATGTCACAAGCGTATCTGTGGTCTAAGTGCTATGTCGTGGGGACAAATACTTCATTGTGAAGGGAATGTGACACCGCGAGCATGTATTATCATGCCGAGGTTGATCGAACACACGATGTTAAAAGAGCTATGCTCCGGAGATATCGTTGCTGCAAAAATAAAGTGCTTGAAAAGTGGGAACAGTGTCGAAGCTATCATAGTTTCGGCCTACCTACCCTACGACTCTTTACAGCCACCTCCTTCGAGGGAGCTAAAAGAAGTGGTCAAGTACGCAGAATCCAATAATCTGGGGCTAATAGTGGGCTGTGACGCAAATTCACAGAACATTGTGTGGGGAAGCAGCAAATGCAACCCCAGAGGTCTCAAGTTACTGGATTTTATCCTGTCATCCGATTTGGTCATCCAAAACACTGGTAACAAACCAACTTTTGTGACCAGAAGGAGACAAGAGGTGATTGATTTAACACTTACCAATAGGTCAGTTGGAAATCAAATCAACCGATGGCGAGTTTTGGAAGAGGACTCTCTTTCTGATCATCGTCTTATCGAATTCCGACTGGGAATTGACACAATATCAATACCTTCCGGTAGGAATCCTCGAAATGTGGACTGGGATAGGTATGGTGAGCTTGTAACAGAGCGATTACCAAACCTGAAAAAACTCAAATCAGCAGAAATGATTGAAGATGCTACTAAGAAATTAGAAGGTACTTTAATCAATTGCTTTGAGGAACTGTGTCCACTCAGGCAAAGCAGACAGGGGAAAGCGGTTCCTTGGTGGAACCCTGAACTGTCGAAGCTTCTTGTACGGTCCAGGAAACTTCTTAATAAGGCCTTGAAGACCAAAACAGAAGAGGACTGGGCCAATCATCGACTTACACAGAGAGAATATAAGAAAAAAGTACGGCAAGCCAAATTTGAATCCTATAGAAATTTCTGCAGTAACGTCGAAGAAATCAGGGAAACAGCGAGACTTTGTAAGGTCCTTCATTTAGACCGCTCAGTAAGGCTGGATTCCATTCGAAAACCTGATGGTTCATACACCATTTCCAAATCGGAAACGTTTAATGCTCTACTCGAAACCCATTTTCCGGGTGGTAGAACTCTCTCTGAAGCTGAGAGTGGCATGAACAATGACGGTGGCAACGGTGGAACCTCTAGGTACAGCTGGTATGTTGCTAGTCGGATAGTGACGAGGGAATCGATAAGGTTTTCCTTATCTTCCTTTGAGAACTTTAAGTCCCCTGGACCTGACGGAATATATCCAGCAATGCTTAAAAAAGGAGGAGACAGGCTGATTGAGGCCCTGAAAAGGATCTTCACAGCCTGTCTTACATTTGGTTATATACCATCCCAATGGCGACGCGTAAGAGTAGTATTTGTTCCGAAACCAGGAAAAGATGACTATTCCCTAGCAAAAAGTTTTAGACCAATCAGTTTGACATCGTTCTTGTTGAAAAGTCTGGAACGAGTGGTGGAGAAACATATTCGAGTGGGGGTATTGCCAAGAAGTCCACTTAGTAGAAATCAACACGCTTACCAGAGTGGAAAATCATGTGAATCAGCCTTACACGATCTTGTTAGCAAGATTGAAGCTGGGCTGGAAGCTGACGAATACACAATGGGCGTGTTCGTGGACTTTGAGGGGGCTTTTGATAATGCCACTTTCGGCTCGATATGTTCTTCTGCCGAACGACACGGAGTTAATCAAGCCATTATAAAATGGATATACTCCATGCTCTCTGAGAGGCTGTTAACCGCTGGTGGGAGCGATGACGAGCAAATCACAGTCAGGGCCAAGCAAGGATATCCCCAAGGGGGTGTTCTTTCTCCGCTACTGTGGTGCTTCGTCGTAGACTCCCTATTAGCGGAGATGCAGGAACTCGGCTTTCATGTCCAAGCATATGCGGAGGACGTCTGTGCGCTAACATCGGATAAATCCTTAAGGAGGCTTTGCATGAAAGTGCAGAGGATTCTTGACAAAATCGATGATTGGTGCATGAGACAAGGTCTTTCCGTTAGTCCGAACAAAACAACCATAGTCTTGTTTACGAGAAAACGGAAATTGGATGGACTCAGTCTTCCAACACTGAAAGGTGTGACACTTGGTCTTTCCAACGAAGTTAAATATCTAGGAGTAATCTTGGATAAGAAGCTGACCTTGGAGACACACGTTTCGCTGAAGGTGAATCGTGCATTGAAGATTTTTCAGCAATGCCGTAGAGCCTTTGGCAAAACTTGGGATCTGAAACCTGCTGTGGTCCTATGGATATACACGGCACTTATCAGACCAATCATCACTTACGCTTCTGTGGTCTGGTGGCGACGGAGCTTGGTTAAGTCCACAATCCGGAACTATACAGGCTGCAAAGAAGTGTATGTTTATGCATCACGGGTGCCATGAGTACAACCTCTGGTGATGCCCTAAATGCTATGCTTGATTTGCTCCCCCTGGATCTTAATATACAACAGGAAGCAATAAAATCAATGTGTAGACTCCATAAATATGGTTTCTGGCACGAAGATGGAACTTCGGTACACAGAGAAATCTTTAAGTTGCTGTCGGAGCAGTATCCACTGTTTTTGGCACCTAAAGATGACCTGATACCCACAGTTTCATTCGGAAGGAAATTTGATGTCAGATTTCCATTGCGTGACCAATGGAGCAATCCAGAATGCATGCAGGGAGGTTTGACGGATACTTTCTTTACCGATGGGTCCAAGACAGAAATAGGGTCTGGAGCCGGATGGTACTTAAACGATAGTAATAAGTATCACTATGCTATGGGAGGAATGGCAACTGTTTTCCAAACAGAAGTTTTTGCCATCCTAAAAATAGCCGAATGGATAATCGAGAGGAGATGGAGCGGGAAACAGATTGGAGTCTTCAGTGACAGTCAGGCTCCATTGAAGGCCCTGGAGAACGCGAAGCAAACCTCAAAGATTGTTCAAGAATGTAAGAAGAAGCTTAACTCTGTCGCAAAACAAAACAGGCTTGTACTTATATGGGTTCCGGGACACTCCGGTGTTCAAGGAAACGAAATTGCCGACGAATTGGCCAACCGTGGATCAGCGGTGCCCCCACAGGGGCCAGAGCCAATAATCGGAATCAGTCCCGCAGGAATCAAGAATTGGATCAACGATTATGTAGGCAATCTACATAAAGAGCGATGGTCCGGTCTAGAACGCTGCAGAACTGCAAAGTTTTTTGTGACAAGTCCGAACCGAAAACTGTCAAACTTTCTACTAAAACTTAGAAGGAAAGACATTCGGTTGATGGTCGGCATCATTACAGGACACAACCCATGGGGTCAGCATATGACCACCATTGGAATCATTGAGGATCCGGTATGCCTGTCATGCTTGGAGGAGGCGGATAGCACTGAGCACTTTCTCTGTGAGTGTCCTGCCTTTGCTAGAGACTACGAGTATTGGGTTCCGATGTCATGGGAATGAGTAATATTCGTTCCCTAAAACTGGAGGATATTTACAGATTTGCCAAAGAATCTGGAAAATTCTCACAGGACTAACTATCTCTATCTCTGTTTCTATTCTTTCCTATCTCTTTCTCTGATACTTTTCTCCCTCCCTCCTTGACTATCTACCCCCTTTCCAGAGCTTTAAATACAATGGGCTTTTTAGCCTGAGTGTTTTAGGAGCCACCAAATCTCCTGGTGCTCCTTGGCTCGACCTCTTCAAATTCATGTCTCAAAGCTTAATCGCGAAGTGCTTATAACCACCGCACATTCCAAAGGATGCACAGCCCTTAAAAGCGCCACACAAGTGGTGAGAGCTGAAATGCGTCGCATCAAACAAGCTTGTAATAAAGCGATGCCGACTATGACAACGAAAGACATACAAGCTCTGTTTATTGGTCGACGGAGGAAATAGCCGAGCTGAGACGTGACTGCCTTCGCCTTAGACGGAAATACACCAGAGCCAAACCAACCGCGGAAGCCACTGCGGACGCAGAAGCATACAAGAGTGAAAAGATGTAGCTAAAGGCCGCTATTGCAAATAACAAGAAAGAAAAATGGGATGAACTCCCCGGGGACTTGGGTAGAAATTGTGGGGAAGAAACTGGGGGGCAGGATATCTACACCGGAACTAAGCTCGAGCGCGGTGGACTACATCGTAAAAGAACTATTTACAAGTCATAAATCCGGGGAAGGCATTGAGTGTCAAATTAACTTGAAAAAAGAGCCTCCAATATTCACCACTGAGGAACTCCAGTCAGCTGCGAGTAAGCTGAAAAATAACAAGACACCAGGACCGGATGGAGTACTCACCAAAATCCTCAAGGAGATTGCGAAAATGTGACCACAAGTCTTACTGTCTATGAGAGGGAATTTTCCCAGAAAGCTCGTGCTAATAAGCAAGGGGAAAGGCAACCCAAACCTCCCACAAGCATATCGGCTCGACACAGCAGATAAGCTCCTTCAAAGATTGATAAAGCCTCGACTGGCTGTAGCCATAGGTAACGCCGGAGGACTATCAGCAAGACAGAACGGATTTAGACGCGGTAAGTCAAAAATAGGGGCAATTGTAAGTGTCATTAATAGCGTAGGAGCAGCAAAACAGGGCAGCTTACCATCCAGAAGTATAGTCCTCCTTGTCACCTAAGATGTAAGGAACGCCTTCAATAGCGAAAGATGGGTGGACATATTGACCGCCTCAGAGCTGAAGTTCGAAATTCCGACATACTTACAGCGCATAATGAGAAATTATTTACAAGAGCGCAAGCCCGTCTATCAAACCCTATAGGGTTCTCGTTGTATAGATCTCACATCCGGAGTGGCACAAGGATCAATTCTCGATCCCGACTTGTGGAAAATTAGTTATGACGAGATATTCAATGTAGACATGCCCAATTGTACCTTTCTAATCGGATATGCAGACAATAGCGCAGCTGTCATCAAAACCGAAACTTTGAAGAAGCTCGTAGAAAACTTAACCCATGACACGGACACAAACGTGGCTAAATTCACGTGTACTCAAACTAGCCACAGAGAAAACGGAGATAATACTTCTAACTAAGAAGCACATCCCTTTAGAAGCTCGCATGCGATCTTGCTCAAATACGCTAATCACTAAAAAGGTTCTTAGGTACCTTGGAATTAGACTGGACTCAAGACTAAGCTTCTGGGCCCAAATAAAGACCGCAGCAGAGAAAGCCGCTGGGATGTCATTCCTATTCAGTAGACTGACGGCAAATATAGGGGTTCAACCCTAGTTATAGACCTAGGTCTCAAACGAGTCAACAGGCATACCATTGCTGCGACGGAAGCTTTGATGATGCATTAGGCATTTTCAACCCCCTCATCCGCAAAAAAAACAGGAATCAGTATGAGGTATACTTGCATAAGTATATACAGATTGGTTTTGGTACAGCCTACAGAATCAATTGCTGATAACTGTAGGGCAATCATAGTGCAAACCAACATTATTTTTGTAATGTTGTAGGACGAAACCATACGCTGATAATCACCGCCTACAACAAAAGAAAAAAAAATACAAGAAAGTAATCTTTCTTTGAATTCAACAATTCGACGGAATCGTTAAAATGCTACAAAACTGCAAAGTACATACACACATGTGCGATATACGCATTGTTTTCGTCACTCTGTTCTCGCTAACGGAGCCGCAGAGCCGACGAATCCTGGCGACGCCGTTTTTATACCGACGCCGCATTTGCAAGTGTGTGTGCATTGTTGGTGGCGCTACCGATCCGCTAAGCAAGGTTACAACGGGCAGACGACGCCAACACAAGTAACAGCCTTTCACTGTACGTTCATTTGCGAAAGTGATCTCTAGTGAAAAAGACACAGTTAAATTTGAAGTGTGTCTAAAATTTTGCGACACTAAATATTTTAAAACTTATGCAGAATATTAACAAAAACGTACAAGTAATACATGCAAATGCACATCATAATTTAAAAGCACCCATACGTTACATAAATCACGTTAACATAAATTTCATTCGATTCCAGTTAATTTATTCCAAATATCAAATAAAGAAGATCTTATCGAATGTCAAGAAGATCGATATTCCGAGAAACCACAACAAGAACATCTGCCAGACGAATTCCAAGACAAATAAGCGAAAACCCTAGCAACGCCTCGGTATCACTTCCCACTACTATATCGCCTACAACAAGCAGCATGACCTACATACAAACATCTTCAAACCCAACTGACATCCTTGCTTTCATCAAAGAGATGACCTTTGACGGAACCCCTAATTAACTGCAAGGCTTCATCGTTAATGTGGAAGAAGTGATCACATTGATTAATGGAATCGACCAGACACCATGAATAAAATCGTAAGTAGAGCTAATGACACTTTAAAAATGTCCGACACTGGACTCATCTGGGATGACATCAAGGCTAATCCGATTCAACATTATGGTAAAAGAAATGTTACATACAAATACCAAAAACAATCTGGATAAACTTAATGAAGCTAGGAAATCCCCAGCACCCTTATCCACCAATGGTATCATATTTAGGAAAGAAAATCGCAGAAATAAGTTAACACCAAGATTCTCCAAACATAAAGTTGTACAAGATAATGGTAACACACTTATCACCACACGCTCACAAAAAACCCATAAATTTAAAATAAGACGAACTACATAATAATAATTATTATACAGGGTTTGATTGAGAAGTAATGAGCATTATTTTGTTTTAAGCAGTTTTATTAAACCTTTTGGTTTATACAAGTAATATTCTTCAAAATAGGACCCTTGAGCGTCCATACACCGCTGGTAGCGGTTCTTCCACTGCAGGAAACATTTTTTATACCCATCCGCCGGAATCGCCTTCAATACGGCTGTCACAGTTTTTTGGATCGCCTCGAGGGAGTCGAAACGCCTCCCCTTCAGCTTTCTTTTCAGGCCCGGGAACAAGAAGAAGTCCGGAGGGGACAGGTCTGGGCTGTAGGGTGGGGAAGCGCCGGAACCCCCATCTTGGCCAATGCAGAGGTGTAGAGGAAGGCGGTGTGCGCCGGCGCATTGTCGTGATGAAGGGTCCAATTGTTGACGAGGTCGGGCCGAACCCGGGCGACGCGGTTTTTCAGCCGAAGGAACACTTCTTTGTAAAATGCCGGGTTTACAGTGCTTCCTGGAGGTACAAACTCCTTGTGGACGATGCCTCGAGAGTCGAAAAAGATGATCAGCATGGTTTTGACCTTTCGACATGCACGCCTTCTTAGGTCGTGGCGACCGGCTCGTGTGCCACTCCGCACTGGACAGAGATTGGTCCCCGTAAGCCTCCTTGAGTAGCTCAAAATTTGATCGAGCAACGTTGCTCCAACGATCGCTGCATTTTCGCCACTGCAAAATCCTAACAGCTTTCACGCGCGGAGCGATGTTGACTGCACCGCTGTTGCCAGCGAACTGGGACCGGTTTCTAGTGGAAGGGAAAGTTCCAACGATCATTTTCCCTACCAGCCGATTCGGTTGATCGCTTGGCAGACGCTCCGCGCGGGAAGGCTCATTACGTTTCAATCGAACCCTGTAATAGTTGGTTTCAATATACATATGATACTCATTGTACTTAAACCCATTGTAAACAAAATATGACATACATATATCCTTTTGTCTTATGTTGGTCTCACTAAGGACCGCTAATTATGCCCAATCCACATAACAAAAATCAGCTGTTTTCACCTGGACACCCTGTTCCTAACCATCCGTTTCATTTTGGGGAGGGAGGAGCTACCAATCCAACACCCTTGCCACTAGTTTCCTGGAACGGGACTCAACAACACACAAACACATATACATTTATCCTTTGTAAAAACACACAAACACATATAAATGTAAGAAACTGAAAACTCTCTGGAACGGGACTCAACAACACACAAACACATATACATTTATTCTTTGTAAAACCACACAACCACATTTAAATGTAAGAAACTGAAATAAAATATCACTTCTGTTTTTGCATTCGAATTGAGCCGACGTTTTATGTGCAGTGGAAAAACCCACACACATACACCCACACACACCAACGGCGACCACAAAAGTTACATCAGAGATCGCCACTAAGCTTACAGCAGCAGGCAAAATACGGATTGGCCTATTTATCTGCCGTATTAGAGAAAAACCTGACCCGAAAACGTGCTTTAAGTGTATGAAGTATGGGCATGTCGCAGCGAGATGCAAAAGTACGGACGACTTCACCAAGTCCTGCTTTAAATGCGGCTGTAAAGATAATCATGTGAAGAGTTGTACTCACACAGCAAGTTGCTTAATTTGTAAAAAGAAAAAAATAAGCGACACCGCACACGCGATAACTAGCAACAAGTGCCCTTTATATCAAAGATTATTCAAAGAAATGCGACATAAATGAAGTTTCTCCAACTGAATTTATATCGTTGCGAAAAGGCTCAAAGCCTGCTCGCACAGTCTTTACGAGAGTACAAAATAGACATTGCAATACTCAGCGAACCCTATAAATACGGAAATGGCAACGATTGGGTATCCGACACAACGAGCAAATCAGCTATATGAAATTGTGGAATGAATAGGTCACGAATGTCGAATTGTTTGCGCAATAGTGGTTTAAGCCGTGCAAACCACGAAACAGAGGCAGTTCTCATCAGTAGCAGGAAAATAGTTGAAACAGCAAATCTCAGAGTAGGTGGAGTCCAAGCTGTACATCAAATATCTTGGGGTAATGATTGACCACAGGCTGAGCTTTAAACAGCACCTAACATACGCCAGCGATAAAGCAGCGAAGGCTGTAACTGCATTGACACGTATTATGATGAATACGAGAGGACCTAAGCAGGTTTCTAGGATGTTGCTTAGCTATCTTGCTATATGCGGTACTAGCCTGGGTCAAAGCAAAAAGCTGCAGCACATACATGAAAGGCATTAAATCGGTATACCGGTTATGTGCCCTCAGGGTGTGCTGCGCATTCCGCACAGTATCCGAGGATGCTGTATTAGTCCTCGCGGGTATGCTACCAGCTAAGCTGACTGCACTCGAATTCACGGAAATAAAAAACCATCGAGCGGATCCAGCACAGCTGACTAACCGATGGACTGAACGGAAGCGAAGCATCCGTACTTGGCAGGAGGAATAGAGGAAATCCAGGAAGGGACGATGGACATATCGATTGATTCCGAATATCACCAGATGAATAAATCGAAAGCATGGACAGATAGATCTCTACCTGACCCAAGTACTTAGTGGGCATGGATACTTTAAGGCTTATCTGAATAGATTTAAGCACGAAGATGACCCGTACTGCACCTTTTACGACAGTCTAGTTGAAGATGCAGAGCATGTTTTCTTTTTCTGCCCTCGTTTTGAGCTGGAAAGAGAAGATTTGAGTGATAGGGTTGGGAAGCCAATAATGGTTAGTAACCTAGTAGATATCATGCTTGACTCAGAAGAACATTGGTCTGCTGTCAGTAACATGGCAAGAATAGTAATTACCAAACAGCGTCGCGCTGAACAATAGCGCAGATTTTTACGCAGAGGCAATAGGCCATTCCCCCTCCCGCGAAGTAATACTTAGTGATACTTGGCGGTATTACGAATTACCAAACTGCGTCACGCTGAACAGCAGCGCAGATATTCAATTAGAGGCAATTGGCCGCCCTCCCTCCCGGAATTAATACTTAATGGGAAGTAATTACCAAGCTGCGACGCGCTGAACAATAGCGCAGATTTCATGAAGAGGCAATAGGCCGCTCCCCCTCCCGTGAAGTACTACTTAACGGTTGTCCCGCGGGAGGGAAACGGAGCTGGGGTGGGTTCTTAGTGGGTGAGCCGAAAGGCAAGTCTCACACTTTTCGGCTTTATATGTTTTGTGCCACCTCCATAAAAAAAAAACCATCCAGCTCCCGATGGTAACTCGCGCAGAAGCAAAAGGCGCCGTTAGATTTACGTTTTCGATATTCTGTACTATTAAAAATTTGTTCTTTTATAGAAGATAAATATAAATTAAGATATATCTTCACGTATGGGAATCAATCAACAAAAAATGTACGAAATAAGTAATATAGCCATATACATATATACATTTTTCTGTGCGCTCGGTGCAGAACTTGCTTAGCTGCGTCGTACAGTGTCTTCTTTGCGGGCACAAATAAAATATTTTATTGTCCGAAATATAGACGTATTTGGATTGTTGAAATGCTTGAGAAAAAAGCATTTTTAAACCCCATTGTAGACTTACTATAAAAGCTATAAAAAACCAAAAAACTATACCGAATATCAAGGATTCAGCGTAGCTGAATTCAAAATGCATTAAATTTTGCCTACTGTTTATATTGAGCGTGTACTCTTTGTGTTTACGAGTAAGCTCATCATTGGTCGCCTTTATTACTTGACACGATGATTTGCATGTCTTTATGCATTGTGTAAATAATATAATGATTTTACCACAGAGTCGAAGCAACTCGCTTTGAAATTTGAATTAGATACGATCCCACACAAAAACATAACTTGGTCCATCGAACTTTTTCAACGCCCCAGGAGCAGTGCTTTCGCCTAAGCACTAGGACATAAAAGTTTAATAATTGAATCACATGTTCTCTCCACTCACCAGTAAACCAACTAGGTGTAAATAAAACACATTTATCGATTATCAGTATCTTAATTACAAGTTTTTCTGGTTCAGATTTAAACAAATTTGATCATTTTCACCATTTCGCATTGTTATCCTTATAAATAGATATGTATGTATGTAGGCACGTGCATACGAAATATGATCAGTCTTATTCGATCGAAAAACAACACATACCAAAAAACATCACTGTAAGCATCGCCACACCCTCTTGTTCTTTTTCTTAATTGGTGTGATAATCGCTTACGTGATTTTTGCGGGCTTAACAAAGACCGCCAGTCGTTTCTTTTACGTGCTAACCGGCGCCAGTTGGAAACACTAAGTGTAGCCAAGTCCTTCCTCACCTGATTTTTCCAACGCAAAGGTCTGACCTATCCTCTGCTACCACCAGTTGGTACCGCATCGAATACGAGCGTTTTTATCCATTCAAACGATATGACCCACCCAGCGTAGCCGCTGGATCTTTATTCGCTGCGCTATGTCTATGTCATCGTAAAGCTCATACAGCTCATTTTTCCATCGCCTGCGATTTTCGCCGTTGCCAATGTGCAAAGGTCCAACAATCTTCTCTCAAACACTACAAGTGTCATCGTTCACGCTTCTGCGCCATACATTAGGACGGGCATGTGTTAGGTTTCTTGTTTGAGAGAGGACTTTACTACTCATTTGCCTACTTAGTCCAAAGTAGCCCTTGTTGGCAACAGAGATTCTACGTTGGATTTCCTGGCAGACATTGTTATCGGTGTTAATGCTGGTTCCAAAATAGACGAGGTCTTTACAACCTCGAAATCATAACTGTCAACAGTGACGTGGATGCCAATGCCCGAGTGCGCCGACTGTTTGTTTGATGACAGGGGGTACTTTGTTTTGTCCTCGTTCACCACCAGACCCATTCGCTTTGCCTCTTTATCCAGTTTGGAGAAGGCAGAACTAACAGCGCGGTTGTTAAGGCCGATGATATCAATATCATCGGCATAGGCCAACAATTGTACGCTCTTATAAAATATTGTGCTTGAGCGATTAAGTTCTGCGGCTCGCACAGTCCTCTCCAGGATCAGGTTAAAGAAGTCACACGACACCGAGTCACCCTGTCCGAAACATCGTTTGGTACCAACGGCTCGGAGAGGTCCCTCCCAATTCTGAAGGCCCTGATGGTATTGAGCAACGTCAGCTTACACAGCTGTATTAGATTATCGGGGATACCAAATTTAGACATCGCGGCAGTTTCGAAGTCGACGAAAAGATGTTGTGTGCCGGTTCTCCTTTCTTGGGTCTTTTCCAAGATTTGGCGATTTGGTGAATATTTGGTCAATGGTAGACTTTCCAGGTCTAAAGCCACGCTGATAAGGTCCACTCAGTTGGTTGATGGTGGGCTTCAGCCTTTCACACAATACGCTCGCTAGAGAAATGTTGCTCCAATGCTCGTGCATGCCGGTTTGTTGGGCAGTACTCTCTGAGAGCTGGAGTGAGGGTCGAGTGCTGAATATTCTGCCTGTCTGTTGTGATTGCAGGTTTTCGATGTTGAACATTCTTTGCGTAGGTAGATATACGTATTTTGCTGCACAGAGGCGTGTGCGCTGTTTGCCTACAACGAGGTAATGATCCGAGTCGATGTTGGGTCCTCGGATCGTACGTTCATCTAATACACTAGAAGCGTGCCTCCATCTGAGTAAAGCCATGTCAAGTGATCCTCGAAAATTTCACTAAGTCATTGATTTTAGGGCAAGATGTCTCGTTGTGTAGTCAAAGTTATGTTAACGCTGTTCTATAAATATTTCGCGCAAATTCCATATTTAGCAATTGTTATTAACAATCAAAGTTTTAAGCAAGATTAAATGAAAAATTAATTATTCCAAAACTACAATAAATAATGACGTGAAATTTTGCATACCATTCAAGTATTGCCTGTACTATTTTTCAAGTGTTAATAACTATTTTTATTGTGACAAATAGATAAATAAACAATAACTTTTGAACTGTTGAACAATCGGACTTACGCATAATTGTGCGGAAAACGCTTACCTTCAGTAGTCTGAAAATAGAATTTTGTACTTTTACTCCATTTCCAAGATATTGACTGTTTTGCAGCTTGATGCGCTCAACGGTGGTATTGCTGCCATCGGTTGATCGGCCGCGCGGCGGCTTGAGGGACCGCGCAAACTGAAGTAGCGTACAACTAATTTCATTAAAATAATTATATTGTATTATACATATCAAGTAGGGGTAAATCGGGTAAAAAAGGTAGGCTCATACAAAAAGCATCACTATTATTATGTAAGACCAAGGTTATATTGGTGAATGACTACAGTAATACATTCTCATGTAATTCATTTATTAGAAACATGCATTTGAGTAATTTTCTGACATTGTTACAAAATTTGACATGCCAATATAGAATATTGTATAGTTATATATAATGCATTAAAAGTCCGAAAGATTCCAACTATGGTACATTTTTACCATAATATGACAGTTTTGCTTTTATTTGCTGATAGTATTTTTAAACAAAGAATCGTCAGTTACCGGTCAGTGTTCACGCATTGACTGTATGTGATTTGTTTAACTTTATTTTCGGTCAAAATTTGTTTAATGAGTTCCATGACTGCTGATACTCAGGAACATACTTTGAAATCACGCAAAAAACAATGGGGCGTCGAGTTTTCGCAGACTCTGTTTTATCAAATCGCCCATATTCTCCTTGAAATTTACTTTATATTTTTTTAATTCATGCCTGATTCAATAAATTTTCAAAGCCACATTCTGATGCGTTTTACACACGCAATATATATTATGCGTCCCACTTTGCCCAGCGACAAGGCATTCGCGAGGCCGAAGTTCTTTGAATTTTGATAGACCAATTAATGCCTCAGGGTATTCTATTCTAAATTGTTCGTGTAGATCATTGAGATTAAAAAGTAACAACCTTTTTTGTTCTTTTGTTTTTTTACCGTTATTGAAAACAGGTTTGCAGTCTTTTATTCCTGGTAACAGTCTACTCGAATAATCAGACAAGTAGAAATTACATACTTTTTCGACAGTCAAGTCTGAAATTTTTTTTCCATGTTTTTTAGCTGGCACAGATGCAAAGCCATTTTCTTTTCTAATTTTTTTAGATTTCGATGCCATTCTTCTTGAAACAGAAAATGTATCGCAAATTTTTTTCACTGTCCAATTGTCTGGAATTGTTGTGAGAATTTGAAATTTATCGTTGATACTGTTCTTTTCAAGTCAAGCGTCTTTAATATTTTTCCCAAAGGCTGAGTAAGGATTTCTGTTTGTTCTGATTTTTTAATTCCGCATTCTCTGTTTCTTTTCCGGAATTCATGACGTCTGCAACAATTTCCTTGAGTTCCTTATCGCATAAATCAGAATACCTTTTTTTTTAATTGGTGGTTCGCTTAGGTCTTGCAGAATTTTGTTTACTTTATCTAGTAAATTACCATGTTTTTATTTTTATTAAGGTTTTCCGCGCAAGGAAATCTAACTGGCGCCCGAACAAAGTATTTTGCTAAATCGAAGTTAGCAAAACCGCGAGTGCGAGGAAAGAGGTTCCTGAGTAGTTTTTTCTTTTAATAAAAAAAGAAAAAAACAAAAAGGACGCGTTTGAACGCAAGCTGCCTTGCCCGCGAACAAACATTTTTTAAAAACGGTACTAGTGTGTTCAGTGCGTGCGAGGGGAAAGCTGGAATTACTCTAACAACCAACCGAAAAAAAAAAGATTTAGGCGAATCAAAGTCAAGGCGCGACGCCATTGAAAAAGCTAAACAAAATATACATTGAACAAAAGCAACCGGCGGAACGTGGAAATCAACGTAGCAGAAACAACCAACCGAGTGCATCATCTAATGCAGCATTATTATCAAATTATCAAAATCAACGGAATATAAAAACCAACTGAGTGCATCATCTAAGGCAGCATTATGAAATTTATAGCCGAAATTCTAACGTAAGTCATAACGAATTAAATAAAGAAATATTGTGGAAAAATAAATCATTGAATATTAAAAGAAAAATTTTATAAATCCAGAAACGAAAAAAAGGATAAAATTAGGAGATAAGACATATTGATATTGTTTAGAATTTTTTTTTTTAAATAATTGAAATTGAAAGCTTCAAAGAAATTTATTATAAATGCAGAAATTTAACCGAAAAATAAACTGGTGAATATTGAAAAGCAAATTTTGTAAATTTTAAAACGAAGAAAGGGCGAAAGTAAGAATCGCAGAATTTAATTTATTATTAAAAAGAAAAAAAATTTATAATCAAAACTAAAGCTGAAATAAAGCTTCACGGGAATTTATTACTCGAAAAATGTCAAACCCAAGCAATCTGGTACGACCAGCTAGGCTAAGCACAAATAACACAGCCAATCCAAATCCTCAGGACCCATCCGACTCCAACAATCCTCCAACCCAAAGGCAAAAAATTTTTCAGATCTAAGAGAACTAGTTTCACAGATAACCTTAGAAGTCCTTAGCAGTCAAGCACCAACAATTGTGCAGGCCGCACTCAATCCCAACGCACTCAATCCCAACAATAGAAACACAACATCTAGATAGTTTAGGCGACCTCAACAGAATTCCCGACGTTGTTA
Source organism: Anastrepha obliqua (assembly GCF_027943255.1). NCBI lineage: Eukaryota > Metazoa > Arthropoda > Insecta > Diptera > Tephritidae > Anastrepha > Anastrepha obliqua. The sequence goes on from NC_072897.1 coordinate 3,167,954, forward strand.
AATGCTTAAGGGAATTTTCAGGCAGACCAGGGGAGTTTAACTCTTCCGCAAGCTCTACATTTGTGTCTCAAACTAGAGAATCAGAAATTTCGAACTCATTATGCTCAAAATCAAAACGACTTACCACTAAGGAAGCAGTCTTACTATTCACCACCACCTTTGCCACAGAGAGGCCCCAATAATCAAAGACAAAGACAGACTTTTTACCCCCAATTAGCTCACGTCCCTAGATTCCAAAATAACCCACGATTTTTTAATTACGAGCAAGTACCAACAAATAGCAACCAGCCAAGACAACCCCCACCTAGACCCATATCACCCAAACCACTACCACCGCCAGAGCCGATGGATATCGACCGAAGTATTCGCTCCCAACAAATAAATTACGCGAACAGACCTCAGGCAAATCAATGCCTGGAAAAAGACCCCCCCAACCATCCTCTCAAAGGAATATCCAGCCTAACAAAACCCAACGCGTATTTCACATTGACGCAGGCAGCGAAGACACTTACGAAGGAAATGACGATTACGACCAGACATTGACAGAATACGTCGATTCCATAGAATCGGAAAACAGGGACGAAGAATTGGTATTAAGCGACGTACATTTTTTAGGATAACCAGCTCTTCGCTACCATACTTCGAATGTAGAACGAAGAGCGGAGAAGTGTTAAAATTTTTGGTGGACACAGGCTCCAGTAAAAACTATGTCCAACCGACTTTAGTAAAAAAAGAAATACCTAACGACACCCCATTCTTCGCAAAATCAGTTGCAGGAGACATAAAAATTCAATCGCATACTTATGTTAACTTATTCAATTTAGACGACAAGCTCAAATTTTACGTCATGCCTACCCTAGAGTCTTTTCATGCAATACTGGGAAACGACTGGTTGAGAGACCTGAACGCAGTCATTTCTACTGACAAAAACCTCATGGTTATCCGCGACAGAATCAAAATTCAACTTAAGCAACTTAGTAGCCAAAGTATAAACTCTATCGGACTACAAGACGAGCACTTGACTGATTACCAAATGGAAACTGTAGACACTTTAGTAAAGCAATTTTCGAATCTCTTTTCGGAACCCGACGAAAAACTAACTTACACGACAAAAGTCACTGGAGAAATACGAACTACTACGGACACTCCTGTTTACAGTAAATTTTACCCATATCCAGCTTCGCTTAAAAGTGAGGTAGAAAAACAAATCAGTAAACTTCTAAGTGATGGAATAATACGACCATCACGATCGCCGTATAATTCCCCAATTTGGATTGTGAATAAGAAACCAGATTCACAGGGGAATAAGCAGTATAGAATAGTGATCGACTATAGAAAGCTAAATTCACTGACAATACCAGACAGATATCCTATCCCAGAGATAGCAGACGGTCTGTCTCAGCTAGGCAATAGCAAGGTATTCTCAGTGCTCGATCTCAAAAGTGGATTCCATCAAATTCCACTTAGAGCCTCGGACGTAGAGAAAACCGCATTTTCTATAAACATTGGAAAATACGAGTTTACCCGTCTGCCATTTGGCTTAAAAAACGCACCCGCGGTATTCCAGCGTGCGTTAGACGACATCCTTCATGATTTTATTGGAAAGATATGTTACGTCTATATAGACGACATCATCATTTACAGTACGTCAGAAGAAGAGCATTTACGTCACATCGAAAGTATTTTCAAAACATTGGAAAACGCCAATATGAAGGTACAACTCGATAAGTGCCATTTCTTCAAACAGTAAGTGGAGTTTTTGGGGTTTGTAATATCACAAACCGGCATAAAAACTAATCCAAAGAAAGTCGAGGCGATAGTTAATTTTCCTGTACCAAAAACTTTCAAAAACTTAAGATCGTTCCTTGGCCTCTCCGGCTACTATCGTCGGTTCATAAGAGACTACGCTAAATTGGCCAAACCTTTAACAACAATGCTAAGAGGCGAAGAAGGCCATGTGTCAAAACGTCAATCCTCTAAAAGTGCGATAAACCTCGATAGCGCAGCAAACGAGGCTTTTAACAAAATAAAAAACTCCCTAGTCTCAAAAGACATTTTATTATCATACCCTGACTACGACAAAGAATTCGAACTCACGACGGACGCATCGGATTTCGCGCTTGGAGCTGTCCTTTCCCGAAAGGATAAGCCCATAACTTTTATTTCTCGGACATTGAGTAAAGCGGAAGAGCATTACGCGGCAAATGAGAAGGAGATGCTCGCCATCATCTGGGCCCTAAACTCTCTTCGAAATTACTTGTATGGTTCCGCCAAAGTAAAGATCTATACAGACCATCAACCGCTTACTTATGCGCTCAGCCATAAGAACAATAACAGCAAAATGAAGCGCTGGAAGGCTATACTCGAGGAGTATAACTATGAGCTTCATTACAAGCCAGGAAAAAGTAATGTTGTGGCCGACGCCCTGTCAAGAATTCCATTAGAATCGGGAGTCCATACTATGTCAGAAATGACTAAAAGTGACAGCAGTTCAGGACAAAACCTTATCTGCAGCGTCGAAACTCCATTGAACGTCTTCAAGAACCAAATAATTCTAAACATAGATCCAACATCGGCATATGAATTCCAAATCGTTTTCCCTACAATTCACCGGCTTACTATTACAGAAAATGAGTTCACCTCCAAGAAACTCGTTTCACTTTTAAAAAAATATTTAAATCCGTCGGTGATAAACGGCATCAAAGCTCCAGAGTCCCTGATGGGAAAGATTCAAGAGATTTTCCCAGATAATTTCGCAAAGTATAAAGTTAGGTTTACACAATTATTAGTAGAAGATATTAAGAATGAAAAGCAGCAGGAGGGAATTATTTTAGAAACACACACAAGAGCACATCGCAACGCTAAGGAAAACAAAGTCCAAATTCTGGAAAAGTATTATTTTCCCAGCATGAATAATAAAATTAATAGAATCGTACAACAATGCTCAATCTGCAAACTTAACAAGTACGACCGGCAACCAATAAGACCAGAACTGAGAAAAACCCCCATACCTACCTTTCCGGGTCAAATACTTCACATAGATATCTATAGAACTGAAAACAAACTGGTATTAACGGCAATCGATAGGTTCTCGAAATATGCCCAAGGACGAATTATAAACTCTAGAGCCATAGAAGACATTAAAGAACCCCTTCGAGAAATCCTCTTCCTATTTGGAGTACCGGAAATGGTAATATTCGATAATGAAAAATCCTTTAATTCCGCAGCAATCAATTTCATGTTAAAAGGTCTATTAGGTATAAAAATATTCACATCGCCGCCATATACGAGCTCTGTGAATGACCAGGTGGAACGGTTCCATTCCACTCTTACAGAGATCATGCGCTGTCTCAAAGCTGAAAGCACTTACAAAATATTTTCTGAACTCTTAGAAAGAGCGTTATATGATTTCAACTTTACAATTCATAGCACAACAAGAAAGAAGCCTTTAGACTTATTTTTTGGACGAAAAATTAATACTGATCCGTAAACACTCGAGAAAGTACGACAGACTAACGTACAGAGACTCATAGACAAAAAAAATAATGATGTAGATAACCACAATAAAAATCGCCAACCATCTCGAAAATATAACCAGGGAGATATCATATATGTTAGAATAAATAAACGTTTAGTAACGAAGCTTACCCCGAAATTTCAAAAAGAAATTGTGAAAGAGGACAAGTCAACAACTGTCCTCACAGAAACAGGAAAAATTGTTTACAAGAGCAATATCAGAAGCTAAATATCCATTAATCTTTTATAGATCACTCTTCATCACCAGCATATTGGCAAACGAACTGCAAATAACAAACTATACTCTAACGCACCTGGTCACAATTAACAATGGACAAGCAAAAATACAAGACGGGACATTTAAAATAATTTATGTTACAAGACTTGACCAATACGCATCATTCCTGAACAACATACGAACTTTCATGGAGGAAAACATCCCAAAAAGCAATTCCTTTTTCCCACTATTAAACCTTGAATTATCCCAAATTACCAATATCCTCAGCTCAATAGAACCAATCCATAAATTCCGGAACAAAAGAACCATTAATATGCTTGGTACGGCCTGGAAGTATGTTGCTGGGACACCGGACCATGATGATTTCGAAATGGTCAAAGACATTATAGATAAAAATAACATAAATAAAAATAAGCAAGTTTTGATAAATCAAGCATTTAGCGACAGAATAAACAATTTGGCAACAATAACGAATATGTTAAGTAACGCTATTAGAAAAGATAATAGACTTATAGATGAAATTGCATTACTTTTACAAAGAAAAATTAAATTAGTTAAAGATGAAGATAACTGAAAGACGTTAAAAACGCAATACAGTGGGCAAAAAACAATGTAATAAATTCAAGCCTACTAGATAAAAAAGAAATCGATGTAACTCTTAGCAAGCTTAGAGAAGAAAATATTTTATTTACTTCAACAGAAGAAGCCCTTAGCTTTGCCGACATTGATATTTTGTAGAACGGCACTACTCTACTGTATGTTGTTAAAATCCCGCTTACAAGCAGGGAGAATTATGTTAAAATTATTTTGAAACCCGTAAAGAAGGGAAACAAAATAATTAAATTGAAATACGATGAAATTTTAATAAACGAGGAAAAAATATTTGGATTACTTGAGAATTGTAATCAAATTAATAGAATTAAATTATGTAAGAAAGGTCAATTGACTGACATTTCCAATGAACTTTGCATCCCCGCGCTCCTTAATGGTTTAAGCTCATCATGTTCAATTTCTGATGGGTACCATATTTCAACAATAGACAAAATTTCAACTGGCATAATACTTTTAAACGACTTTAACGGCACGGTCAATAATAACACGCTTAATGGCACATTCTTACTAAAATGGCACATTCGTACTAAAATTTTCGAATTCAACTGTAAAGATAAATAACCAATTGTACAGAAATTGGGAAGCACCCCCTATGGAGGTTGCTCCACCGATAGTCCAACCAACGCCTATAGAAAAAGAATTCGTGAAAATACTTTCATTGGGGATGCTAAGTCAATTACACGTTAATAACACGGAGAAAATTAAATTACTTAAGTCGGACTCTACGTTTAATAAATACATAAATATTTTCTTATTTGCTATCATAACGATTTGCCTAATTTTTCTGAGGTTTTCCTTTAAAAAAAAGAGGGAAGTTATTTTTCAAACAACTATTCCGAGTCTAGAACTACCGCGTCACCTTTTACAATTAACTCACTCAGCAGTAGCGCAAACCCTTAAGCGGAAGCGTTTACTGTTTCGCAATATCGTTGTCAATTCTTTTTGCAATCAAATTCTTACTAATTCAAACTTGGGAAAATAAATAATGCTTGCGTAGCAAACTCACTCAGCGGTAGCGCAAACCCTTAAGCGGAAGCGTTTACCGTTTCACAATATCGTTGTCAATTCTTTTTGCAATAAAATTCTTACCAATTCAAACTTGGGAAAATAAATAATGCTTACGTAGCGTCTGGCTTGAGCAACGTCTTCTGGTAGAATTAAGTTATTCGTAGGTGTAGAGTTAAATAAATTTTGTAAAGAATTTGAGTTTAATTCCGTGTTTTTATTTTTATCAAGGTTTTCCGCGCAAGGAAACCTAACTTATATACTAGGTAATATTTAGATTTCTTGCACAGAAAGTAATTTTTTAATAGCGTTTGAAATACATGTTTGGCCTTAGAAAAGTCTAAATCCAAAAGGGAGGCGAGATAATTAAGGTCAGACAACGTTCTAACGAGAGGCGCATTAGCACTACAGGTATATAATGTCCTGCTAAAGTCATTTTGCAACGGCGAAAATTTCTGTAACGAACATTAAACTGTATTTTTCCTAGAAGGACCGGTCAGTCAATTTGTCCATTAATGAGACCAAAGATTAATTAAACTACCTAAAAAGTACCTCTGTCACTTAATGGAAAGAGACTAATCAAACGACAGCGTGATTCGTATGATGGTTATGGGTGTGAGAAATTGAGTGAATGTGGTGCGAAACGCACAAAAATTTTTCGAACCCTCTCCACTCGATTTATATGGACTGCATGATAAGGTCTCCAAATAAAAGAGGCATAATCTAATGTGGACCGAACAAACGAAGAGTATAATATCATTCACATATGGCAGATTACCTGTAAAATCTACAATCAGCTGTCAATGAGACGTTTTTCCTCATCGAAATTATTTTGGTGGAATACTTCGGTGTTTTTGGTTTCTTTAATTATTATTAATAATATGAAGAAAATTCAAGGAAAAAGAATAGCTAATTTAAATGCGTAATTGGCTGCTAATAATTAACAGTTGGAGGAAATCCGTATGCGACGTTTACAGAGGTTGCAAAAAATTATGGCAGTAGTACGCATAGGAAATTTTATATTACGTTTTATAATAAGTAAAAGGAGGACAAAACGCTTATGGACACACGCTTTTTCTATAATGTGAATCCCTAATTAATAATATTTAACAAACATTTTATTAGAATTATGTTTAAAGACATGTTTTCTTTGCCGGCATCCATTTCATTTATTTTTTATTTTGATGTTTCTCCTTACATTCGTAATAATAATTATCGATAACACAGAAAACACAGGGTTGTATGTCAATAAGTATCGTTATTATCTGGGATTTCGTTATAATCTCAGATTTTGGGAGAGAAATTTTGTATGGGAAATCGCGCTTTCTAATCCCAGAGGATACTTGGGATAATCCCGGAAGTAGTGAGCTGCTTGAATCATATGTAGGAGAATCGTCCTGGTCACTCCCAAGTGAATGGCGAGCAGTAAATTTCCCCACTTGCGTGGACTTCTACATATGGAACCATCCTCCACATAGGACGGCACACCCTCGCCACAGCAAAAATATCACCATGTGCCTAATTCGTAACAATTCTATGTTGCAAAGTTAGCATTACATATGTACGTACATATGTATATGTATATGATCTATATAAATTTAATTTAAAGTAACGTTTGTACTTTTTATGCCGTTTTATGGTACAATAATTATCAAAAAAAAAATTTTAATAAAAAATAAAAAGTTAATGCACGGATATGCCGGCCCCAAGGGTGGTGCCTGGTGGCACGCATTTGGAGATCTTAAAAAAGCAATCATTGAGAAAGTACTAACTTAATGAAGCAATAAAATGTTGTAGCCACCAGCGCGCTGCAAGTATCAGAACGACTTCATACATCAGACTTATATACTCGTATATATCGACTCACAAATCAACTGACCTCTAAAACATATGCTGTATTTGCATCACAATATGCCATATTTTTCAATTTCCTGTTCAGTCCACATAAAGCCGAATTATTGTCATACTTCGAGAAGGCGCAAATGTTACTGTTAACTTTTTTTAATACAATTGAGATTTGAAAGGTTTGTAGTAAGGAATTTTAGAACATTGACTTTATTTATTTATTTATTTAATGTCTAACAAAATTCAGAACAGACATCACTACATATATATTATAAAACAAAGTCGCTTTTTCTGTCCCTATGTCCCGTTGAATGCTTAAATCTTAAAAACTACGCAACGGATTTTGATGCGGTTTTGAAGTGAAAACTTCTTTAGAATCGTTGGGAGTGATTTGAGAAAAAGTGAAACGAAAAAAGCGACACTCTTGGCTACGAAGCGTTATATTATATGTTGATATAAACGTAGCGACGAACTAAATAACTTTTAGGCCAGCGCCGACAGCATGGCGCGGTAGTCGAGCGACTAGCAATGTGAGCTTCCGATCCAAAATCCTTGGTTCGAATCACAAGAAAAAAATTTTTTTTATACAGTTATTTTATTTTATTTTATGATATGTTTATGAGGAGCTTTTTTTCATGGCAGAAATACACTCGGTGTTTTGCCATTGCCTGCTGAGGGGTGAGCGCTATTAGAAAAATAGTTTTCCTTAATTTTGGTGTTTTCACCGAGATTCGAACTGACGTTCTCTCTGTGAATTCTGAATAGTAGTCACGTACCAACCCATTCGGCTACGGCGTTTGTTTAATTTTACTGATGCAAAAATGAGGGAAAATATTTGAATAAAGTTTGCTTACTGTTTACACATTTTCCAAAGGTGACGGAGAACCAAAAAAAAAGTCGATTTTCAAACAAATACGAGTGCATACGTGTAATTGTGTTAGAGTTTCGGTCACGCCCCAGCAAAACCTGCGTGCATATGTGTTTGTAACATTCAAAAAAATGTAATTGTGTTAGAGTTTCGGTCACGCAGGTTTTGCTGGGGACGCTCATAATAGCAACCGCGTGTGTATTTTTATATTCGTAAATATTTTAATTTTTAAATATTTACCGCAATTATGCCGAAAAATAATGCAGAAAAGTGTCGTGAATATCGACAGAAAAAAAAATCAATAAATAGCATCACGGAATTCATTCACGAAAATTTAATAAAGTATACACCAGAAGTATCGCGGATACTCAGAAAAGATTACGATAAAGTTCCAATGATGTTAAGTGGCGATTTTAACGTAAATTTTGCATTGGACACAGCGGCTCCTTCAATTGACTTTCTCAATACAACATTCAATTTAAAAATGTGTAACAATCGCATTGAATCGACAACACGATCAAAAACAACAATTGACGCGGTATTTCAAAGATATGTTGACAACATCGAAACCAAAGCATTTGTATCATATTTTAGCTATCATAAGCCACTCGTATCATTTGTTGAAATTGAAAACATTGAGGATGAATAATAATAAAATGAAGAAAATAAAATATGAACTTTATAGCAATATTATAATAAACCTATAATTATCCCGCCCCCAATGCTGTTTTCGTCTCATTCTCTCTCAGTTTGTTTTACGGAAGGTTTCACTTCTATCGCGTCTAACCGTTAGACTGGTATTTTTTTTTTAAAGATAGATTGATTGAAGAGGAAGGTTTATATCAATATAATGTAAAGAAATATATAAAGGGGGCGTGGCAATCGATCAAAATGTGGAAAAAACACAAATTTTTTGTTTTCACGGCCATAAATCATAAACGAATCAACCAAATAAAATGAAATTTTCTTCAAGTTTAACTTTGAAATATTTACTTTCGTTCAGCATCAAAAAAAAAAAAAATTGATTTATTTGTTATTTAACCAAAATTGTTTAAATAAAAGCAGCTCTTTCTCCAAAAAAAGCTGTTTGTGTGTTTGTTCGCTGTCAACCGAATGAAGCAACAGGCGTTAAGCGATAATCTCACCATACCTCATTAATTTTGAATTACATCGTATGGTGACGTATGTATGTAATATATGTATTTACGAATCGCTCGATTGTGATTCATCCCAACAGCGAATGCTTTTATCTGAGAATGTTACTTCATATTTTAAAAGGCCCGACATCCTTTGTTCACCTAAGAACTTTACAAGGTGTTGTTTACAATACTTATCAAGCAGCAGCAAAGCTATAGGGCTCTTGGAAGACGATTCTCACTGGGAAAATACATTATCAGAAGCAGCTGTTTGTAGTTTAGCTACATCATTAAGATATTTATTTGCCGTCATAGTAGTGTTTTGTCAAGTAACTAATTCTGTTAGTCTATGGAATAAATTTCAAGAAAATATGGCCAGTGATATTCTGATTCGGCGACGGCAAGGGTTAAACTCTGTTGATGTACAATATGACCAAAACATATTTGACGAAGAATTATTTGAATTAAACAAAATAGTACAATTACTTTCGGGTAAAACGATCAAGGATTTTGGGCTGCCGATGCCAGCTAATACTACTAACTCTGATTTAACTAACAGTGCCGAATACACAAGAGAAACATCATACGATCAAACGAGACTTTTACAAAATATAGCTCAAGATGAGCCACGATTAAACATCGATCAGAAAAAAGTATTCACTGCGTTACTATCAACAATTGATAACAATGAAGGGAAATGGTTTTTCCTTAATGCCCCAGGAGGCACAGGAAAAACATTTTTAATCAATCTGCTTTTAAAAAAAGTGAGATCTACCGGAAAAATTGCGTTAGCTGTTGCGTCATCCGGCATTGCCGCTACTCTTTTGGAAGGGGGCCGAACCGCACACTCTACATTCAAGCTCCCGCTGAAAATCGCCACCGATGATGATGACAGCGTCTGTAGTGTTTCTAAACAGAGCAATACAGGAAAATTGATGCGTGACTGCTCATTAATAGTCTGGGACGAAGCTGCCATGTCAAACAAGACATCTGTGGAAGCACTGGATAGGACAATGCGCGATTTGCGCAACAAAAACTCACCTATGGGTGGATGTACAATTCTGTTCTCAGGAGATTTCTGTCAAATCCTACCAGTTGTGAGTCGAGGAACACGTGCGGATGAAATATATGCTTCGCTAAAAAGATCCCACCTTTGGTCGCATGTCAACAAATTAGAGCTTAAAATTAATATGAGGGTTTCGTCATCTTCACGTGAGAACAGGCTATTTTCAGAGATGCTGCTAAAAATTGGTAATGGAGAATTAACACAAAGTGAGGGAAGGATTAACCTAGAAAACCTTTGTGTTTTGATAAACAACATCCAAGAGTTAGTCAACAATGTCTATCCTGAGATTGATAACATAAGTTATAAGACAATATCTTGGTTTAAAGATAGAGCTATTCTGTCACCAACTAACGAACAAGTAGATAAAGTAAATAACTTGATTATTTCAAAGATTGATGCGCCGACGAAAATATACTACTCGGTCGATACTGTTCTCGATTTGGAAGAAGCTGTTCATTTTCCTACAGAAATTCTAAATTCTTTGAACCCGTCTGGACTCCCTCCTCACAAAATGGAGCTGAAAATAGGTTCTCCTGTTATTTTATTAAGAAACCTAAATCCACCTAAAATTTGCAATTCCAATTTAAACGCTTACAATTTCCGGTAAAGACATCTTTTGCAATGACCATTAATAAATCTCAGGGTCAAACCTTCAACGTTGCAGGCTTAGATTTGAGCGTTGACTGTTTTTCACATGGCCAACTGTATGTCGCCCTTTCAAGAGCAACCTCTAGAGAAAACATGTTTGTATTGTCTAATGACAAGAAAGCTATGAACGTTGTATATAAAGACATTCTGTAATATATTAATTGTTATAAAAATAAAATAAATACATATGAGTTAACACATTCAGCATTGAAAATGTTTGTAGTCACATATCATGTATCATATTGTGAACATATCACAAAGTTGCGTCTCACGGGTAAACGACACCACACGCGCAGGAATAAAGCGCTGACCGTGCATTTCCTAAACTTAGGAATTTTTCCCAGCACATGCAGATGCAACGTGACCTGGCCAAAATACAGTTGTAATATAGAAGTAAGAATATTTTGTAAATTTAGTTTTTAATTGGACAATAAGCGGAAAAGACGTGGACTCCTGTCCACGCAATAATTTTTAAAAACTCAAATTAATAAATGAAAATTTAACTGGCGCCCGAGCAGGGACCGGGTTAAATTCCGCGAAAAGTGAAAGTGTTAAACCGAAAATTAATACGCGTGAAAAACGACTAGTGTACCGAGACGTTTAATCAGTGTTAAATCGAAAATTAATACGCATGAAAAATGACTAGTGTACCGAGACGTTTAATTAGGTGCAATACACACGTTTGATTGCGGCCAGCCACCTTACAAAAAATTAGCTGCAGTGCCGCCATCGAAAAAAAGCGGAACCGGTCAGGTGCAGGAAACGAGGCCCCCCAGTAGCGCAAGCAAAGAGGAAGTACTGAGTACTAGCCGCCTGTCACCAAGGATATCACCTAGGATGCCACCAAGGATCCTGTTTATTATGTAAGCATAGTTACTAAGTATTGCAAAATAGGAGAAATATTAGAAACAAATATTTAAAAGAAGTGGAATAAATAAAAACTGCTTGCACAGCCAATAGTAAAGTAAAGTATTTCAAAATAGGAAAAATATTAGAAACAAATATTTAAAAGAAAGGAAAAGTGTTAAACGATTAAGAAAAATTTTTATTAAAAAATATGAAAAATAATTAAATTGACTTTTTGAAAAAAGAGTTATAGTGATTAAGTGAGAAAAATAAAATATTATTAAATGGATTAACTTAACCTTTGAAATTAAGTTTAAAAAATAAAGAAATTAATCGAATTGATAGTGATCAAATCTAACCAGATAAATAAGAATAGCCTTTGATTGTGGGAAATCCTAGTATTAGGAAAGTTTTTAAATAAAATAAGGATAAGAATAATAAAGCGATAACAAATTGTAAAACCATAACAAAATATAACAAAGTTGAGGCACTTAAGAGATCCTCAAACTTATAACATAACCCTAATTCCGCGAATCCTTATACGGACCCTCCGGAGTATAAAGGGCCCTCTTCCCAGAAGAGGTTACATAAATATCAAATAATAATAAATAAAGAATAAAATTAAAACCTATTAAATAATTTCTAGGATTTAAAACAAGCTAAACAAATTTTGAAATAATCAAGAGAAATTTTATATAGGAAAAAATAATAAAAAATAAAAATTTAAAAATGATTAGACCAAGCATCCTTGGAAACCCATCTTCCCAAACACCCCCTCCATCTGCTCCTAATCCGGACAGAGCAGTTTCGAGCGGCAATCCTGAGTTAGAGCAATTAATCACCTCCATTGTGACTAGGGTAATTAGGGAAGAAGGACGACTAAACCCAAATTCTGAATTAACAAATGCCACGGACGAGACGATAAGACCAGAACATCGCGGACAACTTTCCGACTTAGATAAAATACCGGACATAGTCCGTAGCCTGCGAGAATTTAATGGGAATCCAGGAGAATTCAGCTCCTGGAAGAAGAGTGTCGACAGAGTTTTGAAAATTTACGAATCCCTTAGAGGTACCCCAAAATACTACGGAATCCTGTCCGTTGTGCGGAACAAAATTGTTGGTAATGCCGACATCGCATTGGAGTCGTACAGCACTCCCCTATACTGGAAGGCAATATCCAGATGCCTTACTCTACACTACGCTGACAAAAGAGATATCACAACTCTTGAATGTCAGCTGACATCCCTAATTCAAGGAAACGGGACTATACAAGAATTCTACAAAAACGTTTACATTCACTTATCCCTCATTCTCAATAAGTTGAATAGCCTCGAAATGAGCCAAGAATCCTTGACACTGCTGACGCAGACTTACAGGCATAAAGCCTTAGATACTTTTATACGAGGACTCAAAGGTGACCTCCCTAGACTCCTGGGAATGAAAGAACCCGAGGATCTTCCTCAGGCACTACACTTGTGTCTTAAATTGGGAAACCAAGTTGCTCGCAGCAGCTACGTATTCACCCAACCAAGCGCCATGCGAAGGTTTAATGTAAACCCACCACCACTTCCACCAAGGAGACACCTTGGCAAACCCCAGCCATTCTTCCCACAACTCGCATACATTCCAGGACCACGTGCACAGCCACAATACCAACAACCCCCTCAATATTACACAACCACCCAGAAACTATCAACAGACTCCCCAACAAAACCGAACTTTTCAACAACCTTGGCAAAACAACCGTCAAGCGCAGCCATTCAGACCAGTTGCTCCGAAGCCACAACCCCGTCCAGAGCCAATGGACATCGACCGTTCTATCCATAGTAGGAACGTGAACTATATAAATAAACCTACTTTTAACAGACCAACTGAGAAAAGGCTATCAAACTTTTCTCACCAAGTACCCCTCAAACAACAGAGGAGCTTCCATATCAGAGCAGGAGTAGAAGAACCGAAATGCGCCCAAGACGACCAGAAATACAGGACAGAATATACTTCGGACTTTGACGAATACCATGTGACGGACACATCATACGACCAACAACCTCAGGAATATTTTGAAGACCGTGAAGACTATATTGACATAAATTTTTTAGGATGAAGAGTTCTTCGTTACCTTACATCGAATTTAAAACGAAGAACGGCGATTTTTTTTAATTTTAATAGACACGGGATCAAGTAAAAATTATATCCAACCGCAGCTCGTAGCAAAACCCATCCCCAACGAAAAACCCTTTTTCGCAAATTCGATAGCAGGCCAAATTGAAATAACTCAGAATACAATTATTAACATGTTCGGAAACACAAACCTGAATTTTTTTATTTTACCCGGTTTGAAGTCATTTGATGGTATTATCGGCAACGATAGCCTCAAAAAACTTCACGCGACCATTAATGTTCATGATGACATCATTAAATGCGGCAATGGCAAAGAAGTCAAAATTAAGCAAATGCTTTCCCCTACAGTAAACAAAATCGACGTTAGAACCGAACACATGACACCTTCCCAGAAGCTTAAAATGCAGCAATTTACACACAAGTACAAACAGCTATTTACCGACCCAAATGAAAAGTTAACTTACACTACAACAGTAATAGGTGAGATACGAACTTCTTCAGACACCCCTGTATATACAAAATACTATCCGTATCCCGTAGGAATGAGAGAATTTGTCAACAATGAAATTCAAACACTATTAGAAGATGGTATAATAAGGCCATCGCGTTCCCCGTACAATTCTCCTGTATGGGTAGTTCCACAGAAATTAGATGCATCCGGACAAAAAAAATTTAGACTCGTAATTGACTATAGAAAATTAAACTACGTAACTATTACTGACAGATACCCAATACCAGAAATTAACGAAATTATTGCGCAATTGGGAAATAATAAATATTTCTCTGTATTAGATCTCAAAAGCGGATTCCATCAAATTCCTCTAAAGGAATCCGATATCGAGAAAACCGCCTTTTCTGTCAATAATGGCAAATATGAGTTTACACGACTCCCGTTCGGGCTGAAAAATGCGCCCTCCATTTTCCAGCGAGCCTTAGATGATATTCTAAGGGAACACATTGGGAAAATTTGTTATGTCTATATTGATGACATAATAGTGTTCGGCGAAAATGAAGAAACGCACGTCCAAAATATCGAAAAAGTCTTTCACACTCTCGAAAACGCTAATATGAAAGTGCAGTTGGACAAATGCGAATTTTTTCGAAAAGAAGTCGAATTTCTAGGCTTCGTCATTTCACCAAACGGTATAAAAACAAATCCTTCTAAAGTGGAAGCAATCCGAAATTTCCCATGTCCGAAAAATTTGAAAGATTTAAGATCTTTCCTTGGACTTTCCGTCTACTACCGCCGCTTTATCAAGGATTACGCTAAACTAGCGAAACCCCTGACTTCGCTCTTAAGAGGGGAGGATGGACGCGTGTCCAAAAACGCATCTAAAAAAAAGGAAATTAAATTTGATAGCGCAGCATTACAAGCCTTGAATAAAATAAAATCTTCTCTTGTTTCTCAAGAAGTGGTATTGGCATATCCAGATTTTAAACAGGACTTTCACCTCACGACTGACGCATCTAACTACGCATTAGGAGCTGTCAGGAAAACCCATTTCATACATTTCACGATAACTAAATAAAGCCGAAGAGAATTATGCCGTAAACGAAAAAGAAATGCTGGCAATAATATGGGCACTCAATACGTTTAGGAATTACTTATACGGTTCACCAAAAGTGGTAATCTTTACGGATCATCAACCTTTGACGTTTGCGTTGAGTAATAAAAACAACAACGCAAAAATGAAAAGGTGGAAATGTAGTATAAACCAGGAAAAACCAACGTAGTTGCCGACGCACTCTCCAGGCCTCCAAAACAGGATGTAATGCCCTCTCTACAGTTACTTGCCATAGTAGCGACAGTTCATCCCATGACCGAATTCCTAGTGTCGAAGTACCCGTTAACGTATTTAAAAATCAAATTATTTTAAATATAGGTCCAACGTCTACATACCAGTTTATAATAGTTTTTCCGACGTACCACAGGCACATAATAGAAGAAACGAATTATGATACCACAAAATTTATAAACCTCCTGAAAAGATATTTAAATCCTACCGTGATAAACTGCATAAAAACAGATGAATCAATCATGGGCAAAATTCAAAATATTTATCCAATTCACTTTAGAAACTACAAAATCAGATTCACCCAAATTCAAGTACAGGATATCATTAATGATCAAGAGCAACAGGAAATCATAATAAAAACTCATCGAAGAGCACACAGAAATAGTTGTGAAAATAAAATTCAAATTTTAGATAACTACTTTTTCCCGTCTATGTCGAAAAAAATAAAAAATATAATACGAGAATGCTCAATATGCAATGAAAATAAATATGACCGACATCCCAATAATCCCGAGTTAAAGAAAACCCCGATACCTGAATATCCAGGACATATTCTTCATATCGACATTTACATAACCGAAAGAAATCTAGTTCTTAGCGCAGTAGATAAATTCTCCAAGTACGTTCAAA
This sequence comes from Anastrepha obliqua, assembly GCF_027943255.1. NCBI lineage: Eukaryota > Metazoa > Arthropoda > Insecta > Diptera > Tephritidae > Anastrepha > Anastrepha obliqua. Next base: position 3,184,284 of record NC_072897.1, read on the forward strand.
CTAGGATAATAAATTCAAAAGCAGTTGAAGACATAAAAGAGCCCCTTCGCGAAATACTATTTCTATTTGGTGTCCCAAAAGCAATAGTAATTGACAACGAGCAATCCCTTAATTCCGCATCAATAAGTTTCATGATAGAGGACACTCTCAAAATGAACAGCTTCTTCCAAATCGAGAACAGTATCGACCGAGTAGTATATTTTCGTCGGCGCATCAATCTTTGAAATAATCAAGTTATTTACTTTATCTACTTGTTCGTTAGTTGGTGACAGAATAGCTCCTTCTTTAAACCAAGATATTGTCTTATAACTTATGTTATCAATCTCAGGATAGACATTGTTGACTAACTCTTGGATGTTGTTTATCAAAACACAAAGGTTTTCTAGGTTAATCCTTCCCTCACTTTGTGTTAATTCTCCATTACCATTATTTAGCAGCATCTCTGAAAATAGCCTGTTCTCACGTGAAGATGACGAAACCCTCATATTAGTTTTAAGCTCTAATTTATTGACATGCGACCAAAGGTGGGATCTTTTTAGCGAAGCATATATTTCATCCGCACGTGTTCCTCGAGTCACAACTGGTAGGATTTGACGGAAATCTCCTGAGAACAGAATTGTACATCCGCACCACCCATAGGTGAGTTTTTGTTGCGCAAATCGCGTATTGTCCTATCCAGTGCTTCCACAGATGTCTTGTTTGACATGGCAGCTTCGTCCCAGACTATTAATGAGCAGTCACGCATCAATTTTCCTGTATTGCTCTGTTTAGAAACACTACAGACGCTGTCATCATCATCGGTGGCGATTTTCAGCGGGAGCTTGAATGTAGAGTGTGCGGTTCGGCCCCCTTCCAAAAGAGTAGCGGCAATGCCGGATGACGCAACAGCTAACGCAATTTTTCCGGTAGATCTCACTTTTTTTAAAAGCAGATTGATTAAAAATGTTTTTCCTGTGCCTCCTGGGGCATTAAGGAAAAACCATTTCCCTTCATTGTTATCAATTGTTGATAGTAACGCAGTGAATACTTTTTTCTGATCGATGTTTAATCGTGGCTCATCTTGAGCTATATTTTGTAAAAGTCTCGTTTGATCGTATGATGTTTCTCTTGTGTATTCGGCACTGTTAGTTAAATCAGAGTTAGTAGTATTAGCTGGCATCGGCAGCCCAAAATCCTTGATCGTTTTACCCGAAAGTAATTGTACTATTTTGTTTAATTCAAATAATTCTTCGTCAAATATGTTTTGGTCATATTGTACATCAACAGAGTTTAACCCTTGCCGTCGCCGAATCAGAATATCACTGGCCATATTTTCTTGAAATTTATTCCATAGACTAACAGAATCAGTTACTTGACAAAACACTACTATGACGGCAAATAAATATCTTAATGATGTAGCTAAACTACAAACAGCTGCTTCTGATAATGTATTTTCCCAGTGAGAATCGTCTTCCAAGAGCCCTATAGTAGTAGCTTTGCTGCTGCTTGATAAGTATTGTAAACAACACCTTGTAAAGTTCTTAGGTGAACAAAGGATGTCGGGCCTTTTAAAATATGAAGTAACATTCTCAGATAAAAGCATTCGCTGTTGGGATGAATCACAATCGAGCGATTCGTAAATACATACATACATACGTCACCATACGATGTAATTCAAAATTAATGAGGTATGGTGAGATTATCGCTTAACGCCGATAATCAGTGTTAAATCGAAAATTAATACGCATGAAAAACGACTAGTGTACCGAGACGTTTAATTAGGTGCAATACACACGTTTGATTGCGGCCAGCCACCTTACAAAAAATTAGCTGCAGTGCCGCCATCAAAAAAAAGCGGAACCGGTCAGGTGCAGGAAACGAGGCCCCCCAGTAGCGCAAGCAAAGAGGAAGTACTGAGTACTAGCCGCCTGTCACCAAGGATATCACCTAGGATGTCACCAAGGATCCTGTTTATTATGTAAGCATAGTTATTAAGTATTGCAAAATAGGAGAAATATTAGAAACAAATATTTAAAAGAAAGGAAAAGTGTTAAACGATTAAGAAAATTTTTTATTAAAAAAGATGAAAAATAATTAAATTGACTTTTTGAAAAAAGAGTTATAGTGATTACGTGAGAAAAATAAAATATTATTAAATGGATTAACTTAACCTTTGAAATTAAGTTTTAAAAATAAAGAAATTAATCGAATTGATAGTGATCAAATCTAACCAGATAAATAAGAATAGCCTTTGATTGTGGGAAATCCTAGTATTAGGAAAGTTTTTAAATAAAATAAGGATAAGAATAATAAAGCGATAACAAATTGTAAAACCATAACAAAATATAACAAAGTTGAGGCACTTAAGAGATCTTAGAACTTATAACATAACCGTAATTCCGCGAATCCTTATACGGACCCTCCGGAGTATAAAGGGCCCTCTTCCCAGAAGAGGTTACATAAATATCAAATAATAATAAATAAAGAATAAAATTAAAACCTATTAAATAATTTCTGGGATTTAAAACAAGCTAAACAAATTTTGAAAAAATCAAGAGAAATTTTATATAGGAAAAAATAATAAAAAATAAAAATTTAAAAATGATTAGACCAAGCATCCTTGGAAACCCATCTTCCCAAACACCCACTCCATCTGCTCCTAATCCGGACAGAGCAGTTTCGAGCGGCAATCCTGAGTTAGAGCAATTAATCACCTCCATTGTGACTAGGGTAATTAGGGAAGAAGGACGGCTAAACCCAAATTCTGAATTAACAAATGCCACGGACGCGACGATAAGACCAGAACATCGCGGACAACTTTCCGACTTAGATAAAATACCGGACATAGTCCGTAGCCTGCGAGAATTTAATGGGAATCCAGGAGAATTCAGCTCCTGGAAGAAGAGTGTAGACAGAGTTTTGAAAATTTACGAATCCTTTAGAGGTACCCCAAAATACTACGGAATCCTGTCCGTTGTGCGGAACAAAATTGTTGGTAATGCCGACATCGCATTGGAGTCGTACAGCACTCCCCTAGACTGGAAGGCAATATCCAGATGCCCTACTCTACACTACGCTGACAAAAGAGATATCACAACTCTTGAATGTCAGCTGACGTCCCTAATCCAAGGAAACGGGACTATACAAGAATTCTACCAACACGTTTACATTCACTTATCCCTCATTCTCAATAAGTTGTTTAGCCTCGAAATGAGCCAAGAATCCTTGACCATGCTGACGCAGAGTTACAGGCATAAAGCCTTATATACTTTTATACGAGGACTCAAAGGTGACGTCCCTAGACTCCTGGGAATGAAAGAACCCGAGGATCTTCCTCAGGCACTACACTTGTGTCTTAAATTGGGAAACCAAGTTGCTCGCAGCAGCTACGTATTCACCCAACCAAGCGCCATGCGAAGGTTTAATGTAAACCCACCACCACTTCCACCAAGGAGACACCTTGGCAAGCCCCAGCCATTCTTCCCACAACTCGCATACATTCCAGGATCACGTGCACAGCCACAATACCAACAACCCCCTCAATATTACACAACCACCCAGAAACTATCAACAGACTTCCCAACAAAACCGAATTTTTCAACAACCTTGGCAAAACAACCGTCAAGCGCAGCCATTCAGACCAGTTGCTCCGAAGCCACAACCCCGTCCAGAGCCAATGGACATCGACCGTTCTATCCATAGTAGGAACGTGAACTATATAAATAAACATACTTTTAACAGACCAACTGAGAAAAGGCCATCAAACTTTTCTCACCAAGTACCCCTCAAACAACAGAGGAACTTCCATATCAGAGCAGGAGTAGAAGAACCGAAATGCGCCCAAGACGACCAGAAATACAGGACAGAATATACTTCGGACTTTGACGAATACCATATGACGGACACATCATACGACCAACAACCTCAGGAATATTTTGAAGACCGTGAAGACTATATTGACGTAAATTTTTTAGGATGAAGAGTTCTTCGCTACCTTACATCGAATTTAAAACGAAGAACGGCGATTTTTTTTTAAATTTTAATAGACACCAGGACATATTCTTCATATCGAGATTTACATAACCGAAAGGAATCTAGTTCTTAGCGCAATAGATAAATTCTCCAAGTACGTTCAAACTAGGATAATAAATTCAAAAGTAGTTGAAGACATAAAAGAGCCCCTTCGCGAATTACTATTTCTATTTGGTGTCCCAAAAGCAATAGTAATTGACAACGAGCAATCCCTTAATTCCGCATCAATAAGTTTCATGATAGAGGACACTCTCAATATTCAAGTCTATAAAACTCCGCCATATAAAAGTTCTGCCAATGGACAAATCGAACGTTTCCATTCCACACTTACAGAAATAATTAGATGTCTGAAAGTTGAACGACATTTCTCATCATTCCCCGAACTTTTAGACAGAGCAGTATACGAATACAATTACACAGTATTAATTTTCGGTTTAACACTTTCACTTTTCGCGGAATTTAACCCGGTCCCTGCTCGGGCGCCAGTTAAATTTTCATTTATTAATTTGAGTTTTTAAAAGTTATTGCGTGGACAGGAGTCCACGTCTTTTCCGTTTATTGTCCAATTAAAAACTAAATTTACAAAATATTCTTACTTCTATATTACAACTATATTTTGCATGTGCTGGGAAAAATTCCTTAGTTTAGGAAATGCACGGTCAGCGCTTTATTCCTGCGCGTGTGGTGTCGTTTACCCGTGAGACGCAACTTTGTGATATGTTCACAATATGATACATGATATGTGACTACAAACATTTTCAATGCTGAATGTGTTAACTCATATGTATTTATTTTATTTTTATAACAATTAATATATTACAGAATGTCTTTATATACAACGTTCATAACTTTCTTGTCATTAGACAATACAAACATGTTTTCTCTAGATGTTACTCTTGAAAGAGCGACATACAGTTGGCCATGTGAAAAACAGTCAACGCTCAAATCTAAGCCTGCAACGTTGAAGGTTTGACCCTGAGATTTATTAATGGTCATTGCAAAAGATGTCTTTACCGGAAATTGTAAGCGTTTAAATTGGAATTGCAAATTTTAGGTGGATTTAGGTTTCTTAATAAAATAACAGAAGAACCTATTTTCAGCTCCATTTTGTGAGGAGGGAGTCCAGACGGGCTCAAAGAATTTAGAAATTCTGTAGGAAAATGAACAGCTTCTTCCAAATCGAGAACAGTATCGACCGAGTAGTATATTTTCGTCGGCGCATCAATCTTTGAAATAATCAAGTTATTTACTTTATCTACTTGTTCGTTAGTTGGTGACAGAATAGCTCTTTCTTTAAACCAAGATATTGTCTTATAACTTATGTTATCAATCTCAGGATAGACATTGTTGACTAACTCTTGGATGTTGTTTATCAAAACACAAAGGTTTTCTAGGTTAATCCTTCCCTCACTTTGTGTTAATTCTCCATTACCAATATTTAGCAGCATCTCTGAAAATAGCCTGTTCTCACGTGAAGATGACGAAACCCTCATATTAGTTTTAAGCTCTAATTTATTGACATGCGACCAAAGGTGGGATCTTTTTAGCGAAGCATATATTTCATCCGCACGTGTTCCTCGAGTCACAACTGGTAGGATTTGACGGAAATCTCCTGAGAACAGAATTGTACATCCACCCATAGGTGAGTTTTTGTTGCGCAAATCGCGCATTGTCCTATCCAGTGCTTCCACAGATGTCTTGTTTGACATGGCAGCTTCGTCCCAGACTATTAATGAGCAGTCACGCATCAATTTTCCTGTATTGCTCTGTTTAGAAACACTACAGACGCTGTCATCATCATCGGTGGCGATTTTCAGCGGGAGCTTGAATGTAGAGTGTGCGGTTCGGCCCCCTTCCAAAAGAGTAGCGGCAATGCCGGATGACGCAACAGCTAACGTAATTTTTCCGGTAGATCTTACTTTTTGCTGCTTCTGATAATGTATTTTCCCAGTGAGAATCGTCTTCCAAGAGCCCTATAGCTTTGCTGCTGCTTGATAAGTATTGTAAACAACACCTTGTAAAGTTCTTAGGTGAACAAAGGATGTCGGGCCTTTTAAAATATGAAGTAACATTCTCAGATAAAAGCATTCGCTGTTGGGATGAATCACAATCGAGCGATTCGTAAATACATACATACATACGTCACCATACGATGTAATTCAAAATTAATGAGGTATGGTGAGATTATCGCTTATCGCCGATAATCAGAGTTAAATCGAAAATTAATACGCATGAAAAACGACTAGTGTACCGAGACGTTTAATTAGGTGCAATACACACGTTTGATTGCGGCCAGCCACCTTACAAAAAGTAGCTGCAGTGCCGCCATCAAAAAAAAGCGGAACCGGTCAGGTGCAGGAAACGAGGCCCCCCAGTAGCGCACGCAAAGAGGAAGTACTGAGTACTAGCCGCCTGTCACCAAGGATATCACCTAGGATGTCACCAAGGATCCTTTTTATTATGTAAGCATAGTTATTAAGTATTGCAAAATAGGAGAAATATTAGAAACAAATATTTAAAAGAAAGGAAAAGTGTTAAACGATTAAGAAAATTTTTTATTAAAAAAGATGAAAAATAATTAAATTGACTTTTTGAAAAAAGAGTTATAGTGATTAAGTGAGAAAAATAAAATATTATTAAATGGATTACTTTACCTTTGAAATTAAGTTTTAAAAATAAAGAAATTAATCGAATTGATAGTGATCAAATCTAACCAGATAAATAAGAATAGCCTTTGATTGTGGGAAATCCTAGTATTAGGAAAGTTTTTAAATAAAATAAGGATAAGAATAATAAAGCGATAACAGATTGTAAAACCATAACAAAATATAACAAAGTCGAGGCACTTAAGAGATCGTCAAACTTATAACATAACCCTAATTCCGCGAATCCTTATACGGACCCTCCGGGGTATAAAGGGCCCTCTTCCCAGAAGAGGTTACATAAATATCAAATAATAATAAATAAAGAATAAAAATAAAACCTATTAAATAATTTCTGGGATTTAAAACAAGCTAAACAAATTTTGAAATAATCAAGAGAAATTTTATATAGGAAAAAATAATAAAAAATAAAAATTTAAAAATGATTAGACCAAGCATCCTTGGAAACCCATCTTCCCAAACACCCACTCCATCTGCTCCTAATCCGGACAGAGCAGTTTCGAGCGGCAATCCTGAGTTAGAGCAATTAATCACCTCCATTGTGACTAGGGTAATTAGGGAAGAAGGACGACTAAACCCAAATTCTGAATTAACAAATGCCACGGACGAGACGATAAGACCAGAACATCGCGGACAACTTTCCGACTTAGATAAAATACCGGACATAGTCCGTAGCCTGCGAGAATTTAATGGGAATCCAGGAGAATTCAGCTCCTGGAAGAAGAGTGTAGACAGAGTTTTGAAAATTTACGAATCCCTTAGAGGTAGCCCAAAATACTACGGAATCCTGTCCGTTGTGCGGAACAAAATTGTTGGTAATGCCGACATCGCATTGGAGTCGTACAGCACTCCCCTAGACTGGAAGGCAATATCCAGATGCCTTACTCTACACTACGCTGACAAAAGAGATATCACAACTCTTGAATGTCAGCTGACGTCCCTAATTCAAGGAAACGGGACTACACAAGAATTCTACCAAAACGTTTACATTCACTTATCCCTCATTCTCAATAAGTTGAGTAGCCTCGAAATGAGCCAAGAATCCTTGACACTGCTGACGCAGACTTACAGGCATAAAGCCTTAGATACTTTTATACGAGGACTCAAAGGTGATCTCCCTAGACTCCTGGGAATGAAAGAACCCGAGGATCTTCCTCAGGCACTACACTTGTGTCTTAAATTGGGAAACCAAGTTGCTCGCAGCAGCTACGTATTCACCCAACCAAGCGCCATGCGAAGGTTTAATGTAAACCCACCACCACTTCCACCAAGGAGACACCTTGGCAAGCCCCAGCCATTCTTCCCACAACTCGCATACATTCCAGGACCACGTGCACAGCCACAATACCAACCACCCCCTCAATATTAAATACAACCACCCAGAAACTATCAACAGACTTCCCAACAAAACCGAATTTTTCAACAACCTTGGCAAAACAACCGTCAAGCGCAGCCATTCAGACCAGTTGCTCCGAAGCCACAACCCCGTCCAGAGCCAATGGACATCGACCGTTCTATCCATAGTAGGAACGTGAACTATATAAATAAACATACTTTTAACAGACCAACTGAGAAAAGGCCATCAAACTTTTCTCACCAAGTACCCCTCAAACAACAGAGGAACTTCCATATCAGAGCAGGAGTAGAAGAACCGAAATGCACCCAAGACGACCAGAAATACAGGACAGAATATACTTCGGACTTTGACGAATACCATGTGACGGACACATCATACGACCAACAACCTCAGGAATATTTTGAAGACCGTGAAGACTATATTGACGTAAATTTTTTAGGATGAAGAGTTCTTCGTTACCTTACATCGAATTTAAAACGAAGAACGGCGATTTTTTTTAATTTTAATAGACACGGGATCAAGTAAAAATTATATCCAACCGCAGCTCGTAGCAAAACCCATCCCCAACGAAAAACCCTTTTTCGCAAATTCGATAGCAGGCCAAATTGAAATAACTCACAATACAATTATTAACATGTTCGGAAACACAAACCTGAAATTTTTTATTTTACCCGGTTTGAAGTCATTTGATGGTATTATCGGCAACGATAGCCTCAAAAAACTTCACGCGACCATTAATGTTCATGATGACATCATTAAATTCGGCAATGGCAAAGAAGTCAAAATTAAGCTAATGCTTTCCCCTACAGTAAACAAAATCGACGTTAGAACCGAACACATGACACCTTCCCAGAAGCTCAAAATGCAGCAATTTACACACAAGTACAAACAGCTATTTACCGACCCAAATGAAAAGTTAACTTACACTACAACAGTAATAGGTGAGATACGAACTTCTTCAGACACCCCTGTATATACAAAATACTATCAGTATCCCGTAGGAATGAGAGAATTTGTCAACAATGAAATTCAAACACTATTAGAAGATGGTATAATAAGGCCATCGCGTTCCCCGTACAATTCTCCTGTATGGGTAGTTCCACAGAAATTAGATGCATCCGGACAAAAAAAATTTAGACTCGTAATTGACTATAGAAAATTAAACTACGTAACTATTACTGACAGATACCCAATACCAGAAATTAACGAAATTATTGCGCAATTGGGAAATAATAAATATTTCTCTGTATTAGATCTCAAAAGCGGATTCCATCAAATTCCTCTAAAGGAATCCGATATCGAGAAAACCGCCTTTTCTGTCAATAATGGCAAATATGAGTTTACACGACTCCCGTTCGGGCTGAAAAATGCGCCCTCCATTTTCCAGCGAGCCTTAGATGATATTCTAAGGAAACACATTGGGAAAATTTGTTATGTCTATATTGATGACATAATTGTGTTCGGCGAAAATGAAGAAACGCACGTCCAAAATATCGAAAAAGTCTTTCACACTCTCGAAAACGCTAATATGAAAGTGCAGTTGGACAAATGCGAATTTTTTCGAAAAGAAGTCGAATTTCTAGGCTTCGTCATTTCACCAAACGGTATAAAAACAAATCCTTCTAAAGTGGAAGCAATCCGAAATTTCCCATGTCCGAAAAATTTGAAAGATTTAAGATCTTTCCTTGGACTTTCCGTCTACTACCGCCGCTTCATCAAGGATTACGCTAAACTAGCGAAACCCCTGACTTCGCTCTTAAGAGGGGAGGATGGACGCGTGTCCAAAAACGCATCTAAAAAAAAGGAAATTAAATTTGATAGCGCAGCATTACAAGCCTTCAATAAAATAAAATCTTCTCTTGTTTCTCAAGAAGTGGTATTGGCATATCCAGATTTTAAACAGGACTTTCACCTCACGACTGACGCATCTAACTACGCATTAGGAGCTGTCAGGAAAACCCATTTCATACATTTCACGATAACTAAATAAAGCCGAAGAGAATTATGTCGTAAACGAAAAAGAAATGCTGGCAATAATATGGGCACTCAATACGTTTAGGAATTACTTATACGGTTCACCAAAAGTGGTAATCTTTACGGATCATCAACCTTTGACGTTTGCGTTGAGTAATAAAAACAACAACGCAAAAATGAAAAGGTGGAAATGTATCCTTGAGGAATATAACTATGAACTAAAGTATAAACCAGGAAAAACCAACGTAGTTGCCGACGCACTCTCCAGGCCTCCAAAAACAGGATGTAATGCCCTCTCCACAGTTACTTGCCATAGTAGCGACAGTTCATCCCATGACCGAATTCCTAGTGTCGAAGTACCCGTTAACGTATTTAAAAATCAAATTATTTTAAATATAGGTCCAACGTCTACATACCAGTTTAAAATAGTTTTTCCGACGTACCACAGGCACATAATAGAAGAAACGAATTATGATACCACAAAACTTATAAACCTCCTGAAAAGATATTTAAATCCCACCGTGATAAACTGCATAAAAACAGATGAATCAATCATGGGCAAAATTCAAAATATTTATCCAATTCACTTTAGAAACTATTATACAAAATCAGATTCACCCAAATTCAAGTACAGGATATCATTAATGATCAAGAGCAACAGGAAATCATAATAAAAACTCATCGAAGAGCACACAGAAATAGTTGTGAAAATAAAATTCAAATTTTAGATAACTACTTTTTCCCGTCTATGTCGAAAAAAATAAAAAATATAATACGAGAATGCTCAATATGCAATGAAAATAAATATGACCGACATCCCAATAATCCCGAGTTAAAGAAAACCCCGATACCTGAATATCCAGGACATATTCTTCATATCGACATTTACATAACCGAAAGAAATCTAGTTTTTAGCGCAATAGATAAATTCTCCAAGTACGTTCAAACTAGGATAATAATTTCAAAAGCAGCTGAAGACATAAAAGAGCCCCTTCGCGAAATACTATTTCTATTTGGTGTCCCAAAAGCAATAGTAATTGACAACGAGCAATCCCTTAATTCCGCATCAATAAGTTTCATGATAGAGGACACTCTCAATATTCAAGTCTATAAAACTCCGCCATATAAAAGTTCTGTCAATGGACAAATCGAACGTTTCCATTCCACACTTACAGAAATAATTAGATGTCTGAAAGTTGAATGACATTTCTCATCATTCCCCGAACTTTTAGACAGAGCAGTTTACGAAAACAATTACACAGTATTAATTTTCGGTTTTTCGCGGAATTTAACCCGGTCCCTGCTCGGGCGCCAGTTAAATTTTCATTTATTAATTTGAGTTTTTAAAAATTATTGCGTGGACAGGAGTCCACGTCTTTTCCGTTTATTGTCCAATTAAAAACTAAATTTACAAAATATTCTTACTTCTATATTACAACTATATTTTGCATGTGCTGGGAAAAATTCCTTAGTTTAGGAAATGCACGGTCAGCGCTTTATTCCTGCGCGTGTGGTGTCGTTTACCCGTGAGACGCAACTTTGTGATATGTTCACAATATGATACTTGATATGTGACTACAAACATTTTCAATGCTGAATGTGTTAACTCATATGTATTTATTTTATTTTTATAACAATTAATATATTACAGAATGTCTTTATATACAACGTTCATAGCTTTCTTGTCATTAGACAATACAAACATGTTTTCTCTAGAGGTTACTCTTGAAAGAGCGACATACAGTTGGCCATGTGAAAAACAGTCAACGCTCAAATCTAAGCCTGCAACGTTGAAGGTTTGACCCTGAGATTTATTAATGGTCATTGCAAAAGATGTCTTTACCGGAAATTGTAAGCGTTTAAATTGGAATTGCAAATTTTAGGTGGATTTAGGTTTCTTAATAAAATAACAGGAGAACCTATTTTCAGCTCCATTTTGTGAGGAGGGAGTCCAGACGGGTTCAAAGAATTTAGAAATTCTGTAGGAAAATGAACAGCTTCTTCCAAATCGAGAACAGTATCGATCGAGTAGTATATTTTCGTCGGCGCATCAATCTTTGAAATAATCAAGTTATTTACTTTATCTACTTGTTCGTTAGTTGGTGACAGAATAGCTCTTTCTTTAAACCAAGATATTGTCTTATAACTTATGTTATCAATCTCAGGATAGACATTGTTGACTAACTCTTGGATGTTGTTTATCAAAACACAAAGGTTTTCTAGGTTAATCCTTCCCTCACTTTGTGTTAATTCTCCATTACCAATTTTTAGCAGCATCTCTGAAAATAGCCTGTTCTCACGTGAAGATGACGAAACCCTCATATTAATTTTAAGCTCTAATTTATTGACATGCGACCAAAGGTGGGATCTTTTTAGCGAAGCATATATTTCATCAGCACGTGTTCCTCGAGTCACAACTGGTAGGATTTGACGGAAATCTCCTGAGAACAGAATTGTACATCCACCCATAGGTGAGTTTTTGTTGCGCAAATCGCGCATTGTCCTATCCAGTGCTTCCACAGATGTCTTGTTTGACATGGCAGCTTCGTCCCAGACTATTAATGAGCAGTCACGCATCAATTTTCCTGTATTGCTCTGTTTAGAAACACTACAGACGCTGTCATCATCATCGGTGGCGATTTTCAGCGGGAGCTTGAATGTAGAGTGTGCGGTTCGGCCCCCTTCCAAAAGAGTAGCGGCAATGCCGGATGACGCAACAGCTAACGTAATTTTTCCGGTAGATCTCACTTTTTGCTGCTTCTGATAATGTATTTTCCCAGTGAGAATCGTCTTCCAAGAGCCCTATAGCTTTGCTGCTGCTTGATAAGTATTGTAAACAACACCTTGTAAAGTTCTTAGGTGAACAAAGGATGTCGGGCCTTTTAAAATATGAAGTAACATTCTCAGATAAAAGTATTCGCTGTTGGGATGAATCACAATCGAGCGATTCGTAAATACATACATACATACGTCACCATACGATGTAATTCAAAATTAATGAGGTATGGTGAGATTATCGCTTAACGCCGATAATCAGTGTTAAATCGAAAATTAATACGCATGAAAAACGACTAGTGTACCGAGACGTTTAATTAGGTGCAATACACAGCCACCTTACAAAAAATTAGCTGCAGTGCCGCCATAAAAAAAAAAGCGGAACCGGTCAGGTGCAGGAAACGAGGCCCCCCAGTAGCGCAAGCAAAGAGGAAGTACTGAGTACTAGCCGCCTGTCACCAAGGATATCACCTAGGATGTCACCAAGGATCCTGTTTATTATGTAAGCATAGTTATTAAGTATTGCAAAATAGGAGAAATATTAGAAACAAATATTTAAAAGAAAGGAAAAGTGTTAAACGATTAAGAAAATTTTTTATTAAAAAAGATGAAAAATAATTAAATTGACTTTTTGAAAAAAGAGTTATAGTGATTACGTGAGAAAAATAAAATATTATTAAATGGATTAACTTAACCTTTGAAATTAAGTTTTAAAAATAAAGAAATTAATCGAATTGATAGTGATCAAATCTAACCAGATAAATAAGAATAGCCTTTGATTGTGGGAAATCCTAGTATTAGGAAAGTTTTTAAATAAAATAAGGAAAAGAATAATAAAGCGATAACAAATTGTAAAACCATAACAAAATATAACAAAGTTGAGGCACTTAAGAGATCTTAGAACTTATAACATAACCCTAATTCCGCGAATCCTTATACGGACCCTCCGGAGTATAAAGGGCCCTCTTCCCAGAAGAGGTTACATAAATATCAAATAATAATAAATAAAGAATAAAATTAAAACCTATTAAATAATTTCTGGGATTTAAAACAAGCTAAACAAATTTTGAAATAATCAAGAGAAATTTTATATAGGAAAAAATAATAAAAAATAAAAATTTAAAAATGATTAGACCAAGCATCCTTGGAAGCCCATCTTCCCAAACACCCCCTCCATCTGCTCCTAATCCGGACAGAGCAGTTTCGAGCGGCAATCCTGAGTTAGAGTAATTAATCACCTCCATTGTGACTAGGGTAATTAGGGAAGAAGGACGACTAAACCCAAATTCTGAATTAACAAATGCCACGGACGAGACGATAAGACCAGAACATCGCGGACATTACACTTGTGTCTTAAATTGGGAAACCAAGTTGCTCGCAGCAGCTACGTATTCACCCAACCAAGCGCCATGCGAAGGTTTAATGTAAACCCACCACCACTTCCACCAAGGAGACACCTTGGCAAACCCCAGCCATTCTTCCCACAACTCGCATACATTCCAGGACCACGTGCACAGCCACAATACCAACAACCCCCTCAATATTAAATACAACCACCCAGAAACTATCAACAGACTCCCCAACAAAACCGAATTTTTCAACAACCTTGGCAAAACAACCGTCAAGCGCAGCCATTCAGACCAGTTGCTCCGAAGCCACAACCCCGTCCAGAGCCAATGGATATCGACCGTTCTATCCATAGTAGGAACGTGAACTATATAAATAAACATACTTTTAACAGACCAACTGAGAAAAGGCCATCAAACTTTTCTCACCAAGTACCCCTCAAACAACAAAGGAACTTCCATATCAGAGCAGGAGTAGAAGAACCGAAATGCGCCCAAGACGACCAGAAATACAGGACAGAATATACTTCGGACTTTGACGAATACCATGTGACGGACACATCATACGACCAACAACCTCAGGAATATTTTGAAGACCGTGAAGACTATATTGACGTAAATTTTTTAGGATGAAGAGTTCTTCGTTACCTTACATCGAATTTAAAACGAAGAACGGCGATTTTTTTTAATTTTAATAGACACGGGATCAAGTAAAAATTATATCCAACCGCAGCTCGTAGCAAAACCCATCCCCAACGAAAAACCCTTTTTCGCAAATTCGATAGCAGGCCAAATTGAAATAACTCACAATACAATTATTAACATGTTCGGAAACACAAACCTGAAATTTTTTATTTTACCCGGTTTGAAGTCATTTGATGGTATTATCGGCAACGATAGCCTCAAAAAACTTCACGCGACCATTAATGTTCATGATGACATCATTAAATTCGGCAATGGCAAAGAAGTCAAAATTAAGCTAATGCTTTCCCCTACAGTAAACAAAATCGACGTTAGAACCGAACACATGACACCTTCCCAGAAGCTCAAAATGCAGCAATTTACACACAAGTACAAACAGCTATTTACCGACCCAAATGAAAAGTTAACTTACACTACAACAGTAATAGGTGAGATACGAACTTCTTCAGACACCCCTGTATATACAAAATACTATCAGTATCCCGTAGGAATGAGAGAATTTGTCAACAATGAAATTCAAACACTATTAGAAGATGGTATAATAAGGCCATCGCGTTCCCCGTACAATTCTCCTGTATGGGTAGTTCCACAGAAATTAGATGCATCCGGACAAAAAAAATTTAGACTCGTAATTGACTATAGAAAATTAAACTACGTAACTATTACTGACAGATACCCAATACCAGAAATTAACGAAATTATTGCGCAATTGGGAAATAATAAATATTTCTCTGTATTAGATCTCAAAAGCGGATTCCATCAAATTCCTCTAAAGGAATCCGATATCGAGAAAACCGCCTTTTCTGTCAATAATGGCAAATATGAGTTTACACGACTCCCGTTCGGGCTGAAAAATGCGCCCTCCATTTTCCAGCGAGCCTTAGATGATATTCTAAGGAAACACATTGGGAAAATTTGTTATGTCTATATTGATGACATAATAGTGTTCGGCGAAAATGAAGAAACGCACGTCCAAAATATCGAAAAAGTCTTTCACACTCTCGAAAACGCTAATATGAAAGTGCAGTTGGACAAATGCGAATTTTTTC
Source organism: Anastrepha obliqua (assembly GCF_027943255.1). Lineage (NCBI taxonomy): Eukaryota > Metazoa > Arthropoda > Insecta > Diptera > Tephritidae > Anastrepha > Anastrepha obliqua. The sequence goes on from NC_072897.1 coordinate 3,200,161, forward strand.
GAAAAGAAGTCGAATTTCTAGGCTTCGTCATTTCACCAAACGGTATAAAAACAAATCCTTCTAAAGTGGAAGCAATCCGAAATTTCCCATGTCCGAAAAATTTGAAAGATTTAAGATCTTTCCTTGGACTTTCCGTCTACTACCGCCGCTTCGTCAAGGATTACGCTAAACTAGCGAAACCCCTGACTTCGCTCTTAAGAGGGGAGGATGGACGCGTGTCCAAAAACGCATCTAAAAAAAAGGAAATTAAATTTGATAGCGCAGCATTACAAGCCTTCAATAAAATAAAATCTTCTCTTGTTTCTCAAGAAGTGGTATTGGCATATCCAGATTTTAAACAGGACTTTCACCTCACGACTGACGCATCTAACTACGCATTAGGAGCTGTCAGGAAAACCCATTTCATACATTTCACGATAACTAAATAAAGCCGAAGAGAATTATGCCGTAAACGAAAAAGAAATGCTGGCAATAATATGGGCACTCAATACGTTTAGGAATTACTTATACGGTTCACCAAAAGTGGTAATCTTTACGGATCATCAACCTTTGACGTTTGCGTTGAGTAATAAAAACAACAACGCAAAAATGAAAAGGTGGAAATGTATCCTTGAGGAATATAACTATGAACTAAAGTATAAACCAGGAAAAACCAACGTAGTTGCCGACGCACTCTCCAGGCCTCCAAAAACAGGATGTAATGCCCTCTCCACAGTTACTTGCCATAGTAGCGACAGTTCATCCCATGACCGAATTCCTAGTGTCGAAGTACCCGTTAACGTATTTAAAAATCAAATTATTTTAAATATAGGTCCAACGTCTACATACCAGTTTAAAATAGTTTTTCCGACGTACCACAGGCACATAATAGAAGAAACGAATTATGATACCACAAAACTTATAAACCTCCTGAAAAGATATTTAAATCCCACCGTGATAAACTGCATAAAAACAGATGAATCAATCATGGGCAAAATTCAAAATATTTATCCAATTCACTTTAGAAACTACAAAATCAGATTCACCCAAATTCAAGTACAGGATATCATTAATGATCAAGAGCAACAGGAAATCATAATAAAAACTCATCGAAGAGCACACAGAAATAGCTGTGAAAATAAAATTCAAATTTTAGATAACTACTTTTTCCCGTCTATGTCGAAAAAAATAAAAAATATAATACGAGAATGCTCAATATGCAATGAAAATAAATATGACCGACATCCCAATAATCCCGAGTTAAAGAAAACCCCGATACCTGAATATCCAGGACATATTCTTCATATCGACATTTACATAACCGAAAGAAATCTAGTTCTTAGCGCAGTAGATAAATTCTCCAAGTACGTTCAAACTAGGATAATAAATTCAAAAGCAGTTGAAGACATAAAAGAGCCCCTTCGCGAAATACTATTTCTATTTGGTGTCCCAAAAGCAATAGTAATTGACAACGAGCAATCCCTTAATTCCGCATCAATAAGTTTCATGATAGAGGACACTCTCAATATTCAAGTCTATAAAACTCCGCCATATAAAAGTTCTGTCAATGGACAAATCGAACGTTTCCATTCCACACTTACAGAAATAATTAGATGTCTGAAAGTTGAACGACATTTCTCATCATTCCCCGAACTTTTAGACAGAGCAGTTTACGAATACAATTACACAGTATTAATTTTCGGTTTAACACTTTCACTTTTCGCAGAATTTAACCCGGTCCCTGCTCGGGCGCCAGTTAAATTTTCATTTATTAATTTGAGTTTTTAAAAATTATTGCGTGGACAGGAGTCCACGTCTTTTCCGTTTATTGTCCAATTAAAAACTAAATTTACAAAATATTCTTACTTCTATATTACAACTATATTTTGCATGTGCTGGGAAAAATTCCTAAGTTTAGGAAATGCACGGTCAGCGCTTTATTCCTGCGCGTGTGGTGTCGTTTACCCGTGAGACGCAACTTTGTGATATGTTCACAATATGATACATGATATGTGGCTACAAACATTTTCGATGCTGAATGTGTTAACTCATATGTATTTATTTTATTTTTATAACAATTAATAGATTACAGAATGTCTTTATATACAACGTTCATAGCTTTCTTGTCATTAGACAATACAAACATGTTTTCTCTAGAGGTTACTCTTGAAAGAGCGACATACAGTCAACGCTCAAATCTAAGCCTGCAACGTTGAAGGTTTGACCCTGAGATTTATTAATGGTCATTGCAAAAGATGTCTTTACCGGAAATTGTAAGCGTTTAAATTGGAATTGCAAATTTTAGGTGGATTTAGGTTTCTTAATAAAATAACAGGAGAACCTATTTTCAGCTCCATTTTGTGAGGAGGGAGTCCAGACGGGTTCAAAGAATTTAGAATTTCTGTAGGAAAATGAACAGCTTCTTCCAAATCGAGAACATTATCGACCGAGTAGTATATTTTCGTCGGCGCATCAATCTTTGAAATAATCAAGTTATTTACTTTATCTACTTGTTCGTTAGTTGGTGACAGAATAGCTCTTTCTTTAAACCAAGATATTGTCTTATAACTTATGTTATCAATCTCAGGATAGACATTGTTGACTAACTCTTGGATGTTGTTTATCAAAACACAAAGGTTTTCTAGGTTAATCCTTCCCTCACTTTGTGTTAATTCTCCATTACCAATATTTAGCAGCATCTCTGAAAATAGCCTGTTCTCACGTGAAGATGACGAAACCCTCATATTAGTTTTAAGCTCTAATTTATTGACATGCGACCAAAGGTGGGATCTTTTTAGCGAAGCATATATTTCATCCGCACGTGTTCCTCGAGTCACAACTGGTAGGATTTGACAGAAATCTCCTGAGAACAGAATTGTACATCCACCCATAGGTGAGTTTTTGTTGCGCAAATCGCGCATTGTCCTATCCAGTGCTTCCACAGACGTCTTGCTTGACATGGCAGCTTCGTCCCAGACTATTAATGAGCAGTCACGCATCAATTTTCCTGTATTGCTCTGTTTAGAAACACTACAGACGCTGTCATCATCATCGGTGGCGATTTTCAGCGGGAGCTTGAATGTAGAGTGTGCGGTTCGGCCCCCTTCCAAAAGAGTAGCGGCAATGCCGGATGACGCAACAGCTAACGCAATTTTTCCGGTAGATCTCACTTTTTTTAAAAGCAGATTGATTAAAAATGTTTTTCCTGTGCCTCCTGGGGCATCAAGGAAAAGCCATTTCCCTTCATTGTTATCAATTGTTGATAGTAACGCAGTGAATACTTTTTTCTGATCGATGTTTAATCGTGGCTCATCTTGAGCTATATTTTGTAAAAGTCTCGCTTGATCGTATGATGTTTCTCTTGTGTATTCGGCACTGTTAGTTAAATCAGAGTTAGTAGTATTAGCTGGCATCGGCAGCCCAAAATCCTTGATCGTTTTACCCGAAAGTAATTGTACTATTTTGTTTAATTCAAATAATTATTCGTCAAATATGTTTTGGTCATATTGTACATCAACAGAGTTTAACCCTTGCCGTCGCCGAATCAGAATATCACTGGCCATATTTTCTTGAAATTTATTCCATAGACTAACAGAATCAGTTACTTGACAAAACACTACTATGACGGCAAATAAATATCTTAATGATGTAGCTAAACTACAAACAGCTGCTTCTGATAATGTATTTTCCCAGTGAGAATCGTCTTCCAAGAGCCCTATAGCTTTGCTGCTGCTTGATAAGTATTGTAAACAACACCTTGTAAAGTTCTTAGGTGAACAAAGGATGTCGGGCCTTTTAAAATATGAAGTAACATTCTCAGATAAAAGCATTCGCTGTTGGGATGAATCACAATCGAGCGATTCGTAAATACATACATACATACGTCACCATACGATGTAATTCAAAATTAATGAGGTATGGTGAGATTATCGCTTAACGCCGATAATCAGTGTTAAATCGAAAATTAATACGCATGAAAAACGACTAGTGTACCGAGACGTTTAATTAGGTGCAATACACACGTTTGATTGCGGCCAGCCACCTTACAAAAAATTAGCTGCAGTGCCGCCATCAAAAAAAAGCGGAACCGGTCAGGTGCAGGAAACGAGGCCCCCCAGTAGCGCAAGCAAAGAGGAAGTACTGAGTACTAGCCGCCTGTCACCAAGGATATCACCTAGGATGTCACCAAGGATCCTGTTTATTATGTAAGCATAGTTATTAAGTATTGCAAAATAGGAGAAATATTAGAAACAAATATTTAAAAGAAAGGAAAAGTGTTAAACGATTAAGAAAATTTTTTATTAAAAAAGATGAAAAATAATTAAATTGACTTTTTGAAAAAAGAGTTATAGTGATTACGTGAGAAAAATAAAATATTATTAAATGGATTAACTTAACCTTTGAAATTAAGTTTTAAAAATAAAGAAATTAATCGAATTGATAGTGATCAAATCTAACCAGATAAATAAGAATAGCCTTTGATTGTGGGAAATCCTAGTATTAGGAAAGTTTTTAAATAAAATAAGGATAAGAATAATAAAGCGATAACAAATTGTAAAACCATAACAAAATATAACAAAGTTGAGGCACTTAAGAGATCCTCAAACTTATAACATAACCCTAATTCCGCGAATCCTTATACGGACCCTCCGGAGTATAAAGGGCCCTCTTTCCAGAAGAGGTTACATAAATATCAAATAATAATAAATAAAGAATAAAATTAAAACCTATTAAATAATTTCTGGGATTTAAAACAAGCTAAACAAATTTTGAAAAAATCAAGAGAAATTTTATATAGGAAAAAATAATAAAAAATAAAAATTTAAAAATGATTAGACCAAGCATCCTTGGAAACCCATCTTCCCAAACACCCCCTCCATCTGCTCCTAATCCGGACAGAGCAGTTTCGAGCGGCAATCCTGAGTTAGAGCAATTAATCACCTCCATTGTGACTAGGGTAATTAGGGAAGAAGGACGACTAAACCCAAATTCTGAATTAACAAATGCCACGGACGAGACGATAAGACCAGAACATCGCGGACAACTTTCAGACTTAGATAAAATACCGGACATAGTCCGCTCAGCTCCTGGAAGAAGAGTGTAGACAGAGTTTTGAAAATTTACGAATCCCTTAGAGGTACCCCAAAATACTACGGAATCCTGTCCGTTGTGCGGAACAAAATTGTTGGTAATGCCGACATCGCATTGGAGTCGTACAGCACTCCCCTATACTGGAAGGCAATATCCAGATGCCTTACTCTACACTACGCTGACAAAAGAGATATCACAACTCTTGAATGTCAGCCGACGTCCCTAATTCAAGGAAACGGGACTATACAAGAATTCTACCAAAACGTTTACATTCACTTATCCCTCATTCTCAATAAGTTGAATAGCCTCGAAATGAGCCAAGAATCCTTGACACTGCTGACGCAGACTTACAGGCATAAAGCATTAGATACTTTTATACGAGGACTCAAAGGTGACCTCCCTAGACTCCTGGGAATGAAAGAACCCGAGGATCTTCCTCAGGCACTACACTTGTGTCGTAAATTGGAAAACCAAGTTGCTCGCAGCAGCTACGTATTCACCCAACCAAGCGCCATGCGAAGGTTTAATGTAAACCCACCACCACTTCCACCAAGGAGACACCTTGGCAAGCCCCAGCCATCCTTCCCACAACTCGCATACATTCCAGGACCACGTGCACAGCCACAATACCAACAACCCCCTCAATATTACATACAACCACCCAGAAACTATCAATAGACTCCCCAACAAAACCGAATTTTTCAACAACCTTGGCAAAACAACCGTCAAGCGCAGCCATTCAGACCAGTTGCTCCGAAGCCACAACCCCGTCCAGAGCCAATGGACATCGACCGTTCTATCCATAGTAGGAACGTAAACTATACAAATAAACCTACTTTTAACAGACCAACTGAGAAAAGGCCATCAAACTTTTCTCACCAAGTACCCCTCAAACAACAGAGGAACTTCCATATCAGAGCAGGAGTAGAAGAACCGAAATGCACCCAAGACGACCAGAAATACAGGACAGAATATACTTCGGACTTTGACGAATACCATATGACGGACACATCATACGACCAACAACCTCAGGAATATTTTGAAGACCGTGAAGACTATATTGACGTAAATTTTTTAGGATGAAGAGTTCTTCGCTACCTTACATCGAATTTAAAACGAAGAACGGCGATTTTTTTTTAAATTTTAATAGACACCAGGACATATTCTTCATATCGACATTTACATAACCGAAAGGAATCTAGTTCTTAGCGCAATAGATAAATTCTCCAAGTACGTTCAAACTAGGATAATAAATTCAAAAGCAGTTGAAGACATAAAAGAGCCCCTTCGCGAATTATTATTTCTATTTGGTGTCCCAAAAGCAATAGTAATTGACAACGAGCAATCCCTTAATTCCGCATCAATAAGTTTCATGATAGAGGACACTCTCAATATTCAAGTCTATAAAACTCCGCCATATAAAAGTTCTGTCAATGGACAAATCGAACGTTTCCATTCCACACTTACAGAAATAATTAGATGTCTGAAAGTTGAACGACATTTCTCATCATTCGCCGAACTTTTAGACAGAGCAGTTTACGAATACAATTACACAGTATTAATTTTCGGTTTTTCGCGGAATTTAACCCGGTCCCTGCTCGGGCGCCAGTTAAATTTTCATTTATTAATTTGAGTTTTTAAAAATTATTGCGTGGACAGGAGTCCACGTCTTTTCCGTTTATTGTCCAATTAAAAACTAAATTTACAAAATATTCTTACTTCTATATTACAACTATATTTTGCATGTGCTGGGAAAAATTCCTAAGTTTAGGAAATGCACGGTCAGCGCTTTATTCCTGCGCGTGTGGTGTCGTTTACCCGTGAGACGCAACTTTGTGATATGTTCACAATATGATACATGATATGTGGCTACAAACATTTTCAATGCTGAATGTGTTAACTCATATGTATTTATTTTATTTTTATAACAATTAATATATTACAGAATGTCTTCATATACAACGTTCATAGCTTTCTTGTCATTAGACAATACAAACATGTTTTCTCTAGATGTTACTCTTGAAAGAGCGACATACAGTTGGCCATGTGAAAAACAGTCAACGCTCAAATCTAAGCCTGCAACGTTGAAGGTTTGACCCTGAGATTTATTAATGGTCATTGCAAAAGATGTCTTTACCGGAAATTGTAAGCGTTTAAATTGGAATTGCAAATTTTAGGTGGATTTAGGTTTCTTAATAAAATAACAGGAGAACCTATTTTCAGCTCCATTTTGTGAGGAGGGAGTCCAGACGGGCTCAAAGAATTTAGAAATTCTGTAGGAAAATGAACAGCTTCTTCCAAATCGAGAACAGTATCGACCGAGTAGTATATTTTCGTTTATTACTTTATCTACTTCTTCGTTAGTTGGTGACAGAATAGCTCTTTCTTTAAACCAAGATATTGTCTTATAACTTATGTTATCAATCTCAGGATAGACATTGTTGACTAACTCTTGGATGTTGTTTATCAAAACACAAAGGTTTTCTAGGTTAATCCTTCCCTCACTTTGTGTTAATTCTCCATTACCAATATTTAGCAGCATCTCTGAAAATAGCCTGTTCTCACGTGAAGATGACGAAACCCTCATATTAGTTTTAAGCTCTAATTTATTGACATGCGACCAAAGGTGGGATCTTTTTAGCGAAGCATATATTTCATCCGCACGTGTTCCTCGAGTCACAACTGGTAGGATTTGACGGAAATCTCCTGAGAACAGAATTGTACATCCACCCATAGGTGAGTTTTTGTTGCGCAAATCGCGCATTGTCCTATCCAGTGCTTCCACAGATGTCTTGTTTGACATGGCAGCTTCGTCCCAGACTATTAATGAGCAGTCACGCATCAATTTTCCTGTATTGCTCTGTTTAGAAACACTACAGACGCTGTCATCATCATCGGTGGCGATTTTCAGCGGGAGCTTGAATGTAGAGTGTGCGGTTCGGCCCCCTTCCAAAAGAGTAGCGGCAATGCCGGATGACGCAACAGCTAACGTAATTTTTCCGGTAGATCTCACTTTTTGCTGCTTCTGATAATGTATTTTCCCAGTGAGAATCGTCTTCCAAGAGCCCTATAGCTTTGCTGCTGCTTGATAAGTATTGTAAACAACACCTTGTAAAGTTCTTTAGGTGAACAAAGGATGTCGGGCCTTTTAAAATATGAAGTAACATTCTCAGATAAAAGCATTCGCTGTTGGGATGAATCACAATCGAGCGATTCGTAAATACATACATACATACGTCACCATACGTTGTAATTCAAAATTAATGAGGTATGGTGAGATTATCGCTTATCGCCGATAATCAGAGTTAAATCGAAAATTAATACGCATGAAAAACGACTAGTGTACCGAGACGTTTAATTAGGTGCAATACACACGTTTGATTGCGGCCAGCCACCTTACAAAAAATTAGCTGCAGTGCCGCCATCAAAAAAAAAGCGGAACCGGTCAGGTGCAGGAAACGAGGCCCCCCAGTAGCGCACGCAAAGAGGAAGTACTGAGTACTAGCCGCCTGTCACCAAGGATATCACCTAGGATGTCACCAAGGATCCTGTTTATTATGTAAGCATAGTTATTAAGTATTGCAAAATAGGAGAAATATTAGAAACAAATATTTAAAAGAAAGGAAAAGTGTTAAACGATTAAGAAAATTTTTTATTAAAAAAGATGAAAAATAATTAAATTGACTTTTTGAAAAAAGAGTTATAGTGATTAAGTGAGAAAAATAAAATATTATTAAATGGATTAACTTAACCTTTGAAATTAAGTTTTAAAAATAAAGAAATTAATCGAATTGATAGTGATCAAATCTAACCAGATAAATAAGAATAGCCTTTGATTGTGGGAAATCCTAGTATTAGGAAAGTTTTTAAATAAAGTAAGGATAAGAATAATAAAGCGATAACAAATTGTAAAACCATAACAAAATATAACAAAGTTGAGGCACTTAAGAGATCTTAGAACTTATAACATAACCCTAATTCCGCGAATCCTTATACGGACCCTCCGGAGTATAAAGGGCCCTCTTCCCAGAAGAGGTTACATAAATATCAAATAATAATAAATAAAGAATAAAAATAAAACCTATTAAATAATTTCTGGGATTTAAAACAAGCTAAACAAATTTTGAAATAATCAAGAGAAATTTTATATAGGAAAAAATAATAAAAAATAAAAATTTAAAAATGATTAGACCAAGCATCCTTGGAAACCCATCTTCCCAAACACCCACTCCATCTGCTCCTAATCCGGACAGAGCAGTTTCGAGCGGCAATCCTGAGTAAGAGCAATTAATCACCTCCATTGTGACTAGGGTAATTAGGGAAGAAGGACGACTAAACCCAAATTCTGAATTAACAAATGCCACGGACGAGACGATAAGACCAGAACATCGCGGACAACTTTCCGACTTAGATAAAATACCGGACATAGTCCGTAGCCTGCGAGAATTTAATGGGAATCCAGGAGAATTCAGCTCCTGGAAGAAGAGTGTAGACAGAGTTTTGAAAATTTACGAATCCCTTAGAGGTAGCCCAAAATACTACGGAATCCTGTCCGTTGTGCGGAACAAAATTGTTGGTAATGCCGACATCGCATTGGAGTCGTACAGCACTCCCCTAGACTGGAAGGCAATATCCAGATGCCTTACTCTACACTACGCTGACAAAAGAGATATCACAACTCTTGAATGTCAGCTGACGTCCCTAATTCAAGGAAACGGGACTACACAAGAATTCTACCAAAACGTTTACATTCACTTATCCCTCATTCTCAATAAGTTGAGTAGCCTCGAAATGAGCCAAGAATCCTTGACACTGCTGACGCAGACTTACAGGCATAAAGCCTTAGATACTTTTATACGAGGACTCAAAGGTGACCTCCCTAGACTCCTGGGAATGAAAGAACCCGAGGATATTCCTCAGGCACTACACTTGTGTCTTAAATTGGGAAACCAAGTTGCTCGCAGCAGCTACGTATTCACCCAACCAAGCGCCATGCGAAGGTTTAATGTAAACCCACCACCACTTCCACCAAGGAGACACCTTGGCAAGCCCCAGCCATTCTTCCCACAACTCGCATACTTTCCAGGACCACGTGCACAGCCACAATACCAACAACCCCCTCAATATTACACAATCACCCAGAAACTATCAACAGACTTCCCAACAAAACCGAATTTTTCAACAACCTTGGCAAAACAACCGTCAAGCGCAGCCATTCAGACCAGTTGCTCCGAAGCCACAACCCCGTCCAGAGCCAATGGACATCGACCGTTCTATCCATAGTAGGAACGTGAACTATATAAATAAACATACTTTTAACAGACCAACTGAGAAAAGGCCATCAAACTTTTCTCACCAAGTACCCCTCAAACAACAGAGGAACTTCCATATCAGAGCAGGAGTAGAAGAACCGAAATGCGCCCAAGACGACCAGAAATACAGGACAGAATATACTTCGGACTTTGACGAATACCATGTGACGGACACATCATACGACCAACAACCTCAGGAATATTTTGAAGACCGTGAAGACTATATTGACGTAAATTTTTTAGGATGAAGAGTTCTTCGTTACCTTACATCGAATTTAAAACGAAGAACGGCGATTTTTTTTAATTTTAATAGACACGGGATCAAGTAAAAATTATATCCAACCGCAGCTCGTAGCAAAACCCATCCCCAACGAAAAACCCTTTTTCGCAAATTCGATAGCAGGCCAAATTGAAATAACTCACAATACAATTATTAACATGTTCGGAAACACAAACCTGAAATTTTTTATTTTACCCGGTTTGAAGTCATTTGATGGTATTATCGGCAACGATAGCCTCAAAAAACTTCACGCGACCATTAATGTTCATGATGACATCATTAAATTCGGCAATGGCAAAGAAGTCAAAATTAAGCTAATGCTTTCCCCTACAGTAAACAAAATCGACGTTAGAACCGAACACATGACACCTTCCCAGAAGCTCAAAATGCAGCAATTTACACACAAGTACAAACAGCTATTTACCGACCCAAATGAAAAGTTAACTTACACTACAACAGTAATAGGTGAGATACGAACTTCTTCAGACACCCCTGTATATACAAAATACTATCAGTATCCCGTAGGAATGAGAGAATTTGTCAACAATGAAATTCAAACACTATTAGAAGATGGTATAATAAGGCCATCGCGTTCCCCGTACAATTCTCCTGTATGGGTAGTTCCACAGAAATTAGATGCATCCGGACAAAAAAAATTTAGACTCGTAATTGACTATAGAAAATTAAACTGCGTAACTATTACTGACAGATACCCAATACCAGAAATTAACGAAATTATTGCGCAATTGGGAAATAATAAATATTTCTCTGTATTAGATCTCAAAAGCAGATTCCATCAAATTCCTCTAAAGGAATCCGATATCGAGAAAACCGCCTTTTCTGTCAATAATGGCAAATATGAGTTTACACGACTCCCGTTCGGGCTGAAAAATGCGCCCTCCATTTTCCAGCGAGCCTTAGATGATATTCTAAGGAAACACATTGGGAAAATTTGTTATGTCTATATTGATGACATAATAGTGTTCGGCGAAAATGAAGAAACGCACGTCCAAAATATCGAAAAAGTCTTTCACACTCTCGAAAACGCTAATATGAAAGTGCAGTTGGACAAATGCGAATTTTTTCGAAAAGAAGTCGAATTTCTAGGCTTCGTCATTTCACCAAACGGTATAAAAACAAATCCTTCTAAAGTGGAAGCAATCCGAAATTTCCCATGTCCGAAAAATTTGAAAGATTTAAGATCTTTCCTTGGACTTTCCGTCTACTACCGCCGCTTCATCAAGGATTACGCTAAACTAGCGAAACCCCTGACTTCGCTCTTAAGAGGGGAGGATGGACGCGTGTCCAAAAACGCATCTAAAAAAAAGGAAATTAAATTTGATAGCGCAGCATTACAAGCCTTCAATAAAATAAAATCTTCTCTTGTTTCTCAAGAAGTGGTATTGGCATATCCAGATTTTAAACAGGACTTTCACCTCACGACTGACGCATCTAACTACGCATTAGGAGCTGTCAGGAAAACCCATTTCATACATTTCACGATAACTAAATAAAGCCGAAGAGAATTATGCCGTAAACGAAAAAGAAATGCTGGCAATAATATGGGCACTCAATACGTTTAGGAATTACTTATACGGTTCACCAAAAGTGGTAATCTTTACGGATCATCAACCTTTGACGTTTGCGTTGAGTAATAAAAACAACAACGCAAAAATGAAAAGGTGGAAATGTATCCTTGAGGAATATAACTATGAACTAAAGTATAAACCAGGAAAAACCAACGTAGTTGCCGACGCACTCTCCAGGCCTCCAAAAACAGGATGTAATGCCCTCTCCACAGTTACTTGCCATAGTAGCGACAGTTCATCGCATGACCGAATTCCTAGTGTCGAAGTACCCGTTAACGTATTTAAAAATCAAATTATTTTAAATATAGGTCCAACGTCTACGTACCAGTTTAAAATAGTTTTTCCGACGTACCACAGGCACATAATAGAAGAAACGAATTATGATACCACAAAACTTATAAACCTCCTGAAAAGATATTTAAATCCTACCGTGATAAACTGCATAAAAACAGATGAATCAATCATGGGCAAAATTCAAAATATTTATCCAATTCACTTTAGAAACTATTATACAAAATCAGATTCACCCAAATTCAAGTACAGGATATCATTAATGATCAAGAGCAACAGGAAATCATAATAAAAACTCATCGAAGAGCACACAGAAATAGCTGTGAAAATAAAATTCAAATTTTAGATAGCTACTTTTTCCCGTCTATGTCGAAAAAAATAAAAAATATAATACGAGAATGCTCAATATGCAATGAAAATAAATATGACCGACATCCCAATAATCCCGAGTTAAAGAAAACCCCGATACCTGAATATCCAGGACATATTCTTCATATCGACATTTACATAACCGAAAGAAATCTAGTTCTTAGCGCAGTAGATAAATTCTCCAAGTACGTTCAAACTAGGATAATAAATTCAAAAGCAGTTGAAGACATAAAAGAGCCCCTTCGCGAAATACTATTTCTATTTGGTGTCCCAAAAGCAATAGTAATTGACAACGAGCAATTCCTTAATTCCGCATCAATAAGTTTCATGATAGAGGACACTCTCAATATTCAAGTCTATAAAACTCCGCCATATAAAAGTTCTGTCAATGGACAAATCGAACGTTTCCATTCCACACTTACAGAAATAATTAGATGTCTGAAAGTTGAATGACATTTCTCATCATTCCCCGAACTTTTAGACAGAGCAGTTTACGAATACAATTACACAGTATTAATTTTCGGTTTTTCGCGGAATTTAACCCGGTCCCTGCTCGGGCGCCAGTTAAATTTTCATTTATTAATTTGAGTTTTTAAAAATTATTGCGTGGACAGGAGTCCACGTCTTTTCCGTTTATTGTCCAATTAAAAACTAAATTTACAAAATATTCTTACTTCTATATTACAACTATATTTTGCATGTGCTGGGAAAAATTCCTAAGTTTAGGAAATGCACGGTCAGCGCTTTATTCCTGCGCGTGTGGTGTCGTTTACCCGTGAGACGCAACTTTGTGATATGTTCACAATATGATACTTGATATGTGACTACAAACATTTTCAATGCTGAATGTGTTAACTCATATGTATTTATTTTATTTTTATAACAATTAATATATTACAGAATGTCTTTATATACAACGTTCATAGCTTTCTTGTCATTAGACAATACAAACATGTTTTCTCTAGAGGTTACTCTTGAAAGAGCGACATACAGTTGGCCATGTGAAAAACAGTCAACGCTCAAATCTAAGCCTGCAACGTTGAAGGTTTGACCCTGAGATTTATTAATGGTCATTGCAAAAGATGTCTTTACCGGAAATTGTAAGCGTTTAAATTGGAATTGCAAATTTTAGGTGGATTTAGGTTTCTTAATAAAATAACAGGAGAACCTATTTTCAGCTCCATTTTGTGAGGAGGGAGTCCAGACGGGTGCAAAGAATTTAGAAATTCTGTAGGAAAATGAACAGCTTCTTCCAAATCGAGAACAGTATCGATCGAGTAGTATATTTTCGTCGGCGCATCAATCTTTGAAATAATCAAGTTATTTACTTTATCTACTTGTTCGTTAGTTGGTGACAGAATAGCTCTTTCTTTAAACCAAGATATTGTCTTATAACTTATGTTATCAATGTCAGGATAGACATTGTTGACTAACTCTTGGATGTTGTTTATCAAAACACAAAGGTTTTCTAGGTTAATCCTTCCCTCACTTTGTGTTAATTCTCCATTACCAATTTTTAGCAGCATCTCTGAAAATAGCCTGTTCTCACGTGAAGATGACGAAACCCTCATATTAATTTTAAGCTCTAATTTGTTGACATGCGACCAAAGGTGGGATCTTTTTAGCGAAGCATATATTTCATCAGCACGTGTTCCTCGAGTCACAACTGGTAGGATTTGACGGAAATCTCCTGAGAACAGAATTGTACATCCACCCATAGGTGAGTTTTTGTTGCGCAAATCGCGCATTGTCCTATCCAGTGCTTCCACAGATGTCTTGTTTGACATGGCAGCTTCGTCCCAGACTATTAATGAGCAGTCACGCATCAATTTTCCTGTATTGCTCTGTTTAGAAACACTACAGACGCTGTCATCATCATCGGTGGCGATTTTCAGCGGGAGCTTGAATGTAGAGTGTGCGGTTCGGCCCCCTTCCAAAAGAGTAGCGGCAATGCCGGATGACGCAACAGCTAACGTAATTTTTCCGGTAGATCTCACTTTTTGCTGCTTCTGATAATGTATTTTCCCAGTGAGAATCGTCTTCCAAGAGCCCTATAGCTTTGCTGCTGCTTGATAAGTATTGTAAACAACACCTTGTAAAGTTCTTAGGTGAACAAAGGATGTCGGGCCTTTTAAAATATGAAGTAACATTCTCAGATAAAAGCATTCGCTGTTGGGATGAATCACAATCGAGCGATTCGTAAATACATACATACATACGTCACCATACGATGTAATTCAAAATTAATGAGGTATGGTGAGATTATCGCTTATCGCCGATACTCAGAGTTAAATCGAAAATTAATACGCATGAAAAACGACTAGTGTACCGAGACGTTTAATTAGGTGCAATACACACGTTTGATTGCGGCCAGCCACCTTACAAAAAATTAGCTGCAGTGCCGCCATCAAAAAAAAGCGGAACCGGTCAGGTGCAGGAAACGAGGCCCCCCAGTAGCGCACGCAAAGAGGAAGTACTGAGTACTAGCCGCCTGTCACCAAGGATATCACCTAAGATGTCACCAAGGATCCTGTTTATTATGTAAGCATAGTTATTAAGTATTGCAAAATAGGAGAAATATTAGAAACAAATATTTAAAAGAAAGGAAAAGTGTTAAACGATTAAGCAAATTTTTTATTAAAAAAGATGAAAAATAATTAAATTGACTTTTTGAAAAAAGAGTTATAGTGATTACGTGAGAAAAATAAAATATTATTAAATGGATTAACTTAACCTTTGAAATTAAGTTTTAAAAATAAAGAAATTAATCGAATTGATAGTGATCAAATCTAACCAGATAAATAAGAATAGCCTTTGATTGTGGGAAATCCTAGTATTAGGAAAGTTTTTAAATAAAATAAGGATAAGAATAATAAAGCGATAACAAATTGTAAAACCATAACAAAATATAACAAAGTTGAGGCACTTAAGAGATCTTAGAACTTATAACATAACCCTAATTCCGCGAATCCTTATACGGACCCTCCGGAGTATAAAGGGCCCTCTTCCCAGAAGAGGTTACATAAATATCAAATAATAATAAATAAAGAATAAAAATAAAACCTATTAAATAATTTCTGGGATTTAAAACAAGCTAAACAAATTTTGAAATAATCAAGAGAAATTTTATATAGGAAAAAATAATAAAAAATAAAAATTTAAAAATGATTAGACCAAGCATCCTTGGAAACCCATCTTCCCAAACACCCCCTCCATCTGCTCCTAATCCGGACAGAGCAGTTTCGAGCGGCAATCGTGAGTTAGAGCAATTAATCACCTCCATTGTGACTAGGGTAATTAGGGAAGAAGGACGACTAAACCCAAATTCTGAATTAACAAATGCCACGGACGAGACGATAAGACCAGAACATCGCGGACAACTTTCCGACTTAGATAAAATACCGGACATAGTCCGTAGCCTGCGAGAATTTAATGGGAATCCAGGAGAATTCAGCTCCTGGAAAAAGAGTGTAGACAGAGTTTTGAAAATTTACGAATCCCTTAGAGGTACCCCAAAATACTACGGAATCCTGTCCGTTGTGCGGAACAAAATTGTTGGTAATGCCGACTTCGCATTGGAGTCGTACAGCACTCCCCTAGACTGGAAGGCAATATCCAGATGCCTTACTCTACACTACGCTGACAAAAGAGATATCACAACTCTTGAATGTCAGCTGACGTCCCTAATTCAAGGAAACGGGACTACACAAGAATTCTACCAAAACGTTTACATTCACTTATCCCTCATTCTCAATAAGTTGAGTAGCCTCGAAATGAGCCAAGAATCCTTGACACTGCTGACGCAGACTTACAGGCATAAAGCCTTAGATACTTTTATACGAGGACTCAAAAGTGACCTCCCTAGACTCCTGGGAATGAAAGAACCCGAGGATATTCCTCAGGCAGTACACTTGTGTCTTAAATTGGAAAACCAAGTTGCTCGCAGCAGCTACGTATTCACCCAACCAAGCGTCATGCGAAGGTTTAATGTAAACCCACCACCACTTCCACCAAGGAGACACCTTGGCAAGCCCCAGCCATTCTTCCCACAACTCGCATACATTCCAGGACCACGTGCACAGCCACAATACCAACAACCCCCTCAATATTACACAACCACCCAGAAACTATCAACAGACTTCCCAACAAAACCGAATTTTTCAACAACCTTGGCAAAACAACCGTCAAGCGCAGCCATTCAGACCAGTTGCTCCGAAGCCACAACCCCGTCCAGAGCCAATGGACATCGACCGTTCTATCCATAGTAGGAACGTGAACTATATAAATAAACATACTTTTAACAGACCAACTGAGAAAAGGCCATCAAACTTTTCTCACCAAGTACCCCTCAAACAACAGAGGAACTTCCATATCAGAGCAGGAGTAGAAGAACCGAAATGCGCCCAAGACGACCAGAAATACAGGACAGAATATACTTCGGACTTTGACGAATACCATATGACGGACACATCATACGACCAACAACCTCAGGAATATTTTGAAGACCGTGAAGACTATATTGACGTAAATTTTTTAGGATGAAGAGTTCTTCGTTACCTTACATCGAATTTAAAACGAAGAACGGCGATTTTTTTTAATTTTAATAGACACGGGATCAAGTAAAAATTATATCCAACCGCAGCTCGTAGCAAAACCCATCCCCAACGAAAAACCCTTTTTCGCAAATTCGATAGCAGGCCAAATTGAAATAACTCACAATACAATTATTAACATGTTCGGAAACACAAACCTGAAATTTTTTATTTTACCCGGTTTGAAGTCATTTGATGGTATTATCGGCAACGATAGCCTCAAAAAACTTCACGCGACCATTAATGTTCATGATGACATCATTAAATTCGGCAATGGCAAAGAAGTCAAAATTAAGCAAATGCTTTCCCCTACAGTAAACAAAATCGACGTTAGAACCGAACACATGACACCTTCCCAGAAGCTCAAAATGCAGCAATTTACACACAAGTACAAACAGCTATTTACCGACCCAAATGAAAAGTTAACTTACACTACAACAGTAATAGGTGAGATACGAACTTCTTCAGACACCCCTGTATATATATTACAAAATACTATCAGTGTCCCGTAGGAATGAGAGAATTTGTCAACAATGAAATTCAAACACTATTAGAAGATGGTATAATAAGGCCATCGCGTTCCCCGTACAATTCTCCTGTATGGGTAGTTCCACAGAAATTAGATGCATCCGGACAAAAAAAATTTAGACTCGTAATTGACTATAGAAAATTAAACTGCGTAACTATTACTGACAGATACCCAATACCAGAAATTAACGAAATTATTGCGCAATTGGGAAATAATAAATATTTCTCTGTATTAGATCTCAAAAGCGGATTCCATCAAATTCCTCTAAAGGAATCCGATATCGAGAAAACCGCCTTTTCTGTCAATAATGGCAAATATGAGTTTACACGACTCCCGTACGGGCTGAAAAATGCGCTCTCCATTTTCCAGCGAGCCTTAGATGA
Organism: Anastrepha obliqua; assembly: GCF_027943255.1. Lineage (NCBI taxonomy): Eukaryota > Metazoa > Arthropoda > Insecta > Diptera > Tephritidae > Anastrepha > Anastrepha obliqua. The sequence goes on from NC_072897.1 coordinate 3,218,576, forward strand.
TATTCTAAGGAAACACATTGGGAAAATTTGTTATGTCTATATTGATGACATAATAGTGTTCGGCGAAAATGAAGAAACGCACGTCCAAAATATCGAAAAAGTCTTTCACACTCTCGAAAACGCTAATATGAAAGTGCAGTTGGACAAATGCGAATTTTTTCGAAAAGAAGTCGAATTTCTAGGCTTCGTCATTTCACCAAACGGTATAAAAACAAATCCTTCTAAAGTGGAAGCAATCCGAAATTTCCCATGTCCGAAAAATTTGAAAGATTTAAGATCTTTCCTTGGACTTTCCATCTACTACCGCCGCTTCATCAAGGATTACGCTAAACTAGCGAAACCCCTGACTTCGCTCTTAAGAGGGGAGGATGGACGCGAGTCCAAAAACACATCTAAAAAAAAGGCAATTAAATTTGATAGCGCAGCATTACAAGCCTTCAATAAAATAAAATCTTCTCTTGTTTCTCAAGAAGTGGTATTGGCATATCCAGATTTTAAACAGGACTTTCACCTCACGACTGACGCATCTAACTACGCATTAGGAGCTGTCAGGAAAACCCATTTCATACATTTCACGATAACTAAATAAAGCCGAAGAGAATTATGCCGTAAACGAAAAAGAAATGCTGGCAATAATATGGGCACTCAATACGTTTAGGAATTACTTATACGGTTCACCAAAAGTGGTAATCTTTACGGATCATCAACCTTTGACGTTTGCGTTGAGTAATAAAAACAACAACGCAAAAATGAAAAGGTGGAAATGTATCCTTGAGGAATATAACTATGAACTAAAGTATAAACCAGGAAAAACCAACGTAGTTGCCGACGCACTCTCCAGGCCTCCAAAAACAGGATGTAATGCCCTCTCCACAGTTACTTGCCATAGTAGCGACAGTTCATCCCATGACCGAATTCCTAGTGTCGAAGTACCCGTTAACGTATTTAAAAATCAAATTATTTTAAATATAGGTCCAACGTCTACGTACCAGTTTAAAATAGTTTTTCCGACGTACCACAGGCACATAATAGAAGAAACGAATTATGATACCACAAAACTTATAAACCTCCTGAAAAGATATTTAAATCCTACCGTGATAAACTGCATAAAAACAGATGAATCAATCATGGGCAAAATTCAAAATATTTATCCAATTCACTTTAGAAACTATTATACAAAATCAGATTCACCCAAATTCAAGTACAGGATATCATTAATGATCAAGAGCAACAGGAAATCATAATAAAAACTCATCGAAGAGCACACAGAAATAGCTGTGAAAATAAAATTCAAATTTTAGATAGCTACTTTTTCCCGTCTATGTCGAAAAAAATAAAAAATATAATACGAGAATGCTCAATATGCAATGAAAATAAATATGACCGACATCCCAATAATCCCGAGTTAAAGAAAACCCCGATACCTGAATATCCAGGACATATTCTTCATATCGACATTTACATAACCGAAAGAAATCTAGTTCTTAGCGCAGTAGATAAATTCTCCAAGTACGTTCAAACTAGGATAATAAATTCAAAAGCAGTTGAAGACATAAAAGAGCCCCTTCGCGAAATACTATTTCTATTTGGTGTCCCAAAAGCAATAGTAATTGACAACGAGCAATCCCTTAATTCCGCATCAATAAGTTTCATGATAGAGGACACTCTCAATATTCAAGTCTATAAAACTCCGCCATATAAAAGTTCTGTCAATGGACAAATCGAACGTTTCCATTCCACACTTACAGAAATAATTAGATGTCTGAAAGTTGAATGACATTTCTCATCATTCCCCGAACTTTTAGACAGAGCAGTTTACGAATACAATTACACAGTATTAATTTTCGGTTTTTCGCGGAATTTAACCCGGTCCCTGCTCGGGCGCCAGTTAAATTTTCATTTATTAATTTGAGTTTTTAAAAATTATTGCGTGGACAGGAGTCCACGTCTTTTCCGTTTATTGTCCAATTAAAAACTAAATTTACAAAATATTCTTACTTCTATATTACAACTATATTTTGCATGTGCTGGGAAAAATTCCTAAGTTTAGGAAATGCACGGTCAGCGCTTTATTCCTGCGCGTGTGGTGTCGTTTACCCGTGAGACGCAACTTTGTGATATGTTCACAATATGATACATGATATGTGGCTACAAACATTTTCAATGCTGAATGTGTTAACTCATATGTATTTATTTTATTTTTATAACAATTAATAGATTACAGAATGTCTTTATATACAACGTTCATAGCTTTCTTGTCATTAGACAATACAAACATGTTTTCTCTAGAGGTTACTCTTGAAAGAGCGACATACAGTTGGCCATGTGAAAAACAGTCAACGCTCAAATCTAAGCCTGCAACGTTGAAGGTTTGACCCTGAGATTTATTAATGGTCATTGCAAAAGATGTCTTTACCGGAAATTGTAAGCGTTTAAATTGGAATTGCAAATTTTAGGTGGATTTAGGTTTCTTAATAAAATAACAGGAGAACCTATTTTCAGCTCCATTTTGTGAGGAGGGAGTCCAGACGGGTTCAAAGAATTTAGAAATTCTGTAGGAAAATGAACAGCTTCTTCCAAATCGAGAACAGTATCGATCGAGTAGTATATTTTCGTCGGCGCATCAATCTTTGAAATAATCAAGTTATTTACTTTATCTACTTGTTCGTTAGTTGGTGACAGAATAGCTCTTTCTTTAAACCAAGATATTGTCTTATAACTTATGTTATCAATGTCAGGATAGACATTGTTGACTAACTCTTGGATGTTGTTTATCAAAACACAAAGGTTTTCTAGGTTAATCCTTCCCTCACTTTGTGTTAATTCTCCATTACCAATTTTTAGCAGCATCTCTGAAAATAGCCTGTTCTCACGTGAAGATGACGAAACCCTCATATTAATTTTAAGCTCTAATTTATTGACATGCGACCAAAGGTGGGATCTTTTTAGCGAAGCATATATTTCATCAGCACGTGTTCCTCGAGTCACAACTGGTAGGATTTGACGGAAATCTCCTGAGAACAGAATTGTACATCCACCCATAGGTGAGTTTTTGTTGCGCAAATCGCGCATTGTCCTATCCAGTGCTTCCACAGATGTCTTGTTTGACATGGCAGCTTCGTCCCAGACTATTAATGAGCAGTCACGCATCAATTTTCCTGTATTGCTCTGTTTAGAAACACTACAGACGCTGTCATCATCATCGGTGGCGATTTTCAGCGGGAGCTTGAATGTAGAGTGTGCGGTTCGGCCCCCTTCCAAAAGAGTAGCGGCAATGCCGGATGACGCAACAGCTAACGTAATTTTTCCGGTAGATCTCACTTTTTGCTGCTTCTGATAATGTATTTTCCCAGTGAGAATCGTCTTCCAAGAGCACTATAGCTTTGCTGCTGCTTGATAAGTATTGTAAACAACACCTTGTAAAGTTCTTAGGTGAACACAGATAAAAGCATTCGCTGTTGGGATGAATCACAATCGAGCGATTCGTAAATACATACATACATACGTCACCATACGATGTAATTCAAAATTAATGAGGTATGGTGAGATTATCGCTTAACGCCGATAATCAGTGTTAAATCGAAAATTAATACGCATGAAAAACGACTAGTGTACCGAGACGTTTAATTAGGTGCAATACACACGTTTGATTGCGGCCAGCCACCTTCAAAAAAAAAGCGGAACCGGTCAGGTGCAGGAAACGAGGCCTCCCAGTAGCGCAAGCAAAGAGGAAGTACTGAGTACTAGCCGCCTGTCACCAAGGATATCACCTAGGATGTCACCAAGGATCCTGTTTATTATGTAAGCATAGTTATTAAGTATTGCAAAATAGGAGAAATATTAGAAACAAATATTTAAAAGAAAGGAAAAGTGTTAAACGATTAAGAAAAATTTTTATTAAAAAAGATGAAAAATAATTAAATTGACTTTTTGAAAAAAGAGTTATAGTGATTAAGTGAGAAAAATAAAATATTATTAAATGGATTAACTTAACCTTTGAAATTAAGTTTTAAAAATAAAGAAATTAATCGAATTGATAGTGATCAAATCTAACCAGATAAATAAGAATAGCCTTTGATTGTGGGAAATCCTAGTATTAGGAAAGTTTTTAAATAAAATAAGGATAAGAATAATAAAGCGATAACAAATTGTAAAACCATAACAAAATATAACAAAGTTGAGGCACTTAAGAGATCTTAGAACTTATAACATAACCCTAATTCCGCGAATCCTTATACGGACCCTCCGGAGTATAAAGGGCCCTCTTCCCAGAAGAGGTTACATAAACATCAAATAATAATAAATAAAGAATAAAAATAAAACCTATTAAATAATTTCTGGGATTTAAAACAAGCTAAACAAATTTTGAAATAATCAAGAGAAATTTTATATAGGAAAAAATAATAAAAACTAAAAATTTAAAAATGATTAGACCAAGCATCCTTGGAAACCCACCTTCCCAAACACCCCCTCCATCTGCTCCTAATCCGGACAGAGCAGTTTCGAGCGGCAATCCTGAGTTAGAGCAATTAATCACCTCCATTGTGACTAGGGTAATTAGGGAAGAAGGACGACTAAACCCAAATTCTGAATTAACAAATGCCACGGACGCGACGATAAGACCAGAACATCGCGGACAACTTTCCGACTTAGATAAAATACCGGACATAGTCCGTAGCCTGCGAGAATTTAATGGGAATCCAGGAGAATTCAGCTCCTGGAAGAAGAGTGTAGACAGAGTTTTGAAAATTTACGAATCCCTTAGAGGTACCCCAAAATACTACGGAATCCTGTCCGTTGTGCGGAACAAAATTGTTGGTAATGCCGACATCGCATTGGAGTCGTACAGCACTCCCCTAGACTGGAAGGCAATATCCAGATGCCTTACTCTACACTACGCTGACAAAAGAGATATCACAACTCTTGAATGTCAGCTGACGTCACTAATTCAAGGAAACGGGACTATACAAGAATTCTACCAAAACGTTTAGATTCACTTACCACCCAGAAACTATCAACAGACTCCCCAACAAAACCGAACTTTTCAACAACCTTGGCAAAACAACCGTCAAGCGCAGCCATTCAGACCAGTTGCTCCGAAGCCACAACCCCGTCCAGAGCCAATGGACATCGACCGTTCTATCCATAGTAGGAACGTGAACTATATAAATAAACATACTTTTAACAGACCAACTGAGAAAAGGCCATCAAACTTTTCTCATCAAGTACCCCTCAAACAACAGAGGAACTTCCATATCAGAGCAGGAGTAGAAGAACCGAAATGCGCCCAAGACGACCAGAAATACAGGACAGAATATACTTCGGACTTTGACGAATACCATATGACGGACACATCATACGACCAACAACCTCAGGAATATTTTGAAGACCGTGAAGACTATATTGACGTAAATTTTTTAGGATGAAGAGTTCTTCGTTACCTTACATCGAATTTTAAACGAAGAATGGCGATTTTTTTAATATTAATAGACACGGGATCAAGTAAAAATTATATCCAACCGCAGCTCGTAGCAAAACCCATCCCCAACGAAAAACCCTTTTTCGCAAATTCGATAGCAGGCCAAATTGAAATAACTCAGAATACAATTATTAACATGTTCGGAAACACAAACCTGAAATTTTTTATTTTACCCGGTTTGAAGTCATTTGATGGTATTATCGGCAACGATAGCCTCAAAAAACTTCACGCGACCATTAATGTTCATGATGACATCATTAAATGCGGCAATGGCAAAGAAGTCAAAATTAAGCAAATGCTTTCCCCTACAGTAAACAAAATCGACGTTAGAACCGAACACATGACACCTTCCCAGAAGCTCAAAATGCAGCAATTTACACACAAGTACAAACAGCTATTTACCGACCCAAATGAAAAGTTAACTTACACTACAACAGTAATAGGTGAGATACGAACTTCTTCAGACACCCCTGTATATACAAAATACTATCCGTATCCCGTAGGAATGAGAGAATTTGTCAACAATGAAATTCAAACACTATTAGAAGATGGTATAATAAGGCCATCGCGTTCCCCGTACAATTCTCCTGTATGGGTAGTTCCACAGAAATTAGATGCATCCGGACAAAAAAAATTTAGACTCGTAATTGACTATAGAAAATTAAACTACGTAACTATTACTGACAGATACCCAATACCAGAAATTAACGAAATTATTGCGCAATTGGGAAATAATAAATATTTCTCTGTATTAGATCTCAAAAGCGGATTCCATCAAATTCCTCTAAAGGAATCCGATATCGAGAAAACCGCCTTTTCTGTCAATAATGGCAAATATGAGTTTACACGACTCCCGTTCGGGCTGAAAAATGCGCTCTCCATTTTCCAGCGAGCCTTAGATGATATTCTAAGGGAACACATTGAGAAAATTTGTTATGTCTATATTGATGACATAATTGTGTTCGGCGAAAATGAAGAAACGCACGTCCAAAATATCGAAAAAGTCTTTCACACTCTCGAAAACGCTAATATGAAAGTGCAGTTGGACAAATGCGAATTTTTTCGAAAAGAAGTCGAATTTCTAGGCTTCGTCATTTCACCAAACGGTATAAAAACAAATCCTTCTAAAGTGGAAGCAATCCGAAATTTCCCATGTCCGAAAAATTTGAAAGATTTAAGATCTCCAGGCCTCCAAAAACAGGATGTAATGCCCTCTCCACAGTTACTTGCCATAGTAGCGACAGTTCATCCCATGACCGAATTCCTAGTGTCGAAGTACCCGTTAACGTATTTAAAAATCAAATTATTTTAAATATAGGTCCAACGTCTACGTACCAGTTTAAAATAGTTTTTCCGACGTACCACAGGCACATAATAGAAGAAACGAATTATGATACCACAAAACTTATAAACCTCCTGAAAAGATATTTAAATCCTACCGTGATAAACTGCATAAAAACAGATGAATCAATCATGGGCAAAATTCAAAATATTTATCCAATTCACTTTAGAAACTATTATACAAAATCAGATTCACCCAAATTCAAGTACAGGATATCATTAATGATCAAGAGCAACAGGAAATCATAATAAAAACTCATCGAAGAGCACATAGAAATAGCTGTGAAAATAAAATTCAAATTTTAGATAACTACTTTTTCCCGTCTATGTCGAAAAAAATAAAAAATATAATACGAGAATGCTCAATATGCAATGAAAATAAATATGACCGACATCCCAATAATCCCGAGTTAAAGAAAACCCCGATACCTGAATATCCAGGACATATTCTTCATATCGACATTTACATAACCGAAAGAAATCTAGTTCTTAGCGCAGTAGATAAATTCTCCAAGTACGTTCAAACTAGGATAATAAATTCAAAAGCAGTTGAAGACATAAAAGAGCCCCTTCGCGAAATACTATTTCTATTTGGTGTCCCAAAAGCAATAGTAATTGACAACGAGCCATCCCTTAATTCCGCATCAATAAGTTTCATGATAGAGGACACTCTCAATATTCAAGTCTATAAAACTCCGCCATATAAAAGTTCTGTCAATGGACAAATCGAACGTTTCCATTCCACACTTACAGAAATAATTAGATGTCTGAAAGTTGAACGACATTTCTCATCATTCCCCGAACTTTTAGACAGAGCAGTTTACGAATACAATTACACAGTATTAATTTTCGGTTTAACACTTTCACTTTTCGCGGAATTTAACCCGGTCCCTGCTCGGGCGCCAGTTAAATTTTCATTTATTAATTTGAGTTTTTAAAAATTATTGCGTGGACAGGAGTCCACGTCTTTTCCGTTTATTGTCCAATTAAAAACTAAATTTACAAAATATTCTTACTTCTATATTACAACTATATTTTGCATGTGCTGGGAAAAATTCCTAAGTTTAGGAAATGCACGGTCAGCGCTTTATTCCTGCGCGTGTGGTGTCGTTTACCCGTGAGACGCAACTTTGTGATATGTTCACAATATGATACATGATATGTGGCTACAAACATTTTCAATGCTGAATGTGTTAACTCATATGTATTTATTTTATTTTTATAACAATTAATATATTACAGAATGTCTTTATATACAACGTTCATAGCTTTCTTGTCATTAGACAATACAAACATGTTTTCTCTAGAGGTTACTCTTGAAAGAGCGACATACAGTCAACGCTCAAATCTAAGCCTGCAACGTTGAAGGTTTGACCCTGTAAGCGTAAGTGGAAGCGTTTAAATTGGAATTGCAAATTTTAGGTGGATTTAGGTTTCTTAATAAAATAACAGGAGAACCTATTTTCAGCTCCATTTTGTGAGGAGGGAGTCCAGACGGGTTCAAAGAATTTAGAATTTCTGTAGGAAAATGAACAGCTTCTTCCAAATCGAGAACAGTATCGACCGAGTAGTATATTTTCGTCGGCGCATCAATCTTTGAAATAATCAAGTTATTTACTTTATCTACTTGTTCGTTAGTTGGTGACAGAATAGCTCTTTCTTTAAACCAAGATATTGTCTTATAACTTATGTTATCAATCTCAGGATAGACATTGTTGACTAACTCTTGGATGTTGTTTATCAAAACACAAAGGTTTTCTAGGTTAATCCTTCCCTCACTTTGTGTTAATTCTCCATTTCCAATATTTAGCAGCATCTCTGAAAATAGCCTGTTCTCACGTGAAGATGACGAAACCCTCATATTAGTTTTAAGCTCTAATTTATTGACATGCGACCAAAGGTGGGATCTTTTTAGCGAAGCATATATTTCATCCGCACGTGTTCCTCGAGTCACAACTGGTAGGATTTGACGGAAATCTCCTGAGAACAGAATTGTACATCCACCCATAGGTGAGTTTTTGTTGCGCAAATCGCGCATTGTCCTATCCAGTGCTTCCACAGACGTCTTGTTTGACATGGCAGCTTCGTCCCAGACTATTAATGAGCAGTCACGCATCAATTTTCCTGTATTGCTCTGTTTAGAAACACTACAGACGCTGTCATCATCATCGGTGGCGATTTTCAGCGGGAGCTTGAATGTAGAGTGTGCGGTTCGGCCCCCTTCCAAAAGAGTAGCGGCAATGCCGGATGACGCAACAGCTAACGCAATTTTTCCGGTAGATCTCACTTTTTTTAAAAGCAGATTGATTAAAAATGTTTTTCCTGTGCCTCCTGGGGCATCAAGGAAAAACCATTTCCCTTCATTGTTATCAATTGTTGATAGTAACGCAGTGAATACTTTTTTCTGATCGATGTTTAATCGTGGCTCATCTTGAGCTATATTTTGTAAAAGTCTCGTTTGATCGTATGATGTTTCTCTTGTGTATTCGGCACTGTTAGTTAAATCAGAGTTAGTAGTATTAGCTGGCATCGGCAGCCCAAAATCCTTGATCGTTTTACCCGAAAGTAATTGTACTATTTTGTTTAATTCAAATAATTCTTCGTCAAATATGTTTTGGTCATATTGTACATCAACAGAGTTTAACCCTTGCCGTCGCCGAATCAGAATATCACTGGCCATATTTTCTTGAAATTTATTCCATAGACTAACAGAATCAGTTACTTGACAAAACACTACTATGACGGCAAATAAATATCTTAATGATGTAGCTAAACTACAAACAGCTGCTTCTGATAATGTATTTTCCCAGTGAGAATCGTCTTCCAAGAGCCCTATAGCTTTGCTGCTGCTTGATAAGTATTGTAAACAACACCTTGTAAAGTTCTTAGGTGAACAAAGGATGTCGGGCCTTTTAAAATATGAAGTAACATTCTCAGATAAAAGTATTCGCTGTTGGGATGAATCACAATCGAGCGATTCGTAAATACATACATACATACGTCACCATACGATGTAATTCAAAATTAATGAGGTATGGTGAGATTATCGCTTAACGCCGATAATCAGTGTTAAATCGAAAATTAATACGCATGAAAAACGACTAGTGTACCGAGACGTTTAATTAGGTGCAATACACACGTTTGATTGCGGCCAGCCACCTTCAAAAAAAAAGCGGAACCGGTCAGGTGCAGGAAACGAGGCCTCCCAGTAGCGCAAGCAAAGAGGAAGTACTGAGTACTAGCCGCCTGTCACCAAGGATATCACCTAGGATGTCACCAAGGATCCTGTTTATTATATAAGCATAGTTATTAAGTATTGCAAAATAGGAGAAATATTAGAAACAAATATTTAAAAGAAAGGAAAAGTGTTAAACGATTAAGAAAAATTTTTATTAAAAAAGATGAAAAATAATTAAATTGACTTTTTGAAAAAAGAGTTATAGTGATTAAGTGAGAAAAATAAAATATTATTAAATGGATTAACTTAACCTTTGAAATTAAGTTTTAAAAATAAAGAAATTAATCGAATTGATAGTGATCAAATCTAACCAGATAAATAAGAATAGCCTTTGATTGTGGGAAATCCTAGTATTAGGAAAGTTTTTAAATAAAATAAGGATAAGAATAATAAAGCGATAACAAATTGTAAAACCATAACAAAATATAACAAAGTTGAGGCACTTAAGAGATCCTCAAATTTATAACATAACCCTAATTCCGCGAATCCTTATACGGACCCTCCGGAGTATAAAGGGCCCTCTTCCCAGAAGAGGTTACATAAACATCAAATAATAATAAATAAAGAATAAAAATAAAACCTATTAAATAATTTCTGGGATTTAAAACAAGCTAAACAAATTTTGAAATAATCAAGAGAAATTTTATATAGGAAAAAATAATAAAAAATAAAAATTTAAAAATGATTAGACCAAGCATCCTTGGAAACCCATCTTCCCAAACACCCCCTCCATCTGCTCCTAATCCGGACAGAGCAGTTTCGAGCGGCAATCGTGAGTTAGAGCAATTAATCACCTCCATTGTGACTAGGGTAATTAGGGAAGAAGGACGACTAAACCCAAATTCTGAATTAACAAATGCCACGGACGAGACGATAAGACCAGAACATCGCGGACAACTTTCCGACTTAGATAAAATACCGGACATAGTCCGTAGCCTGCGAGAAATTAATGGGAATCCAGGAGAATTCAGCTCCTGGAAGAAGAGTGTAGACAGAGTTTTGAAAATTTACGAATCCCTTAGAGGTACCCCAAAATACTACGGAATCCTGTCCGTTGTGCGGAACAAAATTGTTGGTAATGCCGACATCGCATTGGAGTCGTACAGCACTCCCCTAGACTGGAAGGCAATATCCAGATGCCTTACTCTACACTACGCTGACAAAAGAGATATCACAACTCTTGAATGTCAGCTGACGTCACTAATTCAAGGAAACGGGACTATACAAGAATTCTACCAAAACGTTTAGATTCACTTACCACCCAGAAACTATCAACAGACTCCCCAACAAAACCGAACTTTTCAACAACCTTGGCAAAACAACCGTCAAGCGCAGCCATTCAGACCAGTTGCTCCGAAGCCACAACCCCGTCCAGAGCCAATGGACATCGACCGTTCTATCCATAGTAGGAACGTGAACTATATAAATAAACATACTTTTAACAGACCAACTGAGAAAAGGCCATCAAACTTTTCTCATCAAGTACCCCTCAAACAACAGAGGAACTTCCATATCAGAGCAGGAGTAGAAGAACCGAAATGCGCCCAAGACGACCAGAAATACAGGACAGAATATACTTCGGACTTTGACGAATACCATATGACGGACACATCATACGACCAACAACCTCAGGAATATTTTGAAGACCGTGAAGACTATATTGACGTAAATTTTTTAGGATGAAGAGTTCTTCGTTACCTTACATCGAATTTTAAACGAAGAATGGCGATTTTTTTAATATTAATAGACACGGGATCAAGTAAAAATTATATCCAACCGCAGCTCGTAGCAAAACCCATCCCCAACGAAAAACCCTTTTTCGCAAATTCGATAGCAGGCCAAATTGAAATAACTCAGAATACAATTATTAACATGTTCGGAAACACAAACCTGAAATTTTTTATTTTACCCGGTTTGAAGTCATTTGATGGTATTATCGGCAACGATAGCCTCAAAAAACTTCACGCGACCATTAATGTTCATGATGACATCATTAAATGCGGCAATGGCAAAGAAGTCAAAATTAAGCAAATGCTTTCCCCTACAGTAAACAAAATCGACGTTAGAACCGAACACATGACACCTTCCCAGAAGCTCAAAATGCAGCAATTTACACACAAGTACAAACAGCTATTTACCGACCCAAATGAAAAGTTAACTTACACTACAACAGTAATAGGTGAGATACGAACTTCTTCAGACACCCCTGTATATACAAAATACTATCCGTATCCCGTAGGAATGAGAGAATTTGTCAACAATGAAATTCAAACACTATTAGAAGATGGTATAATAAGGCCATCGCGTTCCCCGTACAATTCTCCTGTATGGGTAGTTCCACAGAAATTAGATGCATCCGGACAAAAAAAATTTAGACTCGTAATTGACTATAGAAAATTAAACTACGTAACTATTACTGACAGATACCCAATACCAGAAATTAACGAAATTATTGCGCAATTGGGAAATAATAAATATTTCTCTGTATTAGATCTCAAAAGCGGATTCCATCAAATTCCTCTAAAGGAATCCGATATCGAGAAAACCGCCTTTTCTGTCAATAATGGCAAATATGAGTTTACACGACTCCCGTTCGGGCTGAAAAATGCGCTCTCCATTTTCCAGCGAGCCTTAGATGATATTCTAAGGGAACACATTGGGAAAATTTGTTATGTCTATATTGATGACATAATTGTGTTCGGCGAAAATGAAGAAACGCACGTCCAAAATATCGAAAAAGTCTTTCACACTCTCGAAAACGCTAATATGAAAGTGCAGTTGGACAAATGCGAATTTTTTCGAAAAGAAGTCGAATTTCTAGGCTTCGTCATTTCACCAAACGGTATAAAAACAAATCCTTCTAAAGTGGAAGCAATCCGAAATTTCCCATGTCCGAAAAATTTGAAAGATTTAAGATCTCCAGGCCTCCAAAAACAGGATGTAATGCCCTCTCCACAGTTACTTGCCATAGTAGCGACAGTTCATCCCATGACCGAATTCCTAGTGTCGAAGTACCCGTTAACGTATTTAAAAATCAAATTATTTTAAATATAGGTCCAACGTCTACGTACCAGTTTAAAATAGTTTTTCCGACGTACCACAGGCACATAATAGAAGAAACGAATTATGATACCACAAAACTTATAAACCTCCTGAAAAGATATTTAAATCCTACCGTGATAAACTGCATAAAAACAGATGAATCAATCATGGGCAAAATTCAAAATATTTATCCAATTCACTTTAGAAACTATTATACAAAATCAGATTCACCCAAATTCAAGTACAGGATATCATTAATGATCAAGAGCAACAGGAAATCATAATAAAAACTCATCGAAGAGCACACAGAAATAGCTGTGAAAATAAAATTCAAATTTTAGATAACTACTTTTTCCCGTCTATGTCGAAAAAAATAAAAAATATAATACGAGAATGCTCAATATGCAATGAAAATAAATATGACCGACATCCCAATAATCCCGAGTTAAAGAAAACCCCGATACCTGAATATCCAGGACATATTCTTCATATCGACATTTACATAACCGAAAGAAATCTAGTTCTTAGCGCAGTAGATAAATTCTCCAAGTACGTTCAAACTAGGATAATAAATTCAAAAGCAGTTGAAGACATAAAAGAGCCCCTTCGCGAAATACTATTTCTATTTGGTGTCCCAAAAGCAATAGTAATTGACAACGAGCAATCCCTTAATTCCGCATCAATAAGTTTCATGATAGAGGACACTCTCAATATTCAAGTCTATAAAACTCCGCCATATAAAAGTTCTGTCAATGGACAAATCGAACGTTTCCATTCCACACTTACAGAAATAATTAGATGTCTGAAAGTTGAACGACATTTCTCATCATTCCCCGAACTTTTAGACAGAGCAGTTTACGAATACAATTACACAGTATTAATTTTCGGTTTAACACTTTCACTTTTCGCGGAATTTAACCCGGTCCCTGCTCGGGCGCCAGTTAAATTTTCATTTATTAATTTGAGTTTTTAAAAATTATTGCGTGGACAGGAGTCCACGTCTTTTCCGTTTATTGTCCAATTAAAAACTAAATTTACAAAATATTCTTACTTCTATATTACAACTATATTTTGCATGTGCTGGGAAAAATTCCTAAGTTTAGGAAATGCACGGTCAGCGCTTTATTCCTGCGCGTGTGGTGTCGTTTACCCGTGAGACGCAACTTTGTGATATGTTCACAATATGATACATGATATGTGGCTACAAACATTTTCAATGCTGAATGTGTTAACTCATATGTATTTATTTTATTTTTATAACAATTAATAGATTACAGAATGTCTTTATATACAACGTTCATAGCTTTCTTGTCATTAGACAATACAAACATGTTTTCTCTAGAGGTTACTCTTGAAAGAGCGACATACAGTCAACGCTCAAATCTAAGCCTGCAACGTTGAAGGTTTGACCCTGAGATTTATTAATGGTCATTGCAAAAGATGTCTTTACCGGAAATTGTAAGCGTTTAAATTGGAATTGCAAATTTTAGGTGGATTTAGGTTTCTTAATAAAATAACAGGAGAACCTATTTTCAGTTCCATTTTGTGAGGAGGGAGTCCAGACGGGTTCAAAGAATTTAGAATTTCTGTAGGAAAATGAACAGCTTCTTCCAAATCGAGAACAGTATCGACCGAGTAGTATATTTTCGTCGGCGCATCAATCTTTGAAATAATCAAGTTATTTACTTTATCTACTTGTTCGTTAGTTGGTGACAGAATAGCTCTTTCTTTAAACCAAGATATTGTCTTATAACTTATGTTATCAATCTCAGGATAGACATTGTTGACTAACTCTTGGATGTTGTTTATCAAAACACAAAGGTTTTCTAGGTTAATCCTTCCCTCACTTTGTGTTAATTCTCCATTACCAATATTTAGCAGCATCTCTGAAAATAGCCTGTTCTCACGTGAAGATGACGAAACCCTCATATTAGTTTTAAGCTCTAATTTATTGACATGCGACCAAAGGTGGGATCTTTTTAGCGAAGCATATATTTCATCCGCACGTGTTCCTCGAGTCACAACTGGTAGGATTTGACAGAAATCTCCTGAGAACAGAATTGTACATCCACCCATAGGTGAGTTTTTGTTGCGCAAATCGCGCATTGTCCTATCCAGTGCTTCCACAGACGTCTTGCTTGACATGGCAGCTTCGTCCCAGACTATTAATGAGCAGTCACGCATCAATTTTCCTGTATTGCTCTGTTTAGAAACACTACAGACGCTGTCATCATCATCGGTGGCGATTTTCAGCGGGAGCTTGAATGTAGAGTGTGCGGTTCGGCCCCCTTCCAAAAGAGTAGCGGCAATGCCGGATGACGCAACAGCTAACGCAATTTTTCCGGTAGATCTCACTTTTTTTAAAAGCAGATTGATTAAAAATGTTTTTCCTGTGCCTCCTGGGGCATCAAGGAAAAGCCATTTCCCTTCATTGTTATCAATTGTTGATAGTAACGCAGTGAATACTTTTTTCTGATCGATGTTTAATCGTGGCTCATCTTGAGCTATATTTTGTAAAAGTCTCGTTTGATCGTATGATGTTTCTCTTGTGTATTCGGCACTGTTAGTTAAATCAGAGTTAGTAGTATTAGCTGGCATCGGCAGCCCAAAATCCTTGATCGTTTTACCCGAAAGTAATTGTACTATTTTGTTTAATTCAAATAATTCTTCGTCAAATATGTTTTGGTCATATTGTACATCAACAGAGTTTAACCCTTGCCGTCGCCGAATCAGAATATCACTGGCCATATTTTCTTGAAATTTATTCCATAGACTAACAGAATCAGTTACTTGACAAAACACTACTATGACGGCAAATAAATATCTTAATGATGTAGCTAAACTACAAACAGCTGCTTCTGATAATGTATTTTCCCAGTGAGAATCGTCTTCCAAGAGCCCTATAGCTTTGCTGCTGCTTGATAAGTATTGTAAACAACACCTTGTAAAGTTCTTAGGTGAACAAAGGATGTCGGGCCTTTTAAAATATGAAGTAACATTCTCAGATAAAAGTATTCGCTGTTGGGATGAATCACAATCGAGCGATTCGTAAATACATACATACATACGTCACCATACGATGTAATTCAAAATTAATGAGGTATGGTGAGATTATCGCTTAACGCCGATAATCAGTGTTAAATCGAAAATTAATACGCATGAAAAACGACTAGTGTACCGAGACGTTTAATTAGGTGCAATACACACGTTTGATTGCGGCCAGCCACCTTCAAAAAAAAAGCGGAACCGGTCAGGTGCAGGAAACGAGGCCTCCCAGTAGCGCAAGCAAAGAGGAAGTACTGAGTACTAGCCGCCTGTCACCAAGGATATCACCTAGGATGTCACCAAGGATCCTGTTTATTATATAAGCATAGTTATTAAGTATTGCAAAATAGGAGAAATATTAGAAACAAATATTTAAAAGAAAGGAAAAGTGTTAAACGATTAAGAAAAATTTTTATTAAAAAAGATGAAAAATAATTAAATTGACTTTTTGAAAAAAGAGTTATAGTGATTAAGTGAGAAAAATAAAATATTATTAAATGGATTAACTTAACCTTTGAAATTAAGTTTTAAAAATAAAGAAATTAATCGAATTGATAGTGATCAAATCTAACCAGATAAATAAGAATAGCCTTTGATTGTGGGAAATCCTAGTATTAGGAAAGTTTTTAAATAAAATAAGGATAAGAATAATAAAGCGATAACAAATTGTAAAACCATAACAAAATATAACAAAGTTGAGGCACTTAAGAGATCCTCAAATTTATAACATAACCCTAATTCCGCGAATCCTTATACGGACCCTCCGGAGTATAAAGGGCCCTCTTCCCAGAAGAGGTTACATAAACATCAAATAATAATAAATAAAGAATAAAAATAAAACCTATTAAATAATTTCTGGGATTTAAAACAAGCTAAACAAATTTTGAAATAATCAAGAGAAATTTTATATAGGAAAAAATAATAAAAAATAAAAATTTAAAAATGATTAGACCAAGCATCCTTGGAAACCCATCTTCCCAAACACCCCCTCCATCTGCTCCTAATCCGGACAGAGCAGTTTCGAGCGGCAATCGTGAGTTAGAGCAATTAATCACCTCCATTGTGACTAGGGTAATTAGGGAAGAAGGACGACTAAACCCAAATTCTGAATTAACAAATGCCACGGACGAGACGATAAGACCAGAACATCGCGGACAACTTTCCGACTTAGATAAAATACCGGACATAGTCCGTAGCCTGCGAGAAATTAATGGGAATCCAGGAGAATTCAGCTCCTGGAAGAAGAGTGTAGACAGAGTTTTGAAAATTTACGAATCCCTTAGAGGTACCCCAAAATACTACGGAATCCTGTCCGTTGTGCGGAACAAAATTGTTGGTAATGCCGACATCGCATTGGAGTCGTACAGCACTCCCCTAGACTGGAAGGCAATATCCAGATGCCTTACTCTACACTACGCTGACAAAAGAGATATCACAACTCTTGAATGTCAGCTGACGTCACTAATTCAAGGAAACGGGACTATACAAGAATTCTACCAAAACGTTTAGATTCACTTACCACCCAGAAACTATCAACAGACTCCCCAACAAAACCGAACTTTTCAACAACCTTGGCAAAACAACCGTCAAGCGCAGCCATTCAGACCAGTTGCTCCGAAGCCACAACCCCGTCCAGAGCCAATGGACATCGACCGTTCTATCCATAGTAGGAACGTGAACTATATAAATAAACATACTTTTAACAGACCAACTGAGAAAAGGCCATCAAACTTTTCTCATCAAGTACCCCTCAAACAACAGAGGAACTTCCATATCAGAGCAGGAGTAGAAGAACCGAAATGCGCCCAAGACGACCAGAAATACAGGACAGAATATACTTCGGACTTTGACGAATACCATATGACGGACACATCATACGACCAACAACCTCAGGAATATTTTGAAGACCGTGAAGACTATATTGACGTAAATTTTTTAGGATGAAGAGTTCTTCGTTACCTTACATCGAATTTTAAACGAAGAATGGCGATTTTTTTAATATTAATAGACACGGGATCAAGTAAAAATTATATCCAACCGCAGCTCGTAGCAAAACCCATCCCCAACGAAAAACCCTTTTTCGCAAATTCGATAGCAGGCCAAATTGAAATAACTCAGAATACAATTATTAACATGTTCGGAAACACAAACCTGAAATTTTTTATTTTACCCGGTTTGAAGTCATTTGATGGTATTATCGGCAACGATAGCCTCAAAAAACTTCACGCGACCATTAATGTTCATGATGACATCATTAAATGCGGCAATGGCAAAGAAGTCAAAATTAAGCAAATGCTTTCCCCTACAGTAAACAAAATCGACGTTAGAACCGAACACATGACACCTTCCCAGAAGCTCAAAATGCAGCAATTTACACACAAGTACAAACAGCTATTTACCGACCCAAATGAAAAGTTAACTTACACTACAACAGTAATAGGTGAGATACGAACTTCTTCAGACACCCCTGTATATACAAAATACTATCCGTATCCCGTAGGAATGAGAGAATTTGTCAACAATGAAATTCAAACACTATTAGAAGATGGTATAATAAGGCCATCGCGTTCCCCGTACAATTCTCCTGTATGGGTAGTTCCACAGAAATTAGATGCATCCGGACAAAAAAAATTTAGACTCGTAATTGACTATAGAAAATTAAACTACGTAACTATTACTGACAGATACCCAATACCAGAAATTAACGAAATTATTGCGCAATTGGGAAATAATAAATATTTCTCTGTATTAGATCTCAAAAGCGGATTCCATCAAATTCCTCTAAAGGAATCCGATATCGAGAAAACCGCCTTTTCTGTCAATAATGGCAAATATGAGTTTACACGACTCCCGTTCGGGCTGAAAAATGCGCTCTCCATTTTCCAGCGAGCCTTAGATGATATTCTAAGGGAACACATTGGGAAAATTTGTTATGTCTATATTGATGACATAATTGTGTTCGGCGAAAATGAAGAAACGCACGTCCAAAATATCGAAAAAGTCTTTCACACTCTCGAAAACGCTAATATGAAAGTGCAGTTGGACAAATGCGAATTTTTTCGAAAAGAAGTCGAATTTCTAGGCTTCGTCATTTCACCAAACGGTATAAAAACAAATCCTTCTAAAGTGGAAGCAATCCGAAATTTCCCATGTCCGAAAAATTTGAAAGATTTAAGATCTCCAGGCCTCCAAAAACAGGATGTAATGCCCTCTCCACAGTTACTTGCCATAGTAGCGACAGTTCATCCCATGACCGAATTCCTAGTGTCGAAGTACCCGTTAACGTATTTAAAAATCAAATTATTTTAAATATAGGTCCAACGTCTACGTACCAGTTTAAAATAGTTTTTCCGACGTACCACAGGCACATAATAGAAGAAACGAATTATGATACCACAAAACTTATAAACCTCCTGAAAAGATATTTAAATCCTACCGTGATAAACTGCATAAAAACAGATGAATCAATCATGGGCAAAATTCAAAATATTTATCCAATTCACTTTAGAAACTATTATACAAAATCAGATTCACCCAAATTCAAGTACAGGATATCATTAATGATCAAGAGCAACAGGAAATCATAATAAAAACTCATCGAAGAGCACACAGAAATAGCTGTGAAAATAAAATTCAAATTTTAGATAACTACTTTTTCCCGTCTATGTCGAAAAAAATAAAAAATATAATACGAGAATGCTCAATATGCAATGAAAATAAATATGACCGACATCCCAATAATCCCGAGTTAAAGAAAACCCCGATACCTGAATATCCAGGACATATTCTTCATATCGACATTTACATAACCGAAAGAAATCTAGTTCTTAGCGCAGTAGATAAATTCTCCAAGTACGTTCAAACTAGGATAATAAATTCAAAAGCAGTTGAAGACATAAAAGAGCCCCTTCGCGAAATACTATTTCTATTTGGTGTCCCAAAAGCAATAGTAATTGACAACGAGCAATCCCTTAATTCCGCATCAATAAGTTTCATGATAGAGGACACTCTCAATATTCAAGTCTATAAAACTCCGCCATATAAAAGTTCTGTCAATGGACAAATCGAACGTTTCCATTCCACACTTACAGAAATAATTAGATGTCTGAAAGTTGAACGACATTTCTCATCATTCCCCGAACTTTTAGACAGAGCAGTTTACGAATACAATTACACAGTATTAATTTTCGGTTTAACACTTTCACTTTTCGCGGAATTTAACCCGGTCCCTGCTCGGGCGCCAGTTAAATTTTCATTTATTAATTTGAGTTTTTAAAAATTATTGCGTGGACAGGAGTCCACGTCTTTTCCGTTTATTGTCCAATTAAAAACTAAATTTACAAAATATTCTTACTTCTATATTACAACTATATTTTGCATGTGCTGGGAAAAATTCCTAAGTTTAGGAAATGCACGGTCAGCGCTTTATTCCTGCGCGTGTGGTGTCGTTTACCCGTGAGACGCAACTTTGTGATATGTTCACAATATGATACATGATATGTGGCTACAAACATTTTCAATGCTGAATGTGTTAACTCATATGTATTTATTTTATTTTTATAACAATTAATAGATTACAGAATGTCTTTATATACAACGTTCATAGCTTTCTTGTCATTAGACAATACAAACATGTTTTCTCTAGAGGTTACTCTTGAAAGAGCGACATACAGTCAACGCTCAAATCTAAGCCTGCAACGTTGAAGGTTTGACCCTGAGATTTATTAATGGTCATTGCAAAAGATGTCTTTACCGGAAATTGTAAGCGTTTAAATTGGAATTGCAAATTTTAGGTGGATTTAGGTTTCTTAATAAAATAACAGGAGAACCTATTTTCAGTTCCATTTTGTGAGGAGGGAGTCCAGACGGGTTCAAAGAATTTAGAATTTCTGTAGGAAAATGAACAGCTTCTTCCAAATCGAGAACAGTATCGACCGAGTAGTATATTTTCGTCGGCGCATCAATCTTTGAAATAATCAAGTTATTTACTTTATCTACTTGTTCGTTAGTTGGTGACAGAATAGCTCTTTCTTTAAACCAAGATATTGTCTTATAACTTATGTTATCAATCTCAGGATAGACATTGTTGACTAACTCTTGGATGTTGTTTATCAAAACACAAAGGTTTTCTAGGTTAATCCTTCCCTCACTTTGTGTTAATTCTCCATTACCAATATTTAGCAGCATCTCTGAAAATAGCCTGTTCTCACGTGAAGATGACGAAACCCTCATATTAGTTTTAAGCTCTAATTTATTGACATGCGACCAAAGGTGGGATCTTTTTAGCGAAGCATATATTTCATCCGCACGTGTTCCTCGAGTCACAACTGGTAGGATTTGACAGAAATCTCCTGAGAACAGAATTGTACATCCACCCATAGGTGAGTTTTTGTTGCGCAAATCGCGCATTGTCCTATCCAGTGCTTCCACAGACGTCTTGCTTGACATGGCAGCTTCGTCCCAGACTATTAATGAGCAGTCACGCATCAATTTTCCTGTATTGCTCTGTTTAGAAACACTACAGACGCTGTCATCATCATCGGTGGCGATTTTCAGCGGGAGCTTGAATGTAGAGTGTGCGGTTCGGCCCCCTTCCAAAAGAGTAGCGGCAATGCCGGATGACGCAACAGCTAACGCAATTTTTCCGGTAGATCTCACTTTTTTTAAAAGCAGATTGATTAAAAATGTTTTTCCTGTGCCTCCTGGGGCATCAAGGAAAAGCCATTTCCCTTCATTGTTATCAATTGTTGATAGTAACGCAGTGAATACTTTTTTCTGATCGATGTTTAATCGTGGCTCATCTTGAGCTATATTTTGTAAAAGTCTCGTTTGATCGTATGATGTTTCTCTTGTGTATTCGGCACTGTTAGTTAAATCAGAGTTAGTAGTATTAGCTGGCATCGGCAGCCCAAAATCCTTGATCGTTTTACCCGAAAGTAATTGTACTATTTTGTTTAATTCAAATAATTCTTCGTCAAATATGTTTTGGTCATATTGTACATCAACAGAGTTTAACCCTTGCCGTCGCCGAATCAGAATATCACTGGCCATATTTTCTTGAAATTTATTCCATAGACTAACAGAATCAGTTACTTGACAAAACACTACTATGACGGCAAATAAATATCTTAATGATGTAGCTAAACTACAAACAGCTGCTTCTGATAATGTATTTTCCCAGTGAGAATCGTCTTCCAAGAGCCCTATAGCTTTGCTGCTGCTTGATAAGTATTGTAAACAACACCTTGTAAAGTTCTTAGGTGAACAAAGGATGTCGGGCCTTTTAAAATATGAAGTAACATTCTCAGATAAAAGTATTCGCTGTTGGGATGAATCACAATCGAGCGATTCGTAAATACATACATACATACGTCACCATACGATGTAATTCAAAATTAATGAGGTATGGTGAGATTATCGCTTAACGCCGATAATCAGTGTTAAATCGAAAATTAATACGCATGAAAAACGACTAGTGTACCGAGACGTTTAATTAGGTGCAATACACACGTTTGATTGCGGCCAGCCACCTTCAAAAAAAAAGCGGAACCGGTCAGGTGCAGGAAACGAGGCCTCCCAGTAGCGCAAGCAAAGAGGAAGTACTGAGTACTAGCCGCCTGTCACCAAGGATATCACCTAGGATGTCACCAAGGATCCTGTTTATTATATAAGCATAGTTATTAAGTATTGCAAAATAGGAGAAATATTAGAAACAAATATTTAAAAGAAAGGAAAAGTGTTAAACGATTAAGAAAAATTTTTATTAAAAAAGATGAAAAATAATTAAATTGACTTTTTGAAAAAAGAGTTATAGTGATTAAGTGAGAAAAATAAAATATTATTAAATGGATTAACTTAACCTTTGAAATTAAGTTTTAAAAATAAAGAAATTAATCGAATTGATAGTGATCAAATCTAACCAGATAAATAAGAATAGCCTTTGATTGTGGGAAATCCTAGTATTAGGAAAGTTTTTAAATAAAATAAGGATAAGAATAATAAAGCGATAACAAATTGTAAAACCATAACAAAATATAACAAAGTTGAGGCACTTAAGAGATCCTCAAATTTATAACATAACCCTAATTCCGCGAATCCTTATACGGACCCTCCGGAGTATAAAGGGCCCTCTTCCCAGAAGAGGTTACATAAACATCAAATAATAATAAATAAAGAATAAAAATAAAACCTATTAAATAATTTCTGGGATTTAAAACAAGCTAAACAAATTTTGAAATAATCAAGAGAAATTTTATATAGGAAAAAATAATAAAAAATAAAAATTTAAAAATGATTAGACCAAGCATCCTTGGAAACCCATCTTCCCAAACACCCCCTCCATCTGCTCCTAATCCGGACAGAGCAGTTTCGAGCGGCAATCGTGAGTTAGAGCAATTAATCACCTCCATTGTGACTAGGGTAATTAGGGAAGAAGGACGACTAAACCCAAATTCTGAATTAACAAATGCCACGGACGAGACGATAAGACCAGAACATCGCGGACAACTTTCCGACTTAGATAAAATACCGGACATAGTCCGTAGCCTGCGAGAAATTAATGGGAATCCAGGAGAATTCAGCTCCTGGAAGAAGAGTGTAGACAGAGTTTTGAAAATTTACGAATCCCTTAGAGGTACCCCAAAATACTACGGAATCCTGTCCGTTGTGCGGAACAAAATTGTTGGTAATGCCGACATCGCATTGGAGTCGTACAGCACTCCCCTAGACTGGAAGGCAATATCCAGATGCCTTACTCTACACTACGCTGACAAAAGAGATATCACAACTCTTGAATGTCAGCTGACGTCACTAATTCAAGGAAACGGGACTATACAAGAATTCTACCAAAACGTTTAGATTCACTTACCACCCAGAAACTATCAACAGACTCCCCAACAAAACCGAACTTTTCAACAACCTTGGCAAAACA
Source organism: Anastrepha obliqua (assembly GCF_027943255.1). NCBI lineage: Eukaryota > Metazoa > Arthropoda > Insecta > Diptera > Tephritidae > Anastrepha > Anastrepha obliqua. Next base: position 3,242,651 of record NC_072897.1, read on the forward strand.
ACCGTCAAGCGCAGCCATTCAGACCAGTTGCTCCGAAGCCACAACCCCGTCCAGAGCCAATGGACATCGACCGTTCTATCCATAGTAGGAACGTGAACTATATAAATAAACATACTTTTAACAGACCAACTGAGAAAAGGCCATCAAACTTTTCTCATCAAGTACCCCTCAAACAACAGAGGAACTTCCATATCAGAGCAGGAGTAGAAGAACCGAAATGCGCCCAAGACGACCAGAAATACAGGACAGAATATACTTCGGACTTTGACGAATACCATATGACGGACACATCATACGACCAACAACCTCAGGAATATTTTGAAGACCGTGAAGACTATATTGACGTAAATTTTTTAGGATGAAGAGTTCTTCGTTACCTTACATCGAATTTTAAACGAAGAATGGCGATTTTTTTAATATTAATAGACACGGGATCAAGTAAAAATTATATCCAACCGCAGCTCGTAGCAAAACCCATCCCCAACGAAAAACCCTTTTTCGCAAATTCGATAGCAGGCCAAATTGAAATAACTCAGAATACAATTATTAACATGTTCGGAAACACAAACCTGAAATTTTTTATTTTACCCGGTTTGAAGTCATTTGATGGTATTATCGGCAACGATAGCCTCAAAAAACTTCACGCGACCATTAATGTTCATGATGACATCATTAAATGCGGCAATGGCAAAGAAGTCAAAATTAAGCAAATGCTTTCCCCTACAGTAAACAAAATCGACGTTAGAACCGAACACATGACACCTTCCCAGAAGCTCAAAATGCAGCAATTTACACACAAGTACAAACAGCTATTTACCGACCCAAATGAAAAGTTAACTTACACTACAACAGTAATAGGTGAGATACGAACTTCTTCAGACACCCCTGTATATACAAAATACTATCCGTATCCCGTAGGAATGAGAGAATTTGTCAACAATGAAATTCAAACACTATTAGAAGATGGTATAATAAGGCCATCGCGTTCCCCGTACAATTCTCCTGTATGGGTAGTTCCACAGAAATTAGATGCATCCGGACAAAAAAAATTTAGACTCGTAATTGACTATAGAAAATTAAACTACGTAACTATTACTGACAGATACCCAATACCAGAAATTAACGAAATTATTGCGCAATTGGGAAATAATAAATATTTCTCTGTATTAGATCTCAAAAGCGGATTCCATCAAATTCCTCTAAAGGAATCCGATATCGAGAAAACCGCCTTTTCTGTCAATAATGGCAAATATGAGTTTACACGACTCCCGTTCGGGCTGAAAAATGCGCTCTCCATTTTCCAGCGAGCCTTAGATGATATTCTAAGGGAACACATTGGGAAAATTTGTTATGTCTATATTGATGACATAATTGTGTTCGGCGAAAATGAAGAAACGCACGTCCAAAATATCGAAAAAGTCTTTCACACTCTCGAAAACGCTAATATGAAAGTGCAGTTGGACAAATGCGAATTTTTTCGAAAAGAAGTCGAATTTCTAGGCTTCGTCATTTCACCAAACGGTATAAAAACAAATCCTTCTAAAGTGGAAGCAATCCGAAATTTCCCATGTCCGAAAAATTTGAAAGATTTAAGATCTCCAGGCCTCCAAAAACAGGATGTAATGCCCTCTCCACAGTTACTTGCCATAGTAGCGACAGTTCATCCCATGACCGAATTCCTAGTGTCGAAGTACCCGTTAACGTATTTAAAAATCAAATTATTTTAAATATAGGTCCAACGTCTACGTACCAGTTTAAAATAGTTTTTCCGACGTACCACAGGCACATAATAGAAGAAACGAATTATGATACCACAAAACTTATAAACCTCCTGAAAAGATATTTAAATCCTACCGTGATAAACTGCATAAAAACAGATGAATCAATCATGGGCAAAATTCAAAATATTTATCCAATTCACTTTAGAAACTATTATACAAAATCAGATTCACCCAAATTCAAGTACAGGATATCATTAATGATCAAGAGCAACAGGAAATCATAATAAAAACTCATCGAAGAGCACACAGAAATAGCTGTGAAAATAAAATTCAAATTTTAGATAACTACTTTTTCCCGTCTATGTCGAAAAAAATAAAAAATATAATACGAGAATGCTCAATATGCAATGAAAATAAATATGACCGACATCCCAATAATCCCGAGTTAAAGAAAACCCCGATACCTGAATATCCAGGACATATTCTTCATATCGACATTTACATAACCGAAAGAAATCTAGTTCTTAGCGCAGTAGATAAATTCTCCAAGTACGTTCAAACTAGGATAATAAATTCAAAAGCAGTTGAAGACATAAAAGAGTCCCTTCGCGAAATACTATTTCTATTTGGTGTCCCAAAAGCAATAGTAATTGACAACGAGCAATCCCTTAATTCCGCATCAATAAGTTTCATGATAGAGGACACTCTCAATATTCAAGTCTATAAAACTCCGCCATATAAAAGTTCTGTCAATGGACAAATCGAACGTTTCCATTCCACACTTACAGAAATAATTAGATGTCTGAAAGTTGAACGACATTTCTCATCATTCCCCGAACTTTTAGACAGAGCAGTTTACGAATACAATTACACAGTATTAATTTTCGGTTTAACACTTTCACTTTTCGCGGAATTTAACCCGGTCCCTGCTCGGGCGCCAGTTAAATTTTCATTTATTAATTTGAGTTTTTAAAAATTATTGCGTGGACAGGAGTCCACGTCTTTTCCGTTTATTGTCCAATTAAAAACTAAATTTACAAAATATTCTTACTTCTATATTACAACTATATTTTGCATGTGCTGGGAAAAATTCCTAAGTTTAGGAAATGCACGGTCAGCGCTTTATTCCTGCGCGTGTGGTGTCGTTTACCCGTGAGACGCAACTTTGTGATATGTTCACAATATGATACATGATATGTGGCTACAAACATTTTCAATGCTGAATGTGTTAACTCATATGTATTTATTTTATTTTTATAACAATTAATAGATTACAGAATGTCTTTATATACAACGTTCATAGCTTTCTTGTCATTAGACAATACAAACATGTTTTCTCTAGAGGTTACTCTTGAAAGAGCGACATACAGTCAACGCTCAAATCTAAGCCTGCAACGTTGAAGGTTTGACCCTGAGATTTATTAATGGTCATTGCAAAAGATGTCTTTACCGGAAATTGTAAGCGTTTAAATTGGAATTGCAAATTTTAGGTGGATTTAGGTTTCTTAATAAAATAACAGGAGAACCTATTTTCAGCTCCATTTTGTGAGGAGGGAGTCCAGACGGGTTCAAAGAATTTAGAATTTCTGTAGGAAAATGAACAGCTTCTTCCAAATCGAGAACAGTATCGACCGAGTAGTATATTTTCGTCGGCGCATCAATCTTTGAAATAATCAAGTTATTTACTTTATCTACTTGTTCGTTAGTTGGTGACAGAATAGCTCTTTCTTTAAACCAAGATATTGTCTTATAACTTATGTTATCAATCTCAGGATAGACATTGTTGACTAACTCTTGGATGTTGTTTATCAAAACACAAAGGTTTTCTAGGTTAATCCTTCCCTCACTTTGTGTTAATTCTCCATTACCAATATTTAGCAGCATCTCTGAAAATAGCCTGTTCTCACGTGAAGATGACGAAACCCTCATATTAGTTTTAAGCTCTAATTTATTGACATGCGACCAAAGGTGGGATCTTTTTAGCGAAGCATATATTTCATCCGCACGTGTTCCTCGAGTCACAACTGGTAGGATTTGACAGAAATCTCCTGAGAACAGAATTGTACATCCACCCATAGGTGAGTTTTTGTTGCGCAAATCGCGCATTGTCCTATCCAGTGCTTCCACAGACGTCTTGCTTGACATGGCAGCTTCGTCCCAGACTATTAATGAGCAGTCACGCATCAATTTTCCTGTATTGCTCTGTTTAGAAACACTACAGACGCTGTCATCATCATCGGTGGCGATTTTCAGCGGGAGCTTGAATGTAGAGTGTGCGGTTCGGCCCCCTTCCAAAAGAGTAGCGGCAATGCCGGATGACGCAACAGCTAACGCAATTTTTCCGGTAGATCTCACTTTTTTTAAAAGCAGATTGATTAAAAATGTTTTTCCTGTGCCTCCTGGGGCATCAAGGAAAAGCCATTTCCCTTCATTGTTATCAATTGTTGATAGTAACGCAGTGAATACTTTTTTCTGATCGATGTTTAATCGTGGCTCATCTTGAGCTATATTTTGTAAAAGTCTCGTTTGATCGTATGATGTTTCTCTTGTGTATTCGGCACTGTTAGTTAAATCAGAGTTAGTAGTATTAGCTGGCATCGGCAGCCCAAAATCCTTGATCGTTTTACCCGAAAGTAATTGTACTATTTTGTTTAATTCAAATAATTCTTCGTCAAATATGTTTTGGTCATATTGTACATCAACAGAGTTTAACCCTTGCCGTCGCCGAATCAGAATATCACTGGCCATATTTTCTTGAAATTTATTCCATAGACTAACAGAATCAGTTACTTGACAAAACACTACTATGACGGCAAATAAATATCTTAATGATGTAGCTAAACTACAAACAGCTGCTTCTGATAATGTATTTTCCCAGTGAGAATCGTCTTCCAAGAGCCCTATAGCTTTGCTGCTGCTTGATAAGTATTGTAAACAACACCTTGTAAAGTTCTTAGGTGAAAAAAGGATGTCGGGCCTTTTAAAATATGAAGTAACATTCTCAGATAAAAGTATTCGCTGTTGGGATGAATCACAATCGAGCGATTCGTAAATACATACATACATACGTCACCATACGATGTAATTCAAAATTAATGAGGTATGGTGAGATTATCGCTTAACGCCGATAATCAGTGTTAAATCGAAAATTAATACGCATGAAAAACGACTAGTGTACCGAGACGTTTAATTAGGTGCAATACACACGTTTGATTGCGGCCAGCCACCTTCAAAAAAAAAGCGGAACCGGTCAGGTGCAGGAAACGAGGCCTCCCAGTAGCGCAAGCAAAGAGGAAGTACTGAGTACTAGCCGCCTGTCACCAAGGATATCACCTAGGATGTCACCAAGGATCCTGTTTATTATATAAGCATAGTTATTAAGTATTGCAAAATAGGAGAAATATTAGAAACAAATATTTAAAAGAAAGGAAAAGTGTTAAACGATTAAGAAAAATTTTTATTAAAAAAGATGAAAAATAATTAAATTGACTTTTTGAAAAAAGAGTTATAGTGATTAAGTGAGAAAAATAAAATATTATTAAATGGATTAACTTAACCTTTGAAATTAAGTTTTAAAAATAAAGAAATTAATCGAATTGATAGTGATCAAATCTAACCAGATAAATAAGAATAGCCTTTGATTGTGGGAAATCCTAGTATTAGGAAAGTTTTTAAATAAAATAAGGATAAGAATAATAAAGCGATAACAAATTGTAAAACCATAACAAAATATAACAAAGTTGAGGCACTTAAGAGATCCTCAAATTTATAACATAACCCTAATTCCGCGAATCCTTATACGGACCCTCCGGAGTATAAAGGGCCCTCTTCCCAGAAGAGGTTACATAAACATCAAATAATAATAAATAAAGAATAAAAATAAAACCTATTAAATAATTTCTGGGATTTAAAACAAGCTAAACAAATTTTGAAATAATCAAGAGAAATTTTATATAGGAAAAAATAATAAAAAATAAAAATTTAAAAATGATTAGACCAAGCATCCTTGGAAACCCATCTTCCCAAACACCCCCTCCATCTGCTCCTAATCCGGACAGAGCAGTTTCGAGCGGCAATCGTGAGTTAGAGCAATTAATCACCTCCATTGTGACTAGGGTAATTAGGGAAGAAGGACGACTAAACCCAAATTCTGAATTAACAAATGCCACGGACGAGACGAAAGACCAGAACATCGCGGACAACTTTCCGACTTAGATAAAATACCGGACATAGTCCGTAGCCTGCGAGAAATTAATGGGAATCCAGGAGAATTCAGCTCCTGGAAGAAGAGTGTAGACAGAGTTTTGAAAATTTACGAATCCCTTAGAGGTACCCCAAAATACTACGGAATCCTGTCCGTTGTGCGGAACAAAATTGTTGGTAATGCCGACATCGCATTGGAGTCGTACAGCACTCCCCTAGACTGGAAGGCAATATCCAGATGCCTTACTCTACACTACGCTGACAAAAGAGATATCACAACTCTTGAATGTCAGCTGACGTCACTAATTCAAGGAAACGGGACTATACAAGAATTCTACCAAAACGTTTAGATTCACTTACCACCCAGAAACTATCAACAGACTCCCCAACAAAACCGAACTTTTCAACAACCTTGGCAAAACAACCGTCAAGCGCAGCCATTCAGACCAGTTGCTCCGAAGCCACAACCCCGTCCAGAGCCAATGGACATCGACCGTTCTATCCATAGTAGGAACGTGAACTATATAAATAAACATACTTTTAACAGACCAACTGAGAAAAGGCCATCAAACTTTTCTCATCAAGTACCCCTCAAACAACAGAGGAACTTCCATATCAGAGCAGGAGTAGAAGAACCGAAATGCGCCCAAGACGACCAGAAATACAGGACAGAATATACTTCGGACTTTGACGAATACCATATGACGGACACATCATACGACCAACAACCTCAGGAATATTTTGAAGACCGTGAAGACTATATTGACGTAAATTTTTTAGGATGAAGAGTTCTTCGTTACCTTACATCGAATTTTAAACGAAGAATGGCGATTTTTTTAATATTAATAGACACGGGATCAAGTAAAAATTATATCCAACCGCAGCTCGTAGCAAAACCCATCCCCAACGAAAAACCCTTTTTCGCAAATTCGATAGCAGGCCAAATTGAAATAACTCACAATACAATTATTAACATGTTCGGAAACACAAACCTGAAATTTTTTATTTTACCCGGTTTGAAGTCATTTGATGGTATTATCGGCAACGATAGCCTCAAAAAACTTCACGCGACCATTAATGTTCATGATGACATCATTAAATGCGGCAATGGCAAAGAAGTCAAAATTAAGCAAATGCTTTCCCCTACAGTAAACAAAATCGACGTTAGAACCGAACACATGACACCTTCCCAGAAGCTCAAAATGCAGCAATTTACACACAAGTACAAACAGCTATTTACCGACCCAAATGAAAAGTTAACTTACACTACAACAGTAATAGGTGAGATACGAACTTCTTCAGACACCCCTGTATATACAAAATACTATCCGTATGCCGTAGGAATGAGAGAATTTGTCAACAATGAAATTCAAACACTATTAGAAGATGGTATAATAAGGCCATCGCGTTCCCCGTACAATTCTCCTGTATGGGTAGTTCCACAGAAATTAGATGCATCCGGACAAAAAAAATTTAGACTCGTAATTGACTATAGAAAATTAAACTACGTAACTATTACTGACAGATACCCAATACCAGAAATTAACGAAATTATTGCGCAATTGGGAAATAATAAATATTTCTCTGTATTAGATCTCAAAAGCGGATTCCATCAAATTCCTCTAAAGGAATCCGATATCGAGAAAACCGCCTTTTCTGTCAATAATGGCAAATATGAGTTTACACGACTCCCGTTCGGGCTGAAAAATGCGCCCTCCATTTTCCAGCGAGCCTTAGATGATATTCTAAGGGAACACATTGGGAAAATTTGTTATGTCTATATTGATGACATAATTGTGTTCGGCGAAAATGAAGAAACGCACGTCCAAAATATCGAAAAAGTCTTTCACACTCTCGAAAACGCTAATATGAAAGTGCAGTTGGACAAATGCGAATTTTTTCGAAAAGAAGTCGAATTTCTAGGCTTCGTCATTTCACCAAACGGTATAAAAACAAATCCTTCTAAAGTGGAAGCAATCCGAAATTTCCCATGTCCGAAAAATTTGAAAGATTTAAGATCTCCAGGCCTCCAAAAACAGGATGTAATGCCCTCTCCACAGTTACTTGCCATAGTAGCGACAGTTCATCCCATGACCGAATTCCTAGTGTCGAAGTACCCGTTAACGTATTTAAAAATCAAATTATTTTAAATATAGGTCCAACGTCTACGTACCAGTTTAAAATAGTTTTTCCGACGTACCACAGGCACATAATAGAAGAAACGAATTATGATACCACAAAACTTATAAACCTCCTGAAAAGATATTTAAATCCTACCGTGATAAACTGCATAAAAACAGATGAATCAATCATGGGCAAAATTCAAAATATTTATCCAATTCACTTTAGAAACTATTATACAAAATCAGATTCACCCAAATTCAAGTACAGGATATCATTAATGATCAAGAGCAACAGGAAATCATAATAAAAACTCATCGAAGAGCACACAGAAATAGCTGTGAAAATAAAATTCAAATTTTAGATAACTACTTTTTCCCGTCTATGTCGAAAAAAATAAAAAATATAATACGAGAATGCTCAATATGCAATGAAAATAAATATGACCGACATCCCAATAATCCCGAGTTAAAGAAAACCCCGATACCTGAATATCCAGGACATATTCTTCATATCGACATTTACATAACCGAAAGAAATCTAGTTCTTAGCGCAGTAGATAAATTCTCCAAGTACGTTCAAACTAGGATAATAAATTCAAAAGCAGTTGAAGACATAAAAGAGCCCCTTCGCGAAATACTATTTCTATTTGGTGTCCCAAAAGCAATAGTAATTGACAACGAGCAATCCCTTAATTCCGCATCAATAAGTTTCATGATAGAGGACACTCTCAATATTCAAGTCTATAAAACTCCGCCATATAAAAGTTCTGTCAATGGACAAATCGAACGTTTCCATTCCACACTTACAGAAATAATTAGATGTCTGAAAGTTGAACGACATTTCTCATCATTCCCCGAACTTTTAGACAGAGCAGTTTACGAATACAATTACACAGTATTAATTTTCGGTTTAACACTTTCACTTTTCGCGGAATTTAACCCGGTCCCTGCTCGGGCGCCAGTTAAATTTTCATTTATTAATTTGAGTTTTTAAAAATTATTGCGTGGACAGGAGTCCACGTCTTTTCCGTTTATTGTCCAATTAAAAACTAAATTTACAAAATATTCTTACTTCTATATTACAACTATATTTTGCATGTGCTGGGAAAAATTCCTAAGTTTAGGAAATGCACGGTCAGCGCTTTATTCCTGCGCGTGTGGTGTCGTTTACCCGTGAGACGCAACTTTGTGATATGTTCACAATATGATACATGATATGTGGCTACAAACATTTTCAATGCTGAATGTGTTAACTCATATGTATTTATTTTATTTTTATAACAATTAATAGATTACAGAATGTCTTTATATACAACGTTCATAGCTTTCTTGTCATTAGACAATACAAACATGTTTTCTCTAGAGGTTACTCTTGAAAGAGCGACATACAGTCAACGCTCAAATCTAAGCCTGCAACGTTGAAGGTTTGACCCTGAGATTTATTAATGGTCATTGCAAAAGATGTCTTTACCGGAAATTGTAAGCGTTTAAATTGGAATTGCAAATTTTAGGTGGATTTAGGTTTCTTAATAAAATAACAGGAGAACCTATTTTCAGCTCCATTTTGTGAGGAGGGAGTCCAGACGGGTTCAAAGAATTTAGAATTTCTGTAGGAAAATGAACAGCTTCTTCCAAATCGAGAACAGTATCGACCGAGTAGTATATTTTCGTCGGCGCATCAATCTTTGAAATAATCAAGTTATTTACTTTATCTACTTGTTCGTTAGTTGGTGACAGAATAGCTCTTTCTTTAAACCAAGATATTGTCTTATAACTTATGTTATCAATCTCAGGATAGACATTGTTGACTAACTCTTGGATGTTGTTTATCAAAACACAAAGGTTTTCTAGGTTAATCCTTCCCTCACTTTGTGTTAATTCTCCATTACCAATATTTAGCAGCATCTCTGAAAATAGCCTGTTCTCACGTGAAGATGACGAAACCCTCATATTAGTTTTAAGCTCTAATTTATTGACATGCGACCAAAGGTGGGATCTTTTTAGCGAAGCATATATTTCATCCGCACGTGTTCCTCGAGTCACAACTGGTAGGATTTGACAGAAATCTCCTGAGAACAGAATTGTACATCCACCCATAGGTGAGTTTTTGTTGCGCAAATCGCGCATTGTCCTATCCAGTGCTTCCACAGACGTCTTGCTTGACATGGCAGCTTCGTCCCAGACTATTAATGAGCAGTCACGCATCAATTTTCCTGTATTGCTCTGTTTAGAAACACTACAGACGCTGTCATCATCATCGGTGGCGATTTTCAGCGGGAGCTTGAATGTAGAGTGTGCGGTTCGGCCCCCTTCCAAAAGAGTAGCGGCAATGCCGGATGACGCAACAGCTAACGCAATTTTTCCGGTAGATCTCACTTTTTTTAAAAGCAGATTGATTAAAAATGTTTTTCCTGTGCCTCCTGGGGCATCAAGGAAAAGCCATTTCCCTTCATTGTTATCAATTGTTGATAGTAACGCAGTGAATACTTTTTTCTGATCGATGTTTAATCGTGGCTAATCTTGAGCTATATTTTGTAAAAGTCTCGTTTGATCGTATGATGTTTCTCTTGTGTATTCGGCACTGTTAGTTAAATCAGAGTTAGTAGTATTAGCTGGCATCGGCAGCCCAAAATCCTTGATCGTTTTACCCGAAAGTAATTGTACTATTTTGTTTAATTCAAATAATTCTTCGTCAAATATGTTTTGGTCATATTGTACATCAACAGAGTTTAACCCTTGCCGTCGCCGAATCAGAATATCACTGGCCATATTTTCTTGAAATTTATTCCATAGACTAACAGAATCAGTTACTTGACAAAACACTACTATGACGGCAAATAAATATCTTAATGATGTAGCTAAACTACAAACAGCTGCTTCTGATAATGTATTTTCCCAGTGAGAATCGTCTTCCAAGAGCCCTATAGCTTTGCTGCTGCTTGATAAGTATTGTAAACAACACCTTGTAAAGTTCTTAGGTGAACAAAGGATGTCGGGCCTTTTAAAATATGAAGTAACATTCTCAGATAAAAGTATTCGCTGTTGGGATGAATCACAATCGAGCGATTCGTAAATACATACATACATACGTCACCATACGATGTAATTCAAAATTAATGAGGTATGGTGAGATTATCGCTTAACGCCGATAATCAGTGTTAAATCGAAAATTAATACGCATGAAAAACGACTAGTGTACCGAGACGTTTAATTAGGTGCAATACACACGTTTGATTGCGGCCAGCCACCTTCAAAAAAAAAGCGGAACCGGTCAGGTGCAGGAAACGAGGCCTCCCAGTAGCGCAAGCAAAGAGGAAGTACTGAGTACTAGCCGCCTGTCACCAAGGATATCACCTAGGATGTCACCAAGGATCCTGTTTATTATATAAGCATAGTTATTAAGTATTGCAAAATAGGAGAAATATTAGAAACAAATATTTAAAAGAAAGGAAAAGTGTTAAACGATTAAGAAAAATTTTTATTAAAAAAGATGAAAAATAATTAAATTGACTTTTTGAAAAAAGAGTTATAGTGATTAAGTGAGAAAAATAAAATATTATTAAATGGATTAACTTAACCTTTGAAATTAAGTTTTAAAAATAAAGAAATTAATCGAATTGATAGTGATCAAATCTAACCAGATAAATAAGAATAGCCTTTGATTGTGGGAAATCCTAGTATTAGGAAAGTTTTTAAATAAAATAAGGATAAGAATAATAAAGCGATAACAAATTGTAAAACCATAACAAAATATAACAAAGTTGAGGCACTTAAGAGATCCTCAAATTTATAACATAACCCTAATTCCGCGAATCCTTATACGGACCCTCCGGAGTATAAAGGGCCCTCTTCCCAGAAGAGGTTACATAAACATCAAATAATAATAAATAAAGAATAAAAATAAAACCTATTAAATAATTTCTGGGATTTAAAACAAGCTAAACAAATTTTGAAATAATCAAGAGAAATTTTATATAGGAAAAAATAATAAAAAATAAAAATTTAAAAATGATTAGACCAAGCATCCTTGGAAACCCATCTTCCCAAACACCCCCTCCATCTGCTCCTAATCCGGACAGAGCAGTTTCGAGCGGCAATCGTGAGTTAGAGCAATTAATCACCTCCATTGTGACTAGGGTAATTAGGGAAGAAGGACGACTAAACCCAAATTCTGAATTAACAAATGCCACGGACGAGACGATAAGACCAGAACATCGCGGACAACTTTCCGACTTAGATAAAATACCGGACATAGTCCGTAGCCTGCGAGAAATTAATGGGAATCCAGGAGAATTCAGCTCCTGGAAGAAGAGTGTAGACAGAGTTTTGAAAATTTACGAATCCCTTAGAGGTACCCCAAAATACTACGGAATCCTGTCCGTTGTGCGGAACAAAATTGTTGGTAATGCCGACATCGCATTGGAGTCGTACAGCACTCCCCTAGACTGGAAGGCAATATCCAGATGCCTTACTCTACACTACGCTGACAAAAGAGATATCACAACTCTTGAATGTCAGCTGACGTCACTAATTCAAGGAAACGGGACTATACAAGAATTCTACCAAAACGTTTAGATTCACTTACCACCCAGAAACTATCAACAGACTCCCCAACAAAACCGAACTTTTCAACAACCTTGGCAAAACAACCGTCAAGCGCAGCCATTCAGACCAGTTGCTCCGAAGCCACAACCCCGTCCAGAGCCAATGGACATCGACCGTTCTATCCATAGTAGGAACGTGAACTATATAAATAAACATACTTTTAACAGACCAACTGAGAAAAGGCCATCAAACTTTTCTCATCAAGTACCCCTCAAACAACAGAGGAACTTCCATATCAGAGCAGGAGTAGAAGAACCGAAATGCGCCCAAGACGACCAGAAATACAGGACAGAATATACTTCGGACTTTGACGAATACCATATGACGGACACATCATACGACCAACAACCTCAGGAATATTTTGAAGACCGTGAAGACTATATTGACGTAAATTTTTTAGGATGAAGAGTTCTTCGTTACCTTACATCGAATTTTAAACGAAGAATGGCGATTTTTTTAATATTAATAGACACGGGATCAAGTAAAAATTATATCCAACCGCAGCTCGTAGCAAAACCCATCCCCAACGAAAAACCCTTTTTCGCAAATTCGATAGCAGGCCAAATTGAAATAACTCAGAATACAATTATTAACATGTTCGGAAACACAAACCTGAAATTTTTTATTTTACCCGGTTTGAAGTCATTTGATGGTATTATCGGCAACGATAGCCTCAAAAAACTTCACGCGACCATTAATGTTCATGATGACATCATTAAATGCGGCAATGGCAAAGAAGTCAAAATTAAGCAAATGCTTTCCCCTACAGTAAACAAAATCGACGTTAGAACCGAACACATGACACCTTCCCAGAAGCTCAAAATGCAGCAATTTACACACAAGTACAAACAGCTATTTACCGACCCAAATGAAAAGTTAACTTACACTACAACAGTAATAGGTGAGATACGAACTTCTTCAGACACCCCTGTATATACAAAATACTATCCGTATCCCGTAGGAATGAGAGAATTTGTCAACAATGAAATTCAAACACTATTAGAAGATGGTATAATAAGGCCATCGCGTTCCCCGTACAATTCTCCTGTATGGGTAGTTCCACAGAAATTAGATGCATCCGGACAAAACAAATTTAGACTCGTAATTGACTATAGAAAATTAAACTACGTAACTATTACTGACAGATACCCAATACCAGAAATTAACGAAATTATTGCGCAATTGGGAAATAATAAATATTTCTCTGTATTAGATCTCAAAAGCGGATTCCATCAAATTCCTCTAAAGGAATCCGATATCGAGAAAACCGCCTTTTCTGTCAATAATGGCAAATATGAGTTTACACGACTCCCGTTCGGGCTGAAAAATGCGCTCTCCATTTTCCAGCGAGCCTTAGATGATATTCTAAGGGAACACATTGGGAAAATTTGTTATGTCTATATTGATGACATAATTGTGTTCGGCGAAAATGAAGAAACGCACGTCCAAAATATCGAAAAAGTCTTTCACACTCTCGAAAACGCTAATATGAAAGTGCAGTTGGACAAATGCGAATTTTTTCGAAAAGAAGTCGAATTTCTAGGCTTCGTCATTTCACCAAACGGTATAAAAACAAATCCTTCTAAAGTGGAAGCAATCCGAAATTTCCCATGTCCGAAAAATTTGAAAGATTTAAGATCTCCAGGCCTCCAAAAACAGGATGTAATGCCCTCTCCACAGTTACTTGCCATAGTAGCGACAGTTCATCCCATGACCGAATTCCTAGTGTCGAAGTACCCGTTAACGTATTTAAAAATCAAATTATTTTAAATATAGGTCCAACGTCTACGTACCAGTTTAAAATAGTTTTTCCGACGTACCACAGGCACATAATAGAAGAAACGAATTATGATACCACAAAACTTATAAACCTCCTGAAAAGATATTTAAATCCTACCGTGATAAACTGCATAAAAACAGATGAATCAATCATGGGCAAAATTCAAAATATTTATCCAATTCACTTTAGAAACTATTATACAAAATCAGATTCACCCAAATTCAAGTACAGGATATCATTAATGATCAAGAGCAACAGGAAATCATAATAAAAACTCATCGAAGAGCACACAGAAATAGCTGTGAAAATAAAATTCAAATTTTAGATAACTACTTTTTCCCGTCTATGTCGAAAAAAATAAAAAATATAATACGAGAATGCTCAATATGCAATGAAAATAAATATGACCGACATCCCAATAATCCCGAGTTAAAGAAAACCCCGATACCTGAATATCCAGGACATATTCTTCATATCGACATTTACATAACCGAAAGAAATCTAGTTCTTAGCGCAGTAGATAAATTCTCCAAGTACGTTCAAACTAGGATAATAAATTCAAAAGCAGTTGAAGACATAAAAGAGCCCCTTCGCGAAATACTATTTCTATTTGGTGTCCCAAAAGCAATAGTAATTGACAACGAGCAATCCCTTAATTCCGCATCAATAAGTTTCATGATAGAGGACACTCTCAATATTCAAGTCTATAAAACTCCGCCATATAAAAGTTCTGTCAATGGACAAATCGAACGTTTCCATTCCACACTTACAGAAATAATTAGATGTCTGAAAGTTGAACGACATTTCTCATCATTCCCCGAACTTTTAGACAGAGCAGTTTACGAATACAATTACACAGTATTAATTTTCGGTTTAACACTTTCACTTTTCGCGGAATTTAACCCGGTCCCTGCTCGGGCGCCAGTTAAATTTTCATTTATTAATTTGAGTTTTTAAAAATTATTGCGTGGACAGGAGTCCACGTCTTTTCCGTTTATTGTCCAATTAAAAACTAAATTTACAAAATATTCTTACTTCTATATTACAACTATATTTTGCATGTGCTGGGAAAAATTCCTAAGTTTAGGAAATGCACGGTCAGCGCTTTATTCCTGCGCGTGTGGTGTCGTTTACCCGTGAGACGCAACTTTGTGATATGTTCACAATATGATACATGATATGTGGCTACAAACATTTTCAATGCTGAATGTGTTAACTCATATGTATTTATTTTATTTTTATAACAATTAATAGATTACAGAATGTCTTTATATACAACGTTCATAGCTTTCTTGTCATTAGACAATACAAACATGTTTTCTCTAGAGGTTACTCTTGAAAGAGCGACATACAGTCAACGCTCAAATCTAAGCCTGCAACGTTGAAGGTTTGACCCTGAGATTTATTAATGGTCATTGCAAAAGATGTCTTTACCGGAAATTGTAAGCGTTTAAATTGGAATTGCAAATTTTAGGTGGATTTAGGTTTCTTAATAAAATAACAGGAGAACCTATTTTCAGCTCCATTTTGTGAGGAGGGAGTCCAGACGGGTTCAAAGAATTTAGAATTTCTGTAGGAAAATGAACAGCTTCTTCCAAATCGAGAACAGTATCGAC
The DNA here is from genome assembly GCF_027943255.1 of Anastrepha obliqua. Taxonomy (NCBI): domain Eukaryota; kingdom Metazoa; phylum Arthropoda; class Insecta; order Diptera; family Tephritidae; genus Anastrepha; species Anastrepha obliqua. The sequence continues at coordinate 3,258,699 of NC_072897.1, forward strand.
CGAGTAGTATATTTTCGTCGGCGCATCAATCTTTGAAATAATCAAGTTATTTACTTTATCTACTTGTTCGTTAGTTGGTGACAGAATAGCTCTTTCTTTAAACCAAGATATTGTCTTATAACTTATGTTATCAATCTCAGGATAGACATTGTTGACTAACTCTTGGATGTTGTTTATCAAAACACAAAGGTTTTCTAGGTTAATCCTTCCCTCACTTTGTGTTAATTCTCCATTACCAATATTTAGCAGCATCTCTGAAAATAGCCTGTTCTCACGTGAAGATGACGAAACCCTCATATTAGTTTTAAGCTCTAATTTATTGACATGCGACCAAAGGTGGGATCTTTTTAGCGAAGCATATATTTCATCCGCACGTGTTCCTCGAGTCACAACTGGTAGGATTTGACGGAAATCTCCTGAGAACAGAATTGTACATCCACCCATAGGTGAGTTTTTGTTGCGCAAATCGCGCATTGTCCTATCCAGTGCTTCCACAGACGTCTTGCTTGACATGGCAGCTTCGTCCCAGACTATTAATGAGCAGTCACGCATCAATTTTCCTGTATTGCTCTGTTTAGAAACACTACAGACGCTGTCATCATCATCGGTGGCGATTTTCAGCGGGAGCTTGAATGTAGAGTGTGCGGTTCGGCCCCCTTCCAAAAGAGTAGCGGCAATGCCGGATGACGCAACAGCTAACGCAATTTTTCCGGTAGATCTCACTTTTTTTAAAAGCAGATTGATTAAAAATGTTTTTCCTGTGCCTCCTGGGGCATCAAGGAAAAGCCATTTCCCTTCATTGTTATCAATTGTTGATAGTAACGCAGTGAATACTTTTTTCTGATCGATGTTTAATCGTGGCTAATCTTGAGCTATATTTTGTAAAAGTCTCGTTTGATCGTATGATGTTTCTCTTGTGTATTCGGCACTGTTAGTTAAATCAGAGTTAGTAGTATTAGCTGGCATCGGCAGCCCAAAATCCTTGATCGTTTTACCCGAAAGTAATTGTACTATTTTGTTTAATTCAAATAATTCTTCGTCAAATATGTTTTGGTCATATTGTACATCAACAGAGTTTAACCCTTGCCGTCGCCGAATCAGAATATCACTGGCCATATTTTCTTGAAATTTATTCCATAGACTAACAGAATCAGTTACTTGACAAAACACTACTATGACGGCAAATAAATATCTTAATGATGTAGCTAAACTACAAACAGCTGCTTCTGATAATGTATTTTCCCAGTGAGAATCGTCTTCCAAGAGCCCTATAGCTTTGCTGCTGCTTGATAAGTATTGTAAACAACACCTTGTAAAGTTCTTAGGTGAACAAAGGATGTCGGGCCTTTTAAAATATGAAGTAACATTCTCAGATAAAAGTATTCGCTGTTGGGATGAATCACAATCGAGCGATTCGTAAATACATACATACATACGTCACCATACGATGTAATTCAAAATTAATGAGGTATGGTGAGATTATCGCTTAACGCCGATAATCAGTGTTAAATCGAAAATTAATACGCATGAAAAACGACTAGTGTACCGAGACGTTTAATTAGGTGCAATACACACGTTTGATTGCGGCCAGCCACCTTCAAAAAAAAAGCGGAACCGGTCAGGTGCAGGAAACGAGGCCTCCCAGTAGCGCAAGCAAAGAGGAAGTACTGAGTACTAGCCGCCTGTCACCAAGGATATCACCTAGGATGTCACCAAGGATCCTGTTTATTATATAAGCATAGTTATTAAGTATTGCAAAATAGGAGAAATATTAGAAACAAATATTTAAAAGAAAGGAAAAGTGTTAAACGATTAAGAAAAATTTTTATTAAAAAAGATGAAAAATAATTAAATTGACTTTTTGAAAAAAGAGTTATAGTGATTAAGTGAGAAAAATAAAATATTATTAAATGGATTAACTTAACCTTTGAAATTAAGTTTTAAAAATAAAGAAATTAATCGAATTGATAGTGATCAAATCTAACCAGATAAATAAGAATAGCCTTTGATTGTGGGAAATCCTAGTATTAGGAAAGTTTTTAAATAAAATAAGGATAAGAATAATAAAGCGATAACAAATTGTAAAACCATAACAAAATATAACAAAGTTGAGGCACTTAAGAGATCCTCAAATTTATAACATAACCCTAATTCCGCGAATCCTTATACGGACCCTCCGGAGTATAAAGGGCCCTCTTCCCAGAAGAGGTTACATAAACATCAAATAATAATAAATAAAGAATAAAAATAAAACCTATTAAATAATTTCTGGGATTTAAAACAAGCTAAACAAATTTTGAAATAATCAAGAGAAATTTTATATAGGAAAAAATAATAAAAAATAAAAATTTAAAAATGATTAGACCAAGCATCCTTGGAAACCCATCTTCCCAAACACCCCCTCCATCTGCTCCTAATCCGGACAGAGCAGTTTCGAGCGGCAATCGTGAGTTAGAGCAATTAATCACCTCCATTGTGACTAGGGTAATTAGGGAAGAAGGACGACTAAACCCAAATTCTGAATTAACAAATGCCACGGACGAGACGATAAGACCAGAACATCGCGGACAACTTTCCGACTTAGATAAAATACCGGACATAGTCCGTAGCCTGCGAGAAATTAATGGGAATCCAGGAGAATTCAGCTCCTGGAAGAAGAGTGTAGACAGAGTTTTGAAAATTTACGAATCCCTTAGAGGTACCCCAAAATACTACGGAATCCTGTCCGTTGTGAGGAACAAAATTGTTGGTAATGCCGACATCGCATTGGAGTCGTACAGCACTCCCCTAGACTGGAAGGCAATATCCAGATGCCTTACTCTACACTACGCTGACAAAAGAGATATCACAACTCTTGAATGTCAGCTGACGTCACTAATTCAAGGAAACGGGACTATACAAGAATTCTACCAAAACGTTTAGATTCACTTACCACCCAGAAACTATCAACAGACTCCCCAACAAAACCGAACTTTTCAACAACCTTGGCAAAACAACCGTCAAGCGCAGCCATTCAGACCAGTTGCTCCGAAGCCACAACCCCGTCCAGAGCCAATGGACATCGACCGTTCTATCCATAGTAGGAACGTGAACTATATAAATAAACATACTTTTAACAGACCAACTGAGAAAAGGCCATCAAACTTTTCTCATCAAGTACCCCTCAAACAACAGAGGAACTTCCATATCAGAGCAGGAGTAGAAGAACCGAAATGCGCCCAAGACGACCAGAAATACAGGACAGAATATACTTCGGACTTTGACGAATACCATATGACGGACACATCATACGACCAACAACCTCAGGAATATTTTGAAGACCGTGAAGACTATATTGACGTAAATTTTTTAGGATGAAGAGTTCTTCGTTACCTTACATCGAATTTTAAACGAAGAATGGCGATTTTTTTAATATTAATAGACACGGGATCAAGTAAAAATTATATCCAACCGCAGCTCGTAGCAAAACCCATCCCCAACGAAAAACCCTTTTTCGCAAATTCGATAGCAGGCCAAATTGAAATAACTCAGAATACAATTATTAACATGTTCGGAAACACAAACCTGAAATTTTTTATTTTACCCGGTTTGAAGTCATTTGATGGTATTATCGGCAACGATAGCCTCAAAAAACTTCACGCGACCATTAATGTTCATGATGACATCATTAAATGCGGCAATGGCAAAGAAGTCAAAATTAAGCAAATGCTTTCCCCTACAGTAAACAAAATCGACGTTAGAACCGAACACATGACACCTTCCCAGAAGCTCAAAATGCAGCAATTTACACACAAGTACAAACAGCTATTTACCGACCCAAATGAAAAGTTAACTTACACTACAACAGTAATAGGTGAGATACGAACTTCTTCAGACACCCCTGTATATACAAAATACTATCCGTATCCCGTAGGAATGAGAGAATTTGTCAACAATGAAATTCAAACACTATTAGAAGATGGTATAATAAGGCCATCGCGTTCCCCGTACAATTCTCCTGTATGGGTAGTTCCACAGAAATTAGATGCATCCGGACAAAAAAAATTTAGACTCGTAATTGACTATAGAAAATTAAACTACGTAACTATTACTGACAGATACCCAATACCAGAAATTAACGAAATTATTGCGCAATTGGGAAATAATAAATATTTCTCTGTATTAGATCTCAAAAGCGGATTCCATCAAATTCCTCTAAAGGAATCCGATATCGAGAAAACCGCCTTTTCTGTCAATAATGGCAAATATGAGTTTACACGACTCCCGTTCGGGCTGAAAAATGCGCTCTCCATTTTCCAGCGAGCCTTAGATGATATTCTAAGGGAACACATTGGGAAAATTTGTTATGTCTATATTGATGACATAATTGTGTTCGGCGAAAATGAAGAAACGCACGTCCAAAATATCGAAAAAGTCTTTCACACTCTCGAAAACGCTAATATGAAAGTGCAGTTGGACAAATGCGAATTTTTTCGAAAAGAAGTCGAATTTCTAGGCTTCGTCATTTCACCAAACGGTATAAAAACAAATCCTTCTAAAGTGGAAGCAATCCGAAATTTCCCATGTCCGAAAAATTTGAAAGATTTAAGATCTCCAGGCCTCCAAAAACAGGATGTAATGCCCTCTCCACAGTTACTTGCCATAGTAGCGACAGTTCATCCCATGACCGAATTCCTAGTGTCGAAGTACCCGTTAACGTATTTAAAAATCAAATTATTTTAAATATAGGTCCAACGTCTACGTACCAGTTTAAAATAGTTTTTCCGACGTACCACAGGCACATAATAGAAGAAACGAATTATGATACCACAAAACTTATAAACCTCCTGAAAAGATATTTAAATCCTACCGTGATAAACTGCATAAAAACAGATGAATCAATCATGGGCAAAATTCAAAATATTTATCCAATTCACTTTAGAAACTATTATACAAAATCAGATTCACCCAAATTCAAGTACAGGATATCATTAATGATCAAGAGCAACAGGAAATCATAATAAAAACTCATCGAAGAGCACACAGAAATAGCTGTGAAAATAAAATTCAAATTTTAGATAACTACTTTTTCCCGTCTATGTCGAAAAAAATAAAAAATATAATACGAGAATGCTCAATATGCAATGAAAATAAATATGACCGACATCCCAATAATCCCGAGTTAAAGAAAACCCCGATACCTGAATATCCAGGACATATTCTTCATATCGACATTTACATAACCGAAAGAAATCTAGTTCTTAGCGCAGTAGATAAATTCTCCAAGTACGTTCAAACTAGGATAATAAATTCAAAAGCAGTTGAAGACATAAAAGAGCCCCTTCGCGAAATACTATTTCTATTTGGTGTCCCAAAAGCAATAGTAATTGACAACGAGCAATCCCTTAATTCCGCATCAATAAGTTTCATGATAGAGGACACTCTCAATATTCAAGTCTATAAAACTCCGCCATATAAAAGTTCTGTCAATGGACAAATCGAACGTTTCCATTCCACACTTACAGAAATAATTAGATGTCTGAAAGTTGAACGACATTTCTCATCATTCCCCGAACTTTTAGACAGAGCAGTTTACGAATACAATTACACAGTATTAATTTTCGGTTTAACACTTTCACTTTTCGCGGAATTTAACCCGGTCCCTGCTCGGGCGCCAGTTAAATTTTCATTTATTAATTTGAGTTTTTAAAAATTATTGCGTGGACAGGAGTCCACGTCTTTTCCGTTTATTGTCCAATTAAAAACTAAATTTACAAAATATTCTTACTTCTATATTACAACTATATTTTGCATGTGCTGGGAAAAATTCCTAAGTTTAGGAAATGCACGGTCAGCGCTTTATTCCTGCGCGTGTGGTGTCGTTTACCCGTGAGACGCAACTTTGTGATATGTTCACAATATGATACATGATATGTGGCTACAAACATTTTCAATGCTGAATGTGTTAACTCATATGTATTTATTTTATTTTTATAACAATTAATAGATTACAGAATGTCTTTATATACAACGTTCATAGCTTTCTTGTCATTAGACAATACAAACATGTTTTCTCTAGAGGTTACTCTTGAAAGAGCAACATACAGTCAACGCTCAAATCTAAGCCTGCAACGTTGAAGGTTTGACCCTGAGATTTATTAATGGTCATTGCAAAAGATGTCTTTACCGGAAATTGTAAGCGTTTAAATTGGAATTGCAAATTTTAGGTGGATTTAGGTTTCTTAATAAAATAACAGGAGAACCTATTTTCAGCTCCATTTTGTGAGGAGGGAGTCCAGACGGGTTCAAAGAATTTAGAATTTCTGTAGGAAAATGAACAGCTTCTTCCAAATCGAGAACAGTATCGACCGAGTAGTATATTTTCGTCGGCGCATCAATCTTTGAAATAATCAAGTTATTTACTTTATCTACTTGTTCGTTAGTTGGTGACAGAATAGCTCTTTCTTTAAACCAAGATATTGTCTTATAACTTATGTTATCAATCTCAGGATAGACATTGTTGACTAACTCTTGGATGTTGTTTATCAAAACACAAAGGTTTTCTAGGTTAATCCTTCCCTCACTTTGTGTTAATTCTCCATTACCAATATTTAGCAGCATCTCTGAAAATAGCCTGTTCTCACGTGAAGATGACGAAACCCTCATATTAGTTTTAAGCTCTAATTTATTGACATGCGACCAAAGGTGGGATCTTTTTAGCGAAGCATATATTTCATCCGCACGTGTTCCTCGAGTCACAACTGGTAGGATTTGACAGAAATCTCCTGAGAACAGAATTGTACATCCACCCATAGGTGAGTTTTTGTTGCGCAAATCGCGCATTGTCCTATCCAGTGCTTCCACAGACGTCTTGCTTGACATGGCAGCTTCGTCCCAGACTATTAATGAGCAGTCACGCATCAATTTTCCTGTATTGCTCTGTTTAGAAACACTACAGACGCTGTCATCATCATCGGTGGCGATTTTCAGCGGGAGCTTGAATGTAGAGTGTGCGGTTCGGCCCCCTTCCAAAAGAGTAGCGGCAATGCCGGATGACGCAACAGCTAACGCAATTTTTCCGGTAGATCTCACTTTTTTTAAAAGCAGATTGATTAAAAATGTTTTTCCTGTGCCTCCTGGGGCATCAAGGAAAAGCCATTTCCCTTCATTGTTATCAATTGTTGATAGTAACGCAGTGAATACTTTTTTCTGATCGATGTTTAATCGTGGCTCATCTTGAGCTATATTTTGTAAAAGTCTCGTTTGATCGTATGATGTTTCTCTTGTGTATTCGGCACTGTTAGTTAAATAAGAGTTAGTAGTATTAGCTGGCATCGGCAGCCCAAAATCCTTGATCGTTTTACCCGAAAGTAATTGTACTATTTTGTTTAATTCAAATAATTCTTCGTCAAATATGTTTTGGTCATATTGTACATCAACAGAGTTTAACCCTTGCCGTCGCCGAATCAGAATATCACTGGCCATATTTTCTTGAAATTTATTCCATAGACTAACAGAATCAGTTACTTGACAAAACACTACTATGACGGCAAATAAATATCTTAATGATGTAGCTAAACTACAAACAGCTGCTTCTGATAATGTATTTTCCCAGTGAGAATCGTCTTCCAAGAGCCCTATAGCTTTGCTGCTGCTTGATAAGTATTGTAAACAACACCTTGTAAAGTTCTTAGGTGAACAAAGGATGTCGGGCCTTTTAAAATATGAAGTAACATTCTCAGATAAAAGTATTCGCTGTTGGGATGAATCACAATCGAGCGATTCGTAAATACATACATACATACGTCATCATACGATGTAATTCAAAATTAATGAGGTATGGTGAGATTATCGCTTAACGCCGATAATCAGTGTTAAATCGAAAATTAATACGCATGAAAGACGACTAGTGTACCGAGACGTTTAATTAGGTGCAATACACACGTTTGATTGCGGCCAGCCACCTTCAAAAAAAAAGCGGAACCGGTCAGGTGCAGGAAACGAGGCCTCCCAGTAGCGCAAGCAAAGAGGAAGTACTGAGTACTAGCCGCCTGTCACCAAGGATATCACCTAGGATGTCACCAAGGATCCTGTTTATTATATAAGCATAGTTATTAAGTATTGCAAAATAGGAGAAATATTAAAAACAAATATTTAAAAGAAAGGAAAAGTGTTAAACGATTAAGAAAAATTTTTATTAAAAAAGATGAAAAATAATTAAATTGACTTTTTGAAAAAAGAGTTATAGTGATTACGTGAGAAAAATAAAATATTATTAAATGGATTAACTTAACCTTTGAAATTAAGTTTTAAAAATAAAGAAATTAATCGAATTGATAGTGATCAAATCTAACCAGATAAATAAGAATAGCCTTTGATTGTGGGAAATCCTAGTATTAGGAAAGTTTTTAAATAAAATAAGGATAAGAATAATAAAGCGATAACAAATTGTAAAACCATAACAAAATATAACAAAGTTGAGGCACTTAAGAGATCCTCAAATTTATAACATAACCCTAATTCCGCGAATCCTTATACGGACCCTCCGGAGTATAAAGGGCCCTCTTCCCAGAAGAGGTTACATAAACATCAAATAATAATAAATAAAGAATAAAAATAAAACCTATTAAATAATTTCTGGGATTTAAAACAAGCTAAACAAATTTTGAAATAATCAAGAGAAATTTTATATAGGAAAAAATAATAAAAAATAAAAATTTAAAAATGATTAGACCAAGCATCCTTGGAAACCCATCTTCCCAAACACCCCCTCCATCTGCTCCTAATCCGGACAGAGCAGTTTCGAGCGGCAATCGTGAGTTAGAGCAATTAATCACCTCCATTGTGACTAGGGTAATTAGGGAAGAAGGACGACTAAACCCAAATTCTGAATTAACAAATGCCACGGACGAGACGATAAGACCAGAACATCGCGGACAACTTTCCGACTTAGATAAAATACCGGACATAGTCCGTAGCCTGCGAGAAATTAATGGGAATCCAGGAGAATTCAGCTCCTGGAAGAAGAGTGTAGACAGAGTTTTGAAAATTTACGAATCCCTTAGAGGTACCCCAAAATACTACGGAATCCTGTCCGTTGTGAGGAACAAAATTGTTGGTAATGCCGACATCGCATTGGAGTCGTACAGCACTCCCCTAGACTGGAAGGCAATATCCAGATGCCTTACTCTACACTACGCTGACAAAAGAGATATCACAACTCTTGAATGTCAGCTGACGTCACTAATTCAAGGAAACGGGACTATACAAGAATTCTACCAAAACGTTTAGATTCACTTACCACCCAGAAACTATCAACAGACTCCCCAACAAAACCGAACTTTTCAACAACCTTGGCAAAACAACCGTCAAGCGCAGCCATTCAGACCAGTTGCTCCGAAGCCACAACCCCGTCCAGAGCCAATGGACATCGACCGTTCTATCCATAGTAGGAACGTGAACTATATAAATAAACATACTTTTAACAGACCAACTGAGAAAAGGCCATCAAACTTTTCTCATCAAGTACCCCTCAAACAACAGAGGAACTTCCATATCAGAGCAGGAGTAGAAGAACCGAAATGCGCCCAAGACGACCAGAAATACAGGACAGAATATACTTCGGACTTTGACGAATACCATATGACGGACACATCATACGACCAACAACCTCAGGAATATTTTGAAGACCGTGAAGACTATATTGACGTAAATTTTTTAGGATGAAGAGTTCTTCGTTACCTTACATCGAATTTTAAACGAAGAATGGCGATTTTTTTAATATTAATAGACACGGGATCAAGTAAAAATTATATCCAACCGCAGCTCGTAGCAAAACCCATCCCCAACGAAAAACCCTTTTTCGCAAATTCGATAGCAGGCCAAATTGAAATAACTCAGAATACAATTATTAACATGTTCGGAAACACAAACCTGAAATTTTTTATTTTACCCGGTTTGAAGTCATTTGATGGTATTATCGGCAACGATAGCCTCAAAAAACTTCACGCGACCATTAATGTTCATGATGACATCATTAAATGCGGCAATGGCAAAGAAGTCAAAATTAAGCAAATGCTTTCCCCTACAGTAAACAAAATCGACGTTAGAACCGAACACATGACACCTTCCCAGAAGCTCAAAATGCAGCAATTTACACACAAGTACAAACAGCTATTTACCGACCCAAATGAAAAGTTAACTTACACTACAACAGTAATAGGTGAGATACGAACTTCTTCAGACACCCCTGTATATACAAAATACTATCCGTATCCCGTAGGAATGAGAGAATTTGTCAACAATGAAATTCAAACACTATTAGAAGATGGTATAATAAGGCCATCGCGTTCCCCGTACAATTCTCCTGTATGGGTAGTTCCACAGAAATTAGATGCATCCGGACAAAAAAAATTTAGACTCGTAATTGACTATAGAAAATTAAACTACGTAACTATTACTGACAGATACCCAATACCAGAAATTAACGAAATTATTGCGCAATTGGGAAATAATAAATATTTCTCTGTATTAGATCTCAAAAGCGGATTCCATCAAATTCCTCTAAAGGAATCCGATATCGAGAAAACCGCCTTTTCTGTCAATAATGGCAAATATGAGTTTACACGACTCCCGTTCGGGCTGAAAAATGCGCTCTCCATTTTCCAGCGAGCCTTAGATGATATTCTAAGGGAACACATTGGGAAAATTTGTTATGTCTATATTGATGACATAATTGTGTTCGGCGAAAATGAAGAAACGCACGTCCAAAATATCGAAAAAGTCTTTCACACTCTCGAAAACGCTAATATGAAAGTGCAGTTGGACAAATGCGAATTTTTTCGAAAAGAAGTCGAATTTCTAGGCTTCGTCATTTCACCAAACGGTATAAAAACAAATCCTTCTAAAGTGGAAGCAATCCGAAATTTCCCATGTCCGAAAAATTTGAAAGATTTAAGATCTCCAGGCCTCCAAAAACAGGATGTAATGCCCTCTCCACAGTTACTTGCCATAGTAGCGACAGTTCATCCCATGACCGAATTCCTAGTGTCGAAGTACCCGTTAACGTATTTAAAAATCAAATTATTTTAAATATAGGTCCAACGTCTACGTACCAGTTTAAAATAGTTTTTCCGACGTACCACAGGCACATAATAGAAGAAACGAATTATGATACCACAAAACTTATAAACCTCCTGAAAAGATATTTAAATCCTACCGTGATAAACTGCATAAAAACAGATGAATCAATCATGGGCAAAATTCAAAATATTTATCCAATTCACTTTAGAAACTATTATACAAAATCAGATTCACCCAAATTCAAGTACAGGATATCATTAATGATCAAGAGCAACAGGAAATCATAATAAAAACTCATCGAAGAGCACACAGAAATAGCTGTGAAAATAAAATTCAAATTTTAGATAACTACTTTTTCCCGTCTATGTCGAAAAAAATAAAAAATATAATACGAGAATGCTCAATATGCAATGAAAATAAATATGACCGACATCCCAATAATCCCGAGTTAAAGAAAACCCCGATACCTGAATATCCAGGACATATTCTTCATATCGACATTTACATAACCGAAAGAAATCTAGTTCTTAGCGCAGTAGATAAATTCTCCAAGTACGTTCAAACTAGGATAATAAATTCAAAAGCAGTTGAAGACATAAAAGAGCCCCTTCGCGAAATACTATTTCTATTTGGTGTCCCAAAAGCAATAGTAATTGACAACGAGCAATCCCTTAATTCCGCATCAATAAGTTTCATGATAGAGGACACTCTCAATATTCAAGTCTATAAAACTCCGCCATATAAAAGTTCTGTCAATGGACAAATCGAACGTTTCCATTCCACACTTACAGAAATAATTAGATGTCTGAAAGTTGAACGACATTTCTCATCATTCCCCGAACTTTTAGACAGAGCAGTTTACGAATACAATTACACAGTATTAATTTTCGGTTTAACACTTTCACTTTTCGCGGAATTTAACCCGGTCCCTGCTCGGGCGCCAGTTAAATTTTCATTTATTAATTTGAGTTTTTAAAAATTATTGCGTGGACAGGAGTCCACGTCTTTTCCGTTTATTGTCCAATTAAAAACTAAATTTACAAAATATTCTTACTTCTATATTACAACTATATTTTGCATGTGCTGGGAAAAATTCCTAAGTTTAGGAAATGCACGGTCAGCGCTTTATTCCTGCGCGTGTGGTGTCGTTTACCCGTGAGACGCAACTTTGTGATATGTTCACAATATGATACATGATATGTGGCTACAAACATTTTCAATGCTGAATGTGTTAACTCATATGTATTTATTTTATTTTTATAACAATTAATAGATTACAGAATGTCTTTATATACAACGTTCATAGCTTTCTTGTCATTAGACAATACAAACATGTTTTCTCTAGAGGTTACTCTTGAAAGAGCGACATACAGTCAACGCTCAAATCTAAGCCTGCAACGTTGAAGGTTTGACCCTGTAAGCGTAAGTGGAAGCGTTTAAATTGGAATTGCAAATTTTAGGTGGATTTAGGTTTCTTAATAAAATAACAGGAGAACCTATTTTCAGCTCCATTTTGTGAGGAGGGAGTCCAGACGGGTTCAAAGAATTTAGAATTTCTGTAGGAAAATGAACAGCTTCTTCCAAATCGAGAACAGTATCGACCGAGTAGTATATTTTCGTCGGCGCATCAATCTTTGAAATAATCAAGTTATTTACTTTATCTACTTGTTCGTTAGTTGGTGACAGAATAGCTCTTTCTTTAAACCAAGATATTGTCTTATAACTTATGTTATCAATCTCAGGATAGACATTGTTGACTAACTCTTGGATGTTGTTTATCAAAACACAAAGGTTTTCTAGGTTAATCCTTCCCTCACTTTGTGTTAATTCTCCATTACCAATATTTAGCAGCATCTCTGAAAATAGCCTGTTCTCACGTGAAGATGACGAAACCCTCATATTAGTTTTAAGCTCTAATTTATTGACATGCGACCAAAGGTGGGATCTTTTTAGCGAAGCATATATTTCATCCGCACGTGTTCCTCGAGTCACAACTGGTAGGATTTGACAGAAATCTCCTGAGAACAGAATTGTACATCCACCCATAGGTGAGTTTTTGTTGCGCAAATCGCGCATTGTCCTATCCAGTGCTTCCACAGACGTCTTGCTTGACATGGCAGCTTCGTCCCAGACTATTAATGAGCAGTCACGCATCAATTTTCCTGTATTGCTCTGTTTAGAAACACTACAGACGCTGTCATCATCATCGGTGGCGATTTTCAGCGGGAGCTTGAATGTAGAGTGTGCGGTTCGGCCCCCTTCCAAAAGAGTAGCGGCAATGCCGGATGACGCAACAGCTAACGCAATTTTTCCGGTAGATCTCACTTTTTTTAAAAGCAGATTGATTAAAAATGTTTTTCCTGTGCCTCCTGGGGCATCAAGGAAAAGCCATTTCCCTTCATTGTTATCAATTGTTGATAGTAACGCAGTGAATACTTTTTTCTGATCGATGTTTAATCGTGGCTCATCTTGAGCTATATTTTGTAAAAGTCTCGTTTGATCGTATGATGTTTCTCTTGTGTATTCGGCACTGTTAGTTAAATAAGAGTTAGTAGTATTAGCTGGCATCGGCAGCCCAAAATCCTTGATCGTTTTACCCGAAAGTAATTGTACTATTTTGTTTAATTCAAATAATTCTTCGTCAAATATGTTTTGGTCATATTGTACATCAACAGAGTTTAACCCTTGCCGTCGCCGAATCAGAATATCACTGGCCATATTTTCTTGAAATTTATTCCATAGACTAACAGAATCAGTTACTTGACAAAACACTACTATGACGGCAAATAAATATCTTAATGATGTAGCTAAACTACAAACAGCTGCTTCTGATAATGTATTTTCCCAGTGAGAATCGTCTTCCAAGAGCCCTATAGCTTTGCTGCTGCTTGATAAGTATTGTAAACAACACCTTGTAAAGTTCTTAGGTGAACAAAGGATGTCGGGCCTTTTAAAATATGAAGTAACATTCTCAGATAAAAGTATTCGCTGTTGGGATGAATCACAATCGAGCGATTCGTAAATACATACATACATACGTCATCATACGATGTAATTCAAAATTAATGAGGTATGGTGAGATTATCGCTTAACGCCGATAATCAGTGTTAAATCGAAAATTAATACGCATGAAAGACGACTAGTGTACCGAGACGTTTAATTAGGTGCAATACACACGTTTGATTGCGGCCAGCCACCTTCAAAAAAAAAGCGGAACCGGTCAGGTGCAGGAAACGAGGCCTCCCAGTAGCGCAAGCAAAGAGGAAGTACTGAGTACTAGCCGCCTGTCACCAAGGATATCACCTAGGATGTCACCAAGGATCCTGTTTATTATATAAGCATAGTTATTAAGTATTGCAAAATAGGAGAAATATTAGAAACAAATATTTAAAAGAAAGGAAAAGTGTTAAACGATTAAGAAAAATTTTTATTAAAAAAGATGAAAAATAATTAAATTGACTTTTTGAAAAAAGAGTTATAGTGATTACGTGAGAAAAATAAAATATTATTAAATGGATTAACTTAACCTTTGAAATTAAGTTTTAAAAATAAAGAAATTAATCGAATTGATAGTGATCAAATCTAACCAGATAAATAAGAATAGCCTTTGATTGTGGGAAATCCTAGTATTAGGAAAGTTTTTAAATAAAATAAGGATAAGAATAATAAAGCGATAACAAATTGTAAAACCATAACAAAATATAACAAAGTTGAGGCACTTAAGAGATCCTCAAATTTATAACATAACCCTAATTCCGCGAATCCTTATACGGACCCTCCGGAGTATAAAGGGCCCTCTTCCCAGAAGAGGTTACATAAACATCAAATAATAATAAATAAAGAATAAAAATAAAACCTATTAAATAATTTCTGGGATTTAAAACAAGCTAAACAAATTTTGAAATAATCAAGAGAAATTTTATATAGGAAAAAATAATAAAAAATAAAAATTTAAAAATGATTAGACCAAGCATCCTTGGAAACCCATCTTCCCAAACACCCCCTCCATCTGCTCCTAATCCGGACAGAGCAGTTTCGAGCGGCAATCGTGAGTTAGAGCAATTAATCACCTCCATTGTGACTAGGGTAATTAGGGAAGAAGGACGACTAAACCCAAATTCTGAATTAACAAATGCCACGGACGAGACGATAAGACCAGAACATCGCGGACAACTTTCCGACTTAGATAAAATACCGGACATAGTCCGTAGCCTGCGAGAAATTAATGGGAATCCAGGAGAATTCAGCTCCTGGAAGAAGAGTGTAGACAGAGTTTTGAAAATTTACGAATCCCTTAGAGGTACCCCAAAATACTACGGAATCCTGTCCGTTGTGCGGAACAAAATTGTTGGTAATGCCGACATCGCATTGGAGTCGTACAGCACTCCCCTAGACTGGAAGGCAATATCCAGATGCCTTACTCTACACTACGCTGACAAAAGAGATATCACAACTCTTGAATGTCAGCTGACGTCACTAATTCAAGGAAACGGGACTATACAAGAATTCTACCAAAACGTTTAGATTCACTTACCACCCAGAAACTATCAACAGACTCCCCAACAAAACCGAACTTTTCAACAACCTTGGCAAAACAACCGTCAAGCGCAGCCATTCAGACCAGTTGCTCCGAAGCCACAACCCCGTCCAGAGCCAATGGACATCGACCGTTCTATCCATAGTAGGAACGTGAACTATATAAATAAACATACTTTTAACAGACCAACTGAGAAAAGGCCATCAAACTTTTCTCATCAAGTACCCCTCAAACAACAGAGGAACTTCCATATCAGAGCAGGAGTAGAAGAACCGAAATGCGCCCAAGACGACCAGAAATACAGGACAGAATATACTTCGGACTTTGACGAATACCATATGACGGACACATCATACGACCAACAACCTCAGGAATATTTTGAAGACCGTGAAGACTATATTGACGTAAATTTTTTAGGATGAAGAGTTCTTCGTTACCTTACATCGAATTTTAAACGAAGAATGGCGATTTTTTTAATATTAATAGACACGAGATCAAGTAAAAATTATATCCAACCGCAGCTCGTAGCAAAACCCATCCCCAACGAAAAACCCTTTTTCGCAAATTCGATAGCAGGCCAAATTGAAATAACTCACAATACAATTATTAACATGTTCGGAAACACAAACCTGAAATTTTTTATTTTACCCGGTTTGAAGTCATTTGATGGTATTATCGGCAACGATAGCCTCAAAAAACTTCACGCGACCATTAATGTTCATGATGACATCATTAAATGCGGCAATGGCAAAGAAGTCAAAATTAAGCAAATGCTTTCCCCTACAGTAAACAAAATCGACGTTAGAACCGAACACATGACACCTTCCCAGAAGCTCAAAATGCAGCAATTTACACACAAGTACAAACAGCTATTTACCGACCCAAATGAAAAGTTAACTTACACTACAACAGTAATAGGTGAGATACGAACTTCTTCAGACACCCCTGTATATACAAAATACTATCCGTATCCCGTAGGAATGAGAGAATTTGTCAACAATGAAATTCAAACACTATTAGAAGATGGTATAATAAGGCCATCGCGTTCCCCGTACAATTCTCCTGTATGGGTAGTTCCACAGAAATTAGATGCATCCGGACAAAAAAAATTTAGACTCGTAATTGACTATAGAAAATTAAACTACGTAACTATTACTGACAGATACCCAATACCAGAAATTAACGAAATTATTGCGCAATTGGGAAATAATAAATATTTCTCTGTATTAGATCTCAAAAGCGGATTCCATCAAATTCCTCTAAAGGAATCCGATATCGAGAAAACCGCCTTTTCTGTCAATAATGGCAAATATGAGTTTACACGACTCCCGTTCGGGCTGAAAAATGCGCCCTCCATTTTCCAGCGAGCCTTAGATGATATTCTAAGGGAACACATTGGGAAAATTTGTTATGTCTATATTGATGACATAATTGTGTTCGGCGAAAATGAAGAAACGCACGTCCAAAATATCGAAAAAGTCTTTCACACTCTCGAAAACGCTAATATGAAAGTGCAGTTGGACAAATGCGAATTTTTTCGAAAAGAAGTCGAATTTCTAGGCTTCGTCATTTCACCAAACGGTATAAAAACAAATCCTTCTAAAGTGGAAGCAATCCGAAATTTCCCATGTCCGAAAAATTTGAAAGATTTAAGATCTCCAGGCCTCCAAAAACAGGATGTAATGCCCTCTCCACAGTTACTTGCCATAGTAGCGACAGTTCATCCCATGACCGAATTCCTAGTGTCGAAGTACCCGTTAACGTATTTAAAAATCAAATTATTTTAAATATAGGTCCAACGTCTACGTACCAGTTTAAAATAGTTTTTCCGACGTACCACAGGCACATAATAGAAGAAACGAATTATGATACCACAAAACTTATAAACCTCCTGAAAAGATATTTAAATCCTACCGTGATAAACTGCATAAAAACAGATGAATCAATCATGGGCAAAATTGAAAATATTTATCCAATTCACTTTAGAAACTATTATACAAAATCAGATTCACCCAAATTCAAGTACAGGATATCATTAATGATCAAGAGCAACAGGAAATCATAATAAAAACTCATCGAAGAGCACACAGAAATAGCTGTGAAAATAAAATTCAAATTTTAGATAACTACTTTTTCCCGTCTATGTCGAAAAAAATAAAAAATATAATACGAGAATGCTCAATATGCAATGAAAATAAATATGACCGACATCCCAATAATCCCGAGTTAAAGAAAACCCCGATACCTGAATATCCAGGACATATTCTTCATATCGACATTTACATAACCGAAAGAAATCTAGTTCTTAGCGCAGTAGATAAATTCTCCAAGTACGTTCAAACTAGGATAATAAATTCAAAAGCAGTTGAAGACATAAAAGAGCCCCTTCGCGAAATACTATTTCTATTTGGTGTCCCAAAAGCAATAGTAATTGACAACGAGCAATCCCTTAATTCCGCATCAATAAGTTTCATGATAGAGGACACTCTCAATATTCAAGTCTATAAAACTCCGCCATATAAAAGTTCTGTCAATGGACAAATCGAACGTTTCCATTCCACACTTACAGAAATAATTAGATGTCTGAAAGTTGAACGACATTTCTCATCATTCCCCGAACTTTTAGACAGAGCAGTTTACGAATACAATTACACAGTATTAATTTTCGGTTTAACACTTTCACTTTTCGCGGAATTTAACCCGGTCCCTGCTCGGGCGCCAGTTAAATTTTCATTTATTAATTTGAGTTTTTAAAAATTATTGCGTGGACAGGAGTCCACGTCTTTTCCGTTTATTGTCCAATTAAAAACTAAATTTACAAAATATTCTTACTTCTATATTACAACTATATTTTGCATGTGCTGGGAAAAATTCCTAAGTTTAGGAAATGCACGGTCAGCGCTTTATTCCTGCGCGTGTGGTGTCGTTTACCCGTGAGACGCAACTTTGTGATATGCTCACAATATGATACATGATATGTGGCTACAAACATTTTCGATGCTGAATGTGTTAACTCATATGTATTTATTTTATTTTTATAACAATTAATAGATTACAGAATGTCTTTATATACAACGTTCATAGCTTTCTTGTCATTAGACAATACAAACATGTTTTCTCTAGAGGTTACTCTTGAAAGAGCGACATACAGTCAACGCTCAAATCTAAGCCTGCAACGTTGAAGGTTTGACCCTGAGATTTATTAATGGTCATTGCAAAAGATGTCTTTACCGGAAATTGTAAGCGTTTAAATTGGAATTGCAAATTTTAGGTGGATTTAGGTTTCTTAATAAAATAACAGGAGAACCTATTTTCAGCTCCATTTTGTGAGGAGGGAGTCCAGACGGGTTCAAAGAATTTAGAATTTCTGTAGGAAAATGAACAGCTTCTTCCAAATCGAGAACAGTATCGACCGAGTAGTATATTTTCGTCGGCGCATCAATCTTTGAAATAATCAAGTTATTTACTTTATCTACTTGTTCGTTAGTTGGTGACAGAATAGCTCTTTCTTTAAACCAAGATATTGTCTTATAACTTATGTTATCAATCTCAGGATAGACATTGTTGACTAACTCTTGGATGTTGTTTATCAAAACACAAAGGTTTTCTAGGTTAATCCTTCCCTCACTTTGTGTTAATTCTCCATTACCAATATTTAGCAGCATCTCTGAAAATAGCCTGTTCTCACGTGAAGATGACGAAACCCTCATATTAGTTTTAAGCTCTAATTTATTGACATGCGACCAAAGGTGGGATCTTTTTAGCGAAGCATATATTTCATCCGCACGTGTTCCTCGAGTCACAACTGGTAGGATTTGACAGAAATCTCCTGAGAACAGAATTGTACATCCACCCATAGGTGAGTTTTTGTTGCGCAAATCGCGCATTGTCCTATCCAGTGCTTCCACAGACGTCTTGCTTGACATGGCAGCTTCGTCCCAGACTATTAATGAGCAGTCACGCATCAATTTTCCTGTATTGCTCTGTTTAGAAACACTACAGACGCTGTCATCATCATCGGTGGCGATTTTCAGCGGGAGCTTGAATGTAGAGTGTGCGGTTCGGCCCCCTTCCAAAAGAGTAGCAATGCCGGATGACGCAACAGCTAACGCAATTTTTCCGGTAGATCTCACTTTTTTTAAAAGCAGATTGATTAAAAATGTTTTTCCTGTGCCTCCTGGGGCATCAAGGAAAAGCCATTTCCCTTCATTGTTATCAATTGTTGATAGTAACGCAGTGAATACTTTTTTCTGATCGATGTTTAATCGTGGCTCATCTTGAGCTATATTTTGTAAAAGTCTCGTTTGATCGTATGATGTTTCTCTTGTGTATTCGGCACTGTTAGTTAAATCAGAGTTAGTAGTATTAGCTGGCATCGGCAGCCCAAAATCCTTGATCGTTTTACCCGAAAGTAATTGTACTATTTTGTTTAATTCAAATAATTCTTCGTCAAATATGTTTTGGTCATATTGTACATCAACAGAGTTTAACCCTTGCCGTCGCCGAATCAGAATATCACTGGCCATATTTTCTTGAAATTTATTCCATAGACTAACAGAATCAGTTACTTGACAAAACACTACTATGACGGCAAATAAATATCTTAATGATGTAGCTAAACTACAAACAGCTGCTTCTGATAATGTATTTTCCCAGTGAGAATCGTCTTCCAAGAGCCCTATAGCTTTGCTGCTGCTTGATAAGTATTGTAAACAACACCTTGTAAAGTTCTTAGGTGAACAAAGGATGTCGGGCCTTTTAAAATATGAAGTAACATTCTCAGATAAAAGTATTCGCTGTTGGGATGAATCACAATCGAGCGATTCGTAAATACATACATACATACGTCACCATACGATGTAATTCAAAATTAATGAGGTATGGTGAGATTATCGCTTAACGCCGATAATCAGTGTTAAATCGAAAATTAATACGCATGAAAAACGACTAGTGTACCGAGACGTTTAATTAGGTGCAATACACACGTTTGATTGCGGCCAGCCACCTTCAAAAAAAAAGCGGAACCGGTCAGGTGCAGGAAACGAGGCCTCCCAGTAGCGCAAGCAAAGAGGAAGTACTGAGTACTAGCCGCCTGTCACCAAGGATATCACCTAGGATGTCACCAAGGATCCTGTTTATTATATAAGCATAGTTATTAAGTATTGCAAAATAGGAGAAATATTAGAAACAAATATTTAAAAGAAAGGAAAAGTGTTAAACGATTAAGAAAAATTTTTATTAAAAAAGATGAAAAATAATTAAATTGACTTTTTGAAAAAAGAGTTATAGTGATTACGTGAGAAAAATAAAATATTATTAAATGGATTAACTTAACCTTTGAAATTAAGTTTTAAAAATAAAGAAATTAATCGAATTGATAGTGATCAAATCTAACCAGATAAATAAGAATAGCCTTTGATTGTGGGAAATCCTAGTATTAGGAAAGTTTTTAAATAAAATAAGGATAAGAATAATAAAGCGATAACAAATTGTAAAACCATAACAAAATATAACAAAGTTGAGGCACTTAAGAGATCCTCAAATTTATAACATAACCCTAATTCCGCGAATCCTTATACGGACCCTCCGGAGTATAAAGGGCCCTCTTCCCAGAAGAGGTTACATAAACATCAAATAATAATAAATAAAGAATAAAAATAAAACCTATTAAATAATTTCTGGGATTTAAAACAAGCTAAACAAATTTTGAAATAATCAAGAGAAATTTTATATAGGAAAAAATTATAAAAAATAAAAATTTAAAAATGATTAGACCAAGCATCCTTGGAAACCCATCTTCCCAAACACCCCCTCCATCTGCTCCTAATCCGGACAGAGCAGTTTCGAGCGGCAATCGTGAGTTAGAGCAATTAATCACCTCCATTGTGACTAGGGTAATTAGGGAAGAAGGACGACTAAACCCAAATTCTGAATTAACAAATGCCACGGACGAGACGATAAGACCAGAACATCGCGGACAACTTTCCGACTTAGATAAAATACCGGACATAGTCCGTAGCCTGCGAGAATTTAATGGGAATCCAGGAGAATTCAGCTCCTGGAAGAAGAGTGTAGACAGAGTTTTGAAAATTTACGAATCCCTTAGAGGTACCCCAAAATACTACGGAATCCTGTCCGTTGTGCGGAACAAAATTGTTGATAATGCCGACATCGCATTGGAGTCGTACAGCACTCCCCTAGACTGGAAGGCAATATCCAGATGCCTTACTCTACACTACGCTGACAAAAGAGATATCACAACTCTTGAATGTCAGCTGACGTCACTAATTCAAGGAAACGGGACTATACAAGAATTCTACCAAAACGTTTAGATTCACTTACCACCCAGAAACTATCAACAGACTCCCCAACAAAACCGAACTTTTCAACAACCTTGGCAAAACAACCGTCAAGCGCAGCCATTCAGACCAGTTGCTCCGAAGCCACAACCCCGTCCAGAGCCAATGGACATCGACCGTTCTATCCATAGTAGGAACGTGAACTATATAAATAAACATACTTTTAACAGACCAACTGAGAAAAGGCCATCAAACTTTTCTCATCAAGTACCCCTCAAACAACAGAGGAACTTCCATATCAGAGCAGGAGTAGAAGAACCGAAATGCGCCCAAGACGACCAGAAATACAGGACAGAATATACTTCGGACTTTGACGAATACCATATGACGGACACATCATACGACCAACAACCTCAGGAATATTTTGAAGACCGTGAAGACTATATTGACGTAAATTTTTTAGGATGAAGAGTTCTTCGTTACCTTACATCGAATTTTAAACGAAGAATGGCGATTTTTTTAATATTAATAGACACGGGATCAAGTAAAAATTATATCCAACCGCAGCTCGTAGCAAAACCCATCCCCAACGAAAAACCCTTTTTCGCAAATTCGATAGCAGGCCAAATTGAAATAACTCACAATACAATTATTAACATGTTCGGAAACACAAACCTGAAATTTTTTATTTTACCCGGTTTGAAGTCATTTGATGGTATTATCGGCAACGATAGCCTCAAAAAACTTCACGCGACCATTAATGTTCATGATGACATCATTAAATGCGGCAATGGCAAAGAAGTCAAAATTAAGCAAATGCTTTCCCCTACAGTAAACAAAATCGACGTTAGAACCGAACACATGACACCTTCCCAGAAGCTCAAAATGCAGCAATTTACACACAAGTACAAACAGCTATTTACCGACCCAAATGAAAAGTTAACTTACACTACAACAGTAATAGGTGAGATACGAACTTCTTCAGACACCCCTGTATATACAAAATACTATCCGTATCCCGTAGGAATGAGAAAATTTGTCAACAATGAAATTCAAACACTATTAGAAGATGGTATAATAAGGCCATCGCGTTCCCCGTACAATTCTCCTGTATGGGTAGTCCCACAGAAATTAGATGCATCCGGACAAAAAAAATTTAGACTCGTAATTGACTATAGAAAATTAAACTACGTAACTATTACTGACAGATACCCAATACCAGAAATTAACGAAATTATTGCGCAATTGGGAAATAATAAATATTTCTCTGTATTAGATCTCAAAAGCGGATTCCATCAAATTCCTCTAAAGGAATCCGATATCGAGAAAACCGCCTTTTCTGTCAATAATGGCAAATATGAGTTTACACGACTCCCGTTCGGGCTGAAAAATGCGCCCTCCATTTTCCAGCGAGCCTTAGATGATATTCTAAGGGAACACATTGGGAAAATTTGTTATGTCTATATTGATGACATAATTGTGTTCGGCGAAAATGAAGAAACGCACGTCCAAAATATCGAAAAAGTCTTTCACACTCTCGAAAACGCTAATATGAAAGTGCAGTTGGACAAATGCGAATTTTTTCGAAAAGAAGTCGAACTTCTAGGCTTCGTCATTTCACCAAACGGTATAAAAACAAATCCTTCTAAAGTGGAAGCAATCCGAAATTTCCCATGTCCGAAAAATTTGAAAGATTTAAGATCTCCAGGCCTCCAAAAACAGGATGTAATGCCCTCTCCACAGTTACTTGCCATAGTAGCGACAGTTCATCCCATGACCGAATTCCTAGTGTCGAAGTACCCGTTAACGTATTTAAAAATCAAATTATTTTAAATATAGGTCCAACGTCTACGTACCAGTTTAAAATAGTTTTTCCGACGTACCACAGGCACATAATAGAAGAAACGAATTATGATACCACAAAACTTATAAACCTCCTGAAAAGATATTTAAATCCTACCGTGATAAACTGCATAAAAACAGATGAATCAATCATGGGCAAAATTCAAAATATTTATCCAATTCACTTTAGAAACTATTATACAAAATCAGATTCACCCAAATTCAAGTACAGGATATCATTAATGATCAAGAGCAACAGGAAATCATAATAAAAACTCATCGAAGAGCACACAGAAATAGCTGTGAAAATAAAATTCAAATTTTAGATAACTACTTTTTCCCGTCTATGTCGAAAAAAATAAAAAATATAATACGAGAATGCTCAATATGCAATGAAAATAAATATGACCGACATCCCAATAATCCCGAGTTAAAGAAAACCCCGATACCTGAATATCCAGGACATATTCTTCATATCGACATTTACATAACCGAAAGAAATCTAGTTCTTAGCGCAGTAGATAAATTCTCCAAGTACGTTCAAACTAGGATAATAAATTCAAAAGCAGTTGAAGACATAAAAGAGCCCCTTCGCGAAATACTATTTCTATTTGGTGTCCCAAAAGCAATAGTAATTGACAACGAGCAATCCCTTAATTCCGCATCAATAAGTTTCATGATAGAGGACACTCTCAATATTCAAGTCTATAAAACTCCGCCATATAAAAGTTCTGTCAATGGACAAATCGAACGTTTCCATTCCACACTTACAGAAATAATTAGATGTCTGAAAGTTGAATGACATTTCTCATCATTCCCCGAACTTTTAGACAGAGCAGTTTACGAATACAATTACACAGTATTAATTTTCGGTTTAACACTTTCACTTTTCGCGGAATTTAACCCGGTCCCTGCTCGGGCGCCAGTTAAATTTTCATTTATTAATTTGAGTTTTTAAAAATTATTGCGTGGACAGGAGTCCACGTCTTTTCCGTTTATTGTCCAATTAAAAACTAAATTTACAAAATATTCTTACTTCTATATTACAACTATATTTTGCATGTGCTGGGAAAAATTCCTTAGTTTAGGAAATGCACGGTCAGCGCTTTATTCCTGCGCGTGTGGTGTCGTTTACCCGTGAGACGCAACTTTGTGATATGTTCACAATATGATACATGATATGTGGCTACAAACATTTTCAATGCTGAATGTGTTAACTCATATGTATTTATTTTATTTTTATAACAATTAATAGATTACAGAATGTCTTTATATACAACGTTCATAGCTTTCTTGTCATTAGACAATACAAACATGTTTTCTCTAGAGGTTACTCTTGAAAGAGCGACATACAGTCAACGCTCAAATCTAAGCCTGCAACGTTGAAGGTTTGACCCTGAGATTTATTAATGGTCATTGCAAAAGATGTCTTTACCGGAAATTGTAAGCGTTTAAATTGGAATTGCAAATTTTAGGTGGATTTAGGTTTCTTAATAAAATAACAGGAGAACCTATTTTCAGCTCCATTTTGTGAGATGGGAGTCCAGACGGGTTCAAAGAATTTAGAATTTCTGTAGGAAAATGAACAGCTTCTTCCAAATCGAGAACAGTATCGACCGAGTAGTATATTTTCGTCGGCGCATCAATCTTTGAAATAATCAAGTTATTTACTTTATCTACTTGTTCGTTAGTTGGTGACAGAATAGCTCTTTCTTTAAACCAAGATATTGTCTTATAACTTATGTTATCAATCTCAGGATAGACATTGTTGACTAACTCTTGGATGTTGTTTATCAAAACACAAAGGTTTTCTAGGTTAATCCTTCCCTCACTTTGTGTTAATTCTCCATTACCAATATTTAGCAGCATCTCTGAAAATAGCCTGTTCTCACGTGAAGATGACGAAACCATCATGCGACCAAAGGTGGGATCTTTTTAGCGAAGCATATATTTCATCCGCACGTGTTCCTCGAGTCACAACTGGTAGGATTTGACAGAAATCTCCTGAGAACAGAATTGTACATCCACCCATAGGTGAGTTTTTGTTGCGCAAATCGCGCATTGTCCTATCCAGTGCTTCCACAGACGTCTTGCTTGACATGGCAGCTTCGTCCCAGACTATTAATGAGCAGTCACGCATCAATTTTCCTGTATTGCTCTGTTTAGAAACACTACAGACGCTGTCATCATCATCGGTGGCGATTTTCAGCGGGAGCTTGAATGTAGAGTGTGCGGTTCGGCCCCCTTCCAAAAGAGTAGCGGCAATGCCGGATGACGCAACAGCTAACGCAATTTTTCCGGTAGATCTCACTTTTTTTAAAAGCAGATTGATTAAAAATGTTTTTCCTGTGCCTCCTGGGGCATCAAGGAAAAACCATTTCCCTTCATTGTTATCAATTGTTGATAGTAACGCAGTGAATACTTTTTTCTGATCGATGTTTAATCGTGGCTCATCTTGAGCTATATTTTGTAAAAGTCTCGTTTGATCGTATGATGTTTCTCTTGTGTATTCGGCACTGTTAGTTAAATCAGAGTTAGTAGTATTAGCTGGCATCGGCAGCCCAAAATCCTTGATCGTTTTACCCGAAAGTAATTGTACTATTTTGTTTAATTCAAATAATTCTTCGTCAAATATGTTTTGGTCATATTGTACATCAACAGAGTTTAACCCTTGCCGTCGCCGAATCAGAATATCACTGGCCATATTTTCTTGAAATTTATTCCATAGACTAACAGAATCAGTTACTTGACAAAACACTACTATGACGGCAAATAAATATCTTAATGATGTAGCTAAACTACAAATAGCTGCTTCTGATAATGTATTTTCCCAGTGAGAATCGTCTTCCAAGAGCCCTATAGCTTTGCTGCTGCTTGATAAGTATTGTAAACAACACCTTGTAAAGTTCTTAGGTGAACAAAGGATGTCGGGCCTTTTAAAATATGAAGTAACATTCTCAGATAAAAGTATTCGCTGTTGGGATGAATCACAATCGAGCGATTCGTAAATACATACATACATACGTCACCATACGATGTAACTCAAAATTAATGAGGTATGGTGAGATTATCGCTTAACGCCGATAATCAGTGTTAAATCGAAAATTAATACGCATGAAAAACGACTAGTGTACCGAGACGTTTAATTAGGTGCAATACACACGTTTGATTGCGGCCAGCCACCTTAAAAAAAAAAGCTGAACCGGTCAGGTGCAGGAAACGAGGCCTCCCAGTAGCGCAAGCAAAGAGGAAGTACTGAGTACTAGCCGCCTGTCACCAAGGATATCACCTAGGATGTCACCAAGGATCCTGTTTATTATGTAAGCATAGTTATTAAGTATTGCAAAATAGGAGAAATATTAGAAACAAATATTTAAAAGAAAGGAAAAGTGTTAAACGATTAAGAAAAATTTTTATTAAAAAAGATGAAAAATAATTAAATTGACTTTTTGAAAAAAGAGTTATAGTGATTAAGTGAGAAAAATAAAATATTATTAAATGGATTAACTTAACCTTTGAAATTAAGTTTTAAAAATAAAGAAATTAATCGAATTGATAGTGATCAAATCTAACCAGATAAATAAGAATAGCCTTTGATTGTGGGAAATCCTAGTATTAGGAAAGTTTTTAAATAAAATAAGGATAAGAATAATAAAGCGATAACAAATTGTAAAACCATAACAAAATATAACAAAGTTGAGGCACTTAAGAGATCCTCAAACTTATAACATAACCCTAATTCCGCGAATCCTTATACGGACCCTCCGGAGTATAAAGGGCCCTCTTCCCAGAAGAGGTTACATAAACATCAAATAATAATAAATAAAGAATAAAAATAAAACCTATTAAATAATTTCTGGGATTTAAAACAAGCTAAACAAATTTTGAAATAATCAAGAGAAATTTTATATAGGAAAAAATAATAAAAACTAAAAATTTAAGAATGATTAGACCAAGCATCCTTGGAAACCCATCTTCCCAAACACCCCCTCCATCTGCTCCTAATCCGGACAGAGCAGTTTCGAGCGGCAATCCTGAGTTAGAGCAATTAATCACCTCCATTGTGACTAGGGTAATTAGGGAAGAAGGACGACTAAACCCAAATTCTGAATTAACAAATGCCACGGACGAGACGATAAGACCAGAACATCGCGGACAACTTTCCGACTTAGATAAAATACCGGACATAGTCCGTAGCCTGCGAGAATTTAATGGGAATCCAGGAGAATTCAGCTCCTGGAAGAAGAGTGTAGACAGAGTTTTGAAAATTTACGAATCCCTTAGAGGTACCCCAAAATACTACGGAATCCTGTCCGTTGTGCGGAACAAAATTGTTGGTAATGCCGACATCGCATTGGAGTCGTACAGCACTCCCCTAGACTGGAAGGCAATATCCAGATGCCTTACTCTACACTACGCTGACAAAAGAGATATCACAACTCTTGAATGTCAGCTGACGTCACTAATTCAAGGAAACGGGACTATACAAGAATTCTACCAAAACGTTTAGATTCACTTACCACCCAGAAACTATCAACAGACTCCCCAACAAAACCGAACTTTTCAACAACCTTGGCAAAACAACCGTCAAGCGCAGCCATTCAGACCAGTTGCTCCGAAGCCACAACCCCGTCCAGAGCCAATGGACATCGACCGTTCTATCCATAGTAGGAACGTGAACTATATAAATAAACATACTTTTAACAGACCAACTGAGAAAAGGCCATCAAACTTTTCTCATCAAGTACCCCTCAAACAACAGTGGAACTTCCATATCAGAGCAGGAGTAGAAGAACCGAAATGCGCCCAAGACGACCAGAAATACAGGACAGAATATACTTCGGACTTTGACGAATACCATGTGACGGACACATCATACGACCAACAACCTCAGGAATATTTTGAAGACCGTGAAGACTATATTGACGTAAATTTTTTAGGATGAAGAGTTCTTCGTTACCTTACATCGAATTTAAAACGAAGAACGGCGATTTTTTTTAATTTTAATAGACACGGGATCAAGTAAAAATTATATCCAACCGCAGCTCGTAGCAAAACCCATCCCCAACGAAAAACCCTTTTTCGCAAATTCGATAGCAGGCCAAATTGAAATAACTCAGAATACAATTATTAACATGTTCGGAAACACAAACCTGAAATTTTTTATTTTACCCGGTTTGAAGTCATTTGATGGTATTATCGGCAACGATAGCCTCAAAAAACTTCACGCGACCATTAATGTTCATGATGACATCATTAAATGCGGCAATGGCAAAGAAGTCAAAATTAAGCAAATGCTTTCCCCTACAGTAAACAAAATCGACGTTAGAACCGAACACATGACACCTTCCCAGAAGCTCAAAATGCAGCAATTTACACACAAGTACAAACAGCTATTTACCGACCCAAATGAAAAGTTAACTTACACTACAACAGTAATAGGTGAGATACGAACTTCTTCAGACACCCCTGTATATACAAAATACTATCCGTATCCCGTAGGAATGAGAGAATTTGTCAACAATGAAATTCAAACACTATTAGAAGATGGTATAATAAGGCCATCGCGTTCCCCGTACAATTCTCCTGTATGGGTAGTTCCACAGAAATTAGATGCATCCGGACAAAAAAAATTTAGACTCGTAATTGACTATAGAAAATTAAACTACGTAACTATTACTGACAGATACCCAATACCAGAAATTAACGAAATTATTGCGCAATTGGGAAATAATAAATATTTCTCTGTATTAGATCTCAAAAGCGGATTCCATCAAATTCCTCTAAAGGAATCCGATATCGAGAAAACCGCCTTTTCTGTCAATAATGGCAAATATGAGTTTACACGACTCCCGTTCGGGCTGAAAAATGCGCCCTCCATTTTCCAGCGAGCCTTAGATGATATTCTAAGGGAATACATTGGGAAAATTTGTTATGTCTATATTGATGACATAATTGTGTTCGGCGAAAAGAAGAAACGCACGTCCAAAATATCGAAAAAGTCTTTCACACTCTCGAAAACGCTAATATGAAAGTGCAGTTGCACAAATGCGAATTTTTTCGAAAAGAAGTCGAATTTCTAGGCTTCGTCATTTCACCAAACGGTATAAAACAAATCCTTCTAAAGTGGAAGCAATCCGAAATTTCCCATGTCCGAAAAATTTGAAAGATTTAAGATCTCCAGGCCTCCAAAAACAGGATGTAATGCCCTCTCCACAGTTACTTGCCATAGTAGCGACAGTTCATCCCATGACCGAATTCCTAGTGTCGAAGTACCCGTTAACGTATTTAAAAATCAAATTATTTTAAATATAGGTCCAACGTCTACGTACCAGTTTAAAATAGTTTTTCCGACGTACCACAGGCACATAATAGAAGAAACGAATTATGATACCACAAAACTTATAAACCTCCTGAAAAGATATTTAAATCCTACCGTGATAAACTGCATAAAAACAGATGAATCAATCATGGGCAAAATTGAAAATATTTATCCAATTCACTTTAGAAACTATTATACAAAATCAGATTCACCCAAATTCAAGTACAGGATATCATTAATGATCAAGAGCAACAGGAAATCATAATAAAAACTCATCCAAGAGCACACAGAAATAGCTGTGAAAATAAAATTCAAATTTTAGATAACTACTTTTTCCCGTCTATGTCGAAAAAAATAAAAAATATAATACGAGAATGCTCAATATGCAATGAAAATAAATATGACCGACATCCCAATAATCCCGAGTTAAAGAAAACCCCGATACCTGAATATCCAGGACATATTCTTCATATCGACATTTACATAACCGAAAGAAATCTAGTTCTTAGCGCAGTAGATAAATTCTCCAAGTACGTTCAAACTAGGATAATAAATTCAAAAGCAGTTGAAGACATAAAAGAGTCCCTTCGCGAAATACTATTTCTATTTGGTGTCCCAAAAGCAATAGTAATTGACAACGAGCAATCCCTTAATTCCGCATCAATAAGTTTCATGATAGAGGACACTCTCAATATTCAAGTCTATAAAACTCCGCCATATAAAAGTTCTGTCAATGGACAAATCGAACGTTTCCATTCCACACTTACAGAAATAATTAGATGTCTGAAAGTTGAATGACATTTCTCATCATTCCCCGAACTTTTAGACAGAGCAGTTTACGAATACAATTACACAGTATTAATTTTCGGTTTAACACTTTCACTTTTCGCGGAATTTAACCCGGTCCCTGCTCGGGCGCCAGTTAAATTTTCATTTATTAATTTGAGTTTTTAAAAATTATTGCGTGGACAGGAGTCCACGTCTTTTCCGTTTATTGTCCAATTAAAAACTAAATTTACAAAATATTCTTACTTCTATATTACAACTATATTTTGCATGTGCTGGGAAAAATTCCTTAGTTTAGGAAATGCACGGTCAGCGCTTTATTCCTGCGCGTGTGGTGTCGTTTACCCGTGAGACGCAACTTTGTGATATGTTCACAATATGATACATGATATGTGGCTACAAACATTTTCAATGCTGAATGTGTTAACTCATATGTATTTATTTTATTTTTATAACAATTAATAGATTACAGAATGTCTTTATATACAACGTTCATAGCTTTCTTGTCATTAGACAATACAAACATGTTTTCTCTAGAGGTTACTCTTGAAAGAGCGACATACAGTCAACGCTCAAATCTAAGCCTGCAACGTTGAAGGTTTGACCCTGAGATTTATTAATGGTCATTGCAAAAGATGTCTTTACCGGAAATTGTAAGCGTTTAAATTGGAATTGCAAATTTTAGGTGGATTTAGGTTTCTTAATAAAATAACAGGAGAACCTATTTTCAGCTCCATTTTGTGAGATGGGAGTCCAGACGGGTTCAAAGAATTTAGAAATTCTGTAGGAAAATGAACAGCTTCTTCCAAATCGAGAACAGTATCGACCGAGTAGTATATTTTCGTCGGCGCATCAATCTTTGAAATAATCAAGTTATTTACTTTATCTACTTGTTCGTTAGTTGGTGACAGAATAGCTCTTTCTTTAAACCAAGATATTGTGTTATAACTTATGTTATCAATGTCAGGATAGACATTGTTGACTAACTCTTGGATGTTGTTTATCAAAACACAAAGGTTTTCTAGGTTAATCCTTCCCTCACTTTGTGTTAATTCTCCATTACCAATTTTTAGCAGCATCTCTGAAAATAGCCTGTTCTCACGTGAAGATGACGAAACCCTCATATTAATTTTAAGCTCTAATTTATTGACATGCGACCAAAGGTGGGATCTTTTTAGCGAAGCATATATTTCATCAGCACGTGTTCCTCGAGTCACAACTGGTAGGATTTGACGGAAATCTCCTGAGAACAGAATTGTACATCCACCCATAGGTGAGTTTTTGTTGCGCAAATCGCGCATTGTCCTATCCAGTGCTTCCACAGATGTCTTGTTTGACATGGTAGCTTCGTCCCAGACTATTAATGAGCAGTCACGCATCAATTTTCCTGTATTGCTCTGTTTAGAAACACTACAGACGCTGTCATCATCATCGGTGGCGATTTTCAGCGGGAGCTTGAATGTAGAGTGTGCGGTTCGGCCCCCTTCCAAAAGAGTAGCGGCAATGCCGGATGACGCAACAGCTAACGCAATTTTTCCGGTAGATCTCACTTTTTTTAAAAACAGATTGATTAAAAATGTTTTTCCTGTGCCTCCTGGGGCATCAAGGAAAAACCATTTCCCTTCATTGTTATCAATTGTTGATAGTAACGCAGTGAACACTTTTTTCTGATCGATGTTTAATCGTGGCTCATCTTGAGCTATATTTTGTAAAAGTCTTGTTTGATCGTATGATGTTTCTCTTGTGTATTCGGCACTGTTAGTTAAATCAGAGTTAGTAGTATTAGCTGGCATCGGCAGCCCAAAATCCTTGATCGTTTTACCCGAAAGTAATTGTACTATTTTGTTTAATTCAAATAATTCTTTGTCAAATATGTTTTGGTCATATTGTACATCAACAGAGTTTAACTCTTGCCGTCGCCGAATCAGAATATCACTGGCCATATTTTCTTGAAATTTATTCCATAGACTAACAGAATCAGTTACTTGACAAAACACTACTATGACGGCAAATAAATATCTTAATGATGTAGCTAAACTACAAACAGCTGCTTCTGATAATGTATTTTCCCAGTGAGAATCGTCTTCCAAGAGCCCTATAGCTTTGCTGCTGCTTGATAAGTATTGTAAACAACACCTTGTAAAGTTCTTAGGTGAACAAAGGATGTCGGTCCTTTTAAAATATGAAGTAACATTCTCAGATAAAAGCATTCGAGCGATTCGTAAATACATACATACATACGTCACCATACGATGTAATTCAAAATTAATGAGGTGAGATTATCGCTTAACGCCGATAATCAGTGTTAAATCGAAAATTAATACGCATGAAAAACGACTAGTGTACCGAGACGTTTAATTAGGTGCAATACACACGTTTGATTGCGGCCAGCCACCTTCAAAAAAAAAGCGGAACCGGTCAGGTGCAGGAAACGAGGCCTCCCAGTAGCGCAAGCAAAGAGGAAGTACTGAGTACTAGCCGCCTGTCACCAAGGATATCACCTAGGATGTCACCAAGGATCCTGTTTATTATGTAAGCATAGTTATTAAGTATTGCAAAATAGGAGAAATATTAGAAACAAATATTTAAAAGAATGGAAAAGTGTTAAACGATTAAGAAAAATTTTTATTAAAAAAGATGAAAAATAATTAAATTGACTTTTTGAAAAAAGAGTTATAGTGATTAAGCGAGAAAAATAAAATATTATTAAATGGATTAACTTAACCTTTGAAATTAAGTTTTAAAAATAAAGAAATTAATCGAATTGATAGTGATCAAATCTAACCAGATAAATAAGAATAGCCTTTGATTGTGGGAAATCCTAGTATTAGGAAAGTTTTTAAATAAAATAAGGATAAGAATAATAAAGCGATAACAAATTGTAAAACCATAACAAAATATAACAAAGTTGAGGCACTTAAGAGATCTTAGAACTTATAACATAACCCTAATTCCGCGAATCCTTATACGGACCCTCCGGAGTATAAAGGGCCCTCTTCCCAGAAGAGGTTACATAAATATCAAATAATAATAAATAAAGAATAAAAATAAAACCTATTAAATAATTTCTGGGATTTAAAACAAGCTAAACAAATTTTGAAATAATCAAGAGAAATTTTATATAGGAAAAAATAATAAAAAATAAAAATTTAAAAATGATTAGACCAAGCATCCTTGGAAGCCCATCTTCCCAAACACGCCCTCCATCTGCTCCTAATCCGGACAGAGCAGTTTCGAGCGGCAATCCTGAGTTAGAGCAATTAATCACCTCCATTGTGACTAGGGTAATTAGGGAAGAAGGACGACTAAACCCAAATTCTGAATTAACAAATGCCACGGACGAGACGATAAGACCAGAACATCGCGGACAACTTTCCGACTTAGATAAAATACCGGACATAGTCCGTAGCCTGCGAGAATTTAATGGGAATCCAGGAGAATTCAGCTCCTGGAAGAAGAGTGTAGACAGAGTTTTGAAAATTTACGAATCCCTTAGAGGTACCCCAAAATACTACGGAATCCTGTCCGTTGTGCGGAACAAAATTGTTGGTAATGCCGACATCGCATTGGAGTCGTACAGCACTCCCCTAGACTGGAAGGCAATATCCAGATGCCTTACTCTACACTACGCTGACAAAAGAGATATCACAACTCTTGAATGTCAGCTGACGTCCCTAATTCAAGGAAACGGGACTATACAAGAATTCTACCAAAACGTTTAGATTCACTTATCCTCCATTCTCAATAAGTTGAGTAGCCTCGAAATGAGCCAAGAATCCTTGACACTGCTGACGCAGACTTACAGGCATAAAGCCTTAGATACTTTTATACGAGGACTCAAAGGTGACCTCCCTAGACTCCTGGGAATGAAAGAACCCGAGGATCTTCCTCAGGTACTACACTTGTGTCTTAAATTGGAAAACCAAGTTGCTCGCAGCAGCTACGTATTCACCCAACCAAGCGCCATGCGAAGGTTTAATGTAAACCCACCACCACTTCCACCAAGGAGACACCTTGGCAAGCCCCAGCCATTCTTCCCACAACTCGCATACATTCCAGGACCACGTGCACAGCCACAATACCCAACAACCCCCTCAATATTACACAACCACCCAGAAACTATCAACAGACTCCCCAACAAAACCGAACTTTTCAACAACCTTGGCAAAACAACCGTCAAGCGCAGCCATTCAGACCAGTTGCTCCGAAGCCACAACCCCGTCCAGAGCCAATGGACATCGACCGTTCTATCCATAGTAGGAACGTGAACTATATAAATAAACATACTTTTAACAGACCAACTGAGAAAAGGCCATCAAACTTTTCTCACCAAGTACCCCTCAAACAACAGAGGAACTTCCATATCAGAGCAGGAGTAGAAGAACCGAAATGCACCCAAGACGACCAGAAATACAGGACAGAATATACTTCGGACTTTGACGAATACCATGTGACGGACACATCATACGACCAACAACCTCAGGAATATTTTGAAGACCGTGAAGACTATATTGACGTAAATTTTT
Organism: Anastrepha obliqua; assembly: GCF_027943255.1. NCBI lineage: Eukaryota > Metazoa > Arthropoda > Insecta > Diptera > Tephritidae > Anastrepha > Anastrepha obliqua. The sequence goes on from NC_072897.1 coordinate 3,294,072, forward strand.
TAGGATGAAGAGTTCTTCGTTACCTTACATCGAATTTAAAACGAAGAACGGCGATTTTTTTTAATTTTAATAGACACGGGATCAAGTAAAAATTATATCCAACCGCAGCTCGTAGCAAAACCCATCCCCAACGAAAAACCCTTTTTCGCAAATTCGATAGCAGGCCAAATTGAAATAACTCACAATACAATTATTAACATGTTCGGAAACACAAACCTGCAATTTTTTATTTTATCCGGTTTGAAGTCATTTGATGGTATTATCGGCAACGATAGCCTCAAAAAACTTCACGCGACCATTAATGTTCATGATGACATCATTAAATTCGGCAATGGCAAAGAAGTCAAAATTAAGCAAATGCTTTCCCCTACAGTAAACAAAATCGACGTTAGAACCGAACACATGACATCTTCCCAGAAGCTCAAAATGCAGCAATTTACACACAAGTACAAACAGCTATTTACCGACCCAAATGAAAAGTTAACTTACACTACAACAGTAATAGGTGAGATACGAACTTCTTCAGACACCCCTGTATATACAAAATACTATCCGTATCCCGTAGGAATGAGAGAATTTGTCAACAATGAAATTCAAACACTATTAGAAGATGGTATAATAAGGCCATCGCGTTCCCCGTACAATTCTCCTGTATGGGTAGTTCCAAAGAAATTAGACGCATCCGGACAAAAAAAATTTAGACTCGTAATTGACTATAGAAAATTAAACCACGTAACTATTACTGACAGATACCCAATACCAGAAATTAACGAAATTATTGCGCAATTGGGAAATAATAAATATTTCTCTGTATTAGATCTCAAAAGCGGATTCCATCAAATTCCCTTAAAGGAATCCGATATCGAGAAAACCGCCTTTTCTGTCAATAATGGCAAATATGAGTTTACACGACTCCCGTTCGGGCTGAAAAATGCGCCCTCCATTTTCCAGCGAGCTTTAGATGATATTCTAAGGGAACACATTGGGAAAATTTGTTATGTCTATATTGATGACATAATTGTGTTCGGCGAAAATGAAGAAACGCACGTCCAAAATATCGAAAAAGTCTTTCACACTCTCGAAAACGCTAATATGAAAGTGCAGTTGGACAAATGCGAATTTTTTCGAAAAGAAGTCGAATTTCTAGGCTTCGTCATTTCACCAAACGGTATAAAAACAAATCCTTCTAAAGTGGAAGCAATCCGAAGTTTCCCAAGTCCGAAAAATTTGAAAGATTTAAGATCTCCAGGCCTCCAAAAACAGGACAGTTCTGCTACAACAACAGCAACAACTGTGACCGGCAAATTATCCCTGCCGAGTGGAGTCAAATGTGGAAAGGATCAGCATTAAGCGCATGCTGAGTCGACCACCACAGAAGAAATACACACGCAATCAAATTTGATTAGCAAACGCTCGGATAGCACCTTAAGCTATACAGTTATACAGCAAAGTTAAGCAACTGCTAAACTAAATGAAAACGATTGTCCTTCGAATGGCAAGCAAAAATACATTAAACAATTATAGCTCAATTTGTGACGAGGCAAAAATAAAATACAAGAAAAAGGAGCCAAACAAGAGGACCATAAAGCCAAAAACCAAATTATTAACAAATCCAAAGAGTAAAAGAGGACCGCAGATCGCCTGCAGAATGTCAGCATATAAAACAAGAAAAACAAAAAAATGCCAGAAGCAGAAAAGCAACAATGCAACAAAAAAATAAATAAAAGTTGGATGCGAATTCGACAACACGCACACATTTCGTATGATGCACATACACATACATACATACACACTTCCACAGCACAAAAAAAACTTCCACAGTACATCTATCATCCCGAGGGCATGACAATGCCAGCGAGCGTTGGTTGATTGGAAATTCTTTTACGAGTATTTACTTATAAGGATTATGTTGCCAATAGCACAACTTGGGTCAGAAGGCTATATTAATATGGATTTTGTGGACAAAGTCGCTTAAAAGTGTGCGAAGTTGCATACTCACATGTAGGTGGCTGTGTGCGTGTAATACTGCAGCTAAGCTTCATATATTTGTGCAAAATACATGGCATGAGACATGATATGATAATAGCATGGGCAAGTATGTGCTAAGTAGGCAGAAAGGAAAATCGATCAGCAGAATTAGTGCATACTCGCATCTGCTCAAAATCTTGCAAGCATAAATTTGATCCGAAAACGAAAAAGGCAATAAATAAAACACTGAAGATACTGTTTTTTCCTCTAAATGTGTCTCCAATTCTCATATCTATGCGCCCAAAATAATTAAGTGTAAAAGGGGTCGTACAAATGTACTTTCCCTGTAAAAAATGTGAATAGAGTTGAGTCTGGGATGAGTCTGCGATTAATTGCAAAAACATATGCGTCTCATACCATTTTTGGTCTCTTTACGTCAAATAAACTATTCGCCTTTTCACCTTATTTCGAACGAACGAAAGTAATTCTATACTTTTATTCCCGAATGGCTACAAAAAAAGACTAGTCGGTTTTCTTTAAAAATTTGCTGGTTGTCAGTAGGTTCGCTATGTAGCGACAGTTCATCCCATGACCGAATTTCTAGTGTCGAAGTACCCGTTAATGTATTTAAAAATCAAATTATTTTAAATATATGTCCAACGTCTACATACCAGTTTAAAATAGTTTTTCCGAGTTACCACAGGCACATAACAGAAGAAACGAATTATGATACCACAAAACTTATAAACCTCCTGAAAAGATATTTAAATCCTACCGTGATAAACTGCATAAAAACAGATGAATCAATCATGGGCAAAATTCAAAATATTTATCCAATTCACTTTAGAAACTATTATACAAAATCAGATTCACCCAAATTCAAGTACAGGATATCATTAATGATCAAGAGCAACAGGAAATCATAATAAAAACTCATCGAAGAGCACATAGAAATAGCTGTGAAAATAAAATTCAAATTTTAGATAACTACTTTTTCCCGTATATGTCGAAAAAAATAAAAAATATAATACGAGAATGCTCAATATGCAATGAAAATAAATATGACCGACATCCCAATAATCCCGAGTTAAAGAAAACCCCGATACCTGAATATCCAGGACATATTCTTCATATCGACATTTACATAACCGAAAGAAATCTAGTTCTTAGCGCAATAGATAAATTCTCCAAGTACGTTCAAACTAGGATAATAAATTCAAAAGCAGTTGAAGACATAAAAGAGCCCCTTCGCGAATTACTATTTCTATTTGGTGTCCCAAAAGCAATAGTAATTGACAACGAGCAATCCCTTAATTCCGCATCAATAAGTTTCATGATAGAGGACACTCTCAATATTCAAGTCTATAAAACTCCGCCATATAAAAGTTCTGTCAATGGACAAATCGAACGTTTCCATTCCACACTTACAGAAATAATTAGATGTCTGAAAGTTGAACGACATTTCTCATCATTCCCCGAACTTTTAGACAGAGCAGTTTACGAATACAATTACACAGTACATTCAACGACAGGAAAAAGACCCATAGAAGTATTTTTCGGACGAAATGTTACCACAGACCCAACACAGTTTGAACGCGCAAGACAGGAAAACATTGATAAACTTAAAGAAAAACAGACTAAGGACTTAATCCAACACAATAAAAAAAGGAAATCAACAAAAACTTATATGCAAGGAGACATTGTATTTATTAAAATCGACAAAAGATTAGGATCAAAGATATCTCCAAAATTCAAAAAGGAAACAGTCAAGGAAGACAGAAGCACAACAATACTGACCGAATCTGGAAGAATAGTACACAAAAGTAACATCAGAAGTTAGTCGTACTGGGTTCACATAAAGCAAAAAAAATTAATTTTAATTATAAAAAATATGAATTTTTACCAAAGTTTTAACTGAATTTCTTCATACCAATTTAAATTCACATCTATCGAATTTAATTAATTTCAACTAAATTAAATTCCATTAAATTTAAAAATAATTAGTATAATAGATAATAGGAAAAAATCGTTAAAAATGCCATAGGCTTTCGATCTTTAGATAATAAAAAAAAATCGTTAAAAATGCTATAGGCTTTCGATCTTTAGATAATAAGAAAAAAATCGTTAAAAATGCCATAGGCTTTCGGTCTTTAGGTAATAGGAAAAAATCGTTATAAAATGCCATAGGCCAACAATATAAATTTAAAAAGTTAGATCATCCCTTCCAATTACAGGATTCATCTTCTCCGAATTATTAACGGCGAGGTGGAAATCTTGGACTACTCCAACTCCTACTTAGTGACCATTAACAATGGACTTGCCAAAATTCAGGATGGCACCTTTCGACTCATTCATCTGATTGACTTAAAAAAATACGAAATACTTTTGACGGACATTCATAACCACATAACCGAAAAACTACCTAAGGACAGTTTCCTTTACCCAATCCTTAAACATGAAACAAATCAAACCCTTGAAATCCTAGAAACCCTTAAACCTATAAGTAAATCACGTATATTAAGATCTATCAATTTACTAGGCACCGCGTGGAAGTATCTTGCAGGATCACCAGACCACGATGACCTAGAAATTATTAATAATAACCTTCTGAACTTAAATGAAAATAATAATAAACAAACAGTTATAAATGAACTGTTTAGTAAAAGGTTAAATAATATAACTTCTATAACGAATTTAATTTCAAATGCTATAAAAAAAAGTAATAAGACTAATTAAGGATGAGTTAATAAATATCAAATACGCCATACAATGGGCAAAAGGAAACATTTTAAACACTGTAATATTTAATAAAAATGAAGTTAAAATTGCATTAGATGGACTTAAAAAAGATGAAATACCTTTTAACAACGCAGAGGAAGCGTTAGAATTTTCAAAAATAAATGTCTTAAGTAAAGATATGATAATTGTTTATATGGTTAAAATCCCACTTACGAAAAGCGAAACCTTTAGAAAAATAATTTTAAGACCTGTTATAAAAACGAAAAATATTGTAATAAACATTCAATTTAATTAAATTTTAAAATTAAGAAATTTAATATATGGCATTCGTAAGCCATGTGGGAAATATAATGAAATTTCGATATGTAATATGAATAATTTAATAGATTTAAGCGAAGATAAATGTATAACTAGATTATTAAGTAGTTTGAACTCCAGCTGTTCAATGATGTCAGGTCACAACTTAACTGCTGTGGAAGAAATCCAAACGGGCATAATACTTTTAAACAACTTTAACGGACTAATACAAATTAATGATGCTACTCAACAAATGAATGGGACGCATGTCATCAAATTCTATAATCCATCAATAAAAATTAACAATCGACTTTACAGAAACTTTGCATCGCAACCATTTGAAGCTATTCCCTCTGTCCTACAGCTAACTCCAGCCCAAAATAAACACATAAATTTATTATCGTTAGAAGTACTCCAAGAACAACAGATTAACTACACCCAGAGGATTGAATTTTTGAAACACGCCACATTGTCCATTGGAACATTTGCAATACCAATACTCATTGCACTAATAGCCCTATCAATCATTCTCCTTAGACGTAAATCCATTAAGATCGAATACGTTGAAAAGAAGCAGGAAATTCCATCAGATATTGGTATAACAACCTTACCTCGCAATGGCAATATACACTAGCGTGGTCCAAAAAAAATTTGTATGCTGCCGCCCCCCAAAATAGTAAAGAATGAAAAATAAAAAGACCCGTATTTTTTTTTTTTTAATCAGACCATATTTAATGGTGCCGCCGGGGCTTTGAAATATCCCATGTATTTTGCATGGGAAAAAAATACTTTTTCGTAGATTTCATGTAAAAACCTGGAAAATGAATATATTTTAACCGGATACCTCAGTTTCTCTTCATAATTGGTCAGGGAATAACAACCAATTATGAAATAATTAATTTTTTTGTATTAACTATTTTTTATAGAACCCTAAAAAGCCCCCATAAAACGAAAATCTAAGAAAAAATCGAAAAACAATATTTTATATTACTTTTATGAAAATAGTTAATACAAAAAAAATTAATTATTTCATAATTGGTTGTTATTCCCTGACCAATTATGAAGAGAAACTGAGTTATCCGGTTAAAATATATTCATTTTCCAGGTTTTTACATGAAATCTACGAAAAAGTATTATTTTCCCATGCAAAATACATGGGATATTTCAAAGCCCCGGCGGCACCATTAAATATGGTCTGATTAAAAAAAAAAAAAATACGGGTCTTTTTATTTTTCATTCTTTACCATTATGGGGGGCGGCAGCATAAAAATTTTAATATAAATTTTTTCCCATGCATTTTTGGACCACCCTAATATACACCCAACTTTTATTAAATTCAATGACCTACCTTACTTTTAATGATCGAGGACGATCATTCTTAAGAGGGGGATAGTTAACACATTCAGCGTTGAAAATGTTTGTAGCCACATATCATGTATCATATTGTGAACATATCACAAAGTTGCGTCTCACGGGTAAACGACACCACACGCGCAGGAATAAAGCGCTGACCGTGCATTTCCTAAACTTAGGAATTTTTCCCAGAACATGCAGATGCAACGTGACCTGGCGAAAATATAGTTGTAATACAGAAGTAAGAATATTTTGTAAATTTAGTTTTTAATTGGACAATAAACGGAAAAGACGTGGACTCCTGTCCACGCAATAATTTTTAAAAACTCAAATTAATAAATGAAAATTTAACTTATGTAAAAGTGTAGGGTATGAATTTAGATATTCCAAAGATAGCACCAAATCTTCATGCTATAAAAAAAGAGGAATTCTTTTACTCCAAATTTAACGCGTGCGGGCCACGGGCAGTAATGAATAAGGCAAAACTACTGGATCGATTTTAATCATTTTTTCAGTGAGTGACATAGGGTATATATTTTATACCCGTGCAAAGCCGGGCGGGTTGCTAGTTTAAGATATAAATTTCAGAACTAAAATAAAAATATACAATATTTAATATCAAACAGCGTATAAAACTTAGATTAACAACATAAGAAACCATTAAATTGCTAAAAATATATAGAAGTTATTAACAAAATTAATACTTAAGAAACTAAAATAACTAGGTATTATTTAGATTTCTTACAAAGAAAGTAATTTTTTAATAGCGTTTGAAATACATGTTTGGCCTTAGAAAAGTCTATCCAAAAGGGAGGCGAGATAATTAAGGTCAGACAACGTTCTAACGAGAGGCGCATTAGCACTACAGGTATATAATGTCCTGCTAAAGTCATTTTGCAACGGCGAAAATTTCTGTAACGAACATTAAACTGTATTTTTCCTAGAAGGACCGGTCAGTCAATTTGTCCATTAATGAGACCAAAGATTAATTAAACTACCTGAAAAGTACCTCTGTCACTTAATGGAAAGAGACTAATCAAACGACAGCGTGATTCGTATGATGGTTATGGGTGTGAGAAATTGAGTGAATGTGGTGCGAAACGCACAAAAATTTTTCGAACCCTCTCCACTCGATTTATATGGACTGCATGATAAGGTCTCCAAATAAAAGAGGCATAATCTAATGTGGACCGAACAAACGAAGAGTATAATATCTTAAGAGTATATGGGTCAGTGAAGTGCGATGAGTGACGTCTAACAAAAGCGAGCATGGCAAAAGAATTGGAAACGGCATAAGTAAGGTGCGTGATAAAATTAAGCTTTGAATCAAAGAAAATCCCTAAGTCTTTTATCACATCAGACGAAGCAATATATGTATAATTGATATCATAAGTGGTATAAAGCAGGTTTTGAAGCTTATAATACGTTAACATATGCATTAATCACCTATAAATCCACCAAAGTAATCTACCCATTCACATATGGCAGATTACCTGTAAAATCTACAATCAGCTGTCAATGAGAGGTTTTTCTTCATCGAAATTATTTTGGTGGAATACTTCGGTGTTTTTGGTTTCTTTAATTATTATTAATAATATGAAGAAAATTCAAGGAGAAAGAATAGCTCATTTAAATGCGTAATTGGCTGCTAATAATAAACAGTTGGAGGAAATCCGTATGCGACGTTTACAGAGGTTGCAAAAAATTATGGCAGTAGTACGCATAGGAAATTTTATATTACATTTTATAATAAGTAAAAGGAGGACAAAACGCTTATGGACACACGCTTTTTCTATAATGTGAATCCCTAATTAATAATATTTAACAAACATTTTATTAGAATTATGTTTAAAGACATGTTTTCTTTGCCGGCATCCATTTCATTTATTTTTTATTTTGATGTTTCTCCGTACATTCGTAATAATAATTATCGATAACACAGAAAACACAGGGTTGTATGTCAATAAGTATCGTTATTATCTGGGATTTTGTTATAATCTCAGATTTTGGGAGAGAAATTTTGTATGGGAAATCGCGCTTTCTAATCACAGATTTTGAGTAAAGCGCGAAAAAGTAGATCATCTACTTATATGTGAACGTATTATTAGAAAATTAGATTTTGTGAAATTTTTGAATATTAAAAAATAGACGATTCATAAAGCACCAGGAAAATAAATTATTCAACTCGGACTTTAGGGCGGCTGAATGAGTAGAATTTCTTATTTCAGCGTACACTTTTAGATCATCAGATAGAGAAAAAAATTAGCGAAGGAAAAGCACGAACAAATATCATTAATAAACAAAACAAATAACAAAGGTCCTAAAATACTATCCTGAGGTACACCAGACGTGGCAATGTACTGTTTCGAAGAAACACCATCGATAACTACAGTGCTGCATCTCTTTATTAAATAGGACCGAATCCAATCAAGGAAAGTAGAATGAACACCGAGACAAGCCAATTTAGTTACTAAAATCGTATGGGAGATTTTATCAAAGGCTTTAGAGAAATCCGTGTATATTGCATCAGTTTGGAAACCATTATGGAAGCCTGCGTGGCAATCATCAGAAAAAACGGATATGTTAGACAACGTAGATCTTGCAGCTACAAAACCATGCTGTCTAGGACTAATTAGATGTTTAACGCTTAAATATAACTTGTCTTTAACAACGCGTTCAAAAAGTTTAGATACAGCAGATAGTTTGGTCTGCAATTTGCAATATCGCTTTTATTACCGCTTTTGAAAATTGGAGTGACTGAAGTCAGCTTCCAATCATCGACAAATATTCCTTAAGCCAAGGATTTGTTAAAAATTAGTTTAAGAGGTTGCACCAAATAGCGACAATTTTTAAACAAAGTTACAGAAAGCCCGCCTACATCCGAATGAGCAGAGTTTTTAATCTTTTACAATCCTTCAATGACATCATCATCTGATAGAACAAGCGAACCGAAGTCAACTGAAGAAGACACTTTCCCCAAGAAATTATGGCGAATGGCTGCCAAATGTACTTCCTGAATATCTTCATATCTTCAGACATGAAGTTAGATGAAAAGAAATCGGCAAATAAATTCGCTGCGTCACTGACAGAGCAGGTAGTTACGCCTCTATAAAAAACAGAATTAGGGTTAGGAGAGGCCTTTTTAATCGATTTAATATATCGCCAAAAATTCTTCAGATTACTTTTTATATTAAGCTCAAATTTGTGAACGTATTCCTTATACAAATACTTATTTAAAGTACGAAACTTATTCCTGTGGAGTATAAAAAATCATAATAGCGGGTTTCGCTAGTTAACTTGAACTTCTTAAAAAACATATTTCTCAAATTTTTATGATGCTTAAGTTCTTTCGTGTACCAAGGAATCTTATAATTTACACGCTTAAAAATTGGAACATGTTGAGAGCATACCTTCTACTGAAATATAATATATATAAATATAATATGAACGAGACGGTATCAATAAAACGGTCCGCGGATGACATATGGCAAAAATAAATTTTTTGTTTTTTGGTAGGACTGTTATAAGCATACATAGCGAATTTCAGCGTGATATGTCACATAGTTTATTTTCTGTGCTACTGTAAATAAGTCAAGCTCGAGTGTGTTCTTCGTATATGTCATCCGCGGACCGTTTTATTGATACCGTCTCGTTCATATATGAGTAGAAGGTATATCCAGGACTAAAGTTTTAAATATCTTAAAGCATTCAGCAACTTCAATATTGTCTAGAGATACTTCCCAATCAATTTCACGTAAGGCATTATCAAGAGTTTGGAAATCACACCCGGCAAAATTAAAGGAAGGATGAGCACCATCAGGACTGAATTCAAAAAATTCTAAAAATTCCAAGTCTAGCTTTAAAGGAATATGGTGAACGTTGATCGGCGATATTGAAGAAAAAGGCTGCGATACAACAGAACTAATGTTGTGGTTTATAAAAATCTACTATTGGTTAACCCATTAATCTGAGTTAGACCCATGCCCAGTAAATTATCAATAAAATAAGATTCAGTAGGACTATTGACGTTTGAAGGCGTTAGATATACGTTATTGTCTAAATATAAACAATTTATATTGCTTGAGTTAAAATCCCTTAAGACACATAATTGGTTATTCCCAATAACATCCTCAAGGGCTAACACGTTGTTCACATGCGACTTATACAAGCACTCATTACTTAAGGGTGGAATATAAGACACACAAATATAAAGAAAACTATGCGCACCACGTATTCGCACGCATAGCTGGTCAAATACAGTATCAGTCTCATGTAATTGACAGCAAACTGCAATCATGACTCCGCCTCCTCTACTACATCCAGTTTTAACAGCATCTCTGTCTTTACGAAAAAGAACATAAAGATTTGGATCGAGAAATTCAGCATCAAAAAAGTTTGAGTTGAGCCAAGTCTCAGTTATAACCTCCACATCATACTCACAACATGAACTAAGCAATCGCGCTTCATCTGACTTACTTCTTAGTCCGGACGACTTTTCGTAATAAATTTTAATTCGATTATTAATCCCCTGGCACAGGCAACTAATTCTGCGGCGGTTGATTTACTTGCTTGCTTAAAAAATTAAACGGGCGAATAGATATAATAACATTAACAGGCCAAATTTCAGGCTTAAGCAGTTTATCGTAATTATGCTCACTAACACCTAACTTAAAGTATATGTGCCTAAGAGAGTCCGCGTTTGTCTCTTTTTTAATGAGCTTATAGCATAAGATATGCTTCATATCTAAGTCGGCATATTTTTTAACATATTGAATGATGTCATCAGTTGACACCGTAGGTGAGAAAGAGGACAAAGGTAGCCTTTTAAAGCGTACAGCAACCTCCAGTTCGTTGTTATCACCAGATCCAAAAACACGTAATTGATTTATTTACACTCTTATCAGTAACGGAGGGAGCATCAACTCCACTACCAATAATTGAGCGAGGTAATAACGGAGAGCTATTGCGAACGAAAGGCATAACAGGTAAATTATTATTTACACTCTTATCAGTAACGGAGGGAGCATCAACTCCACTACCAACAATTGGGCGAAGTAATAACGGAGAGCTATTGCGAACGAAAGGCATAACAGGTGGCGACAAATTCTCAGAAACAGAGGCAGCAGCAGCGTATGTGACGGCAGCGGAGGCGTCAGCAGACGAGGGGCAGCAGTATGACTGCTGGAAGCAGAAAAATTGGCACAGTTGTTGTCATTGAATTAGCTGTGTTGGCAGCGCGCGAGATACAGCTAGTACAAGGCGAATTTATTATAGGTGACAGCAATCACATATAAGTAAAACCCTACATGTATTTGTTGTTGCGTTTGGTCCAAGCATCACGTCAAAATCAGGAGCAAATGTAAACATACGAATGTAAACATACCAATACATACAAACAAAGCATATCATTTTGACGTAAGCCATATCTATGGCGAAAACTTCAGCTGGGTGAATGCTGTCACCTGTAATAAATCCACCTTGAGCTAGTATTAGCATCAGCACCATATACACCACACTGAGTTTTCCACCACAAAAATTGAAAACACCACACATCTTTCACCTCAACACACAACACATCTCTCACCTCGACATTAAACCAATTAAATTTTTACTATTTTCTTATTTTTGAAATAATAAGCGAATACGTCAAATTTATTACACAATTTTTTTCGAGTACATTAAACAAAAAATTTAATTACAAAAGAAATGAAAAAAAATGGGCGCCGGGAATTGATATCGAAAAATACACGGTGAATTTATTTCTGCGACTGCTTATTTTTTACTATTTTGTTACTTTTGAAATGATAAGCGCATACATAAAATTTGTTACACAATTTTTTTTTTCAATTACATTATAAAAAAATTTAAGTAAGAAAAAAAAAGTTGACGCCGGTAATTGATGTCAAGTCATACATGTGGTAGGGATAAAGATGCGGTGTGTTGTGATACAAAGCTGTGGATATCGTACGTACGACGGTGATAAGTTTTAATCCTTTTTCTGAAAAGTATTTCATGACGTTTTTTCATTACATGCTTAAATGAATGTACATACTATGTATTTACTTACTGAAAGTATATAACACTACGAAATATAATACACACATACATATTTATGTATGTGCATGTTAACAGAAAGTATGGTTTAAGATACAAAAATCAACACTTATTTTATGTTGTATTTCAATTTAAAGTTTATGTATTCGACGGAAAATTACAGAAGTAGGTATGCATCAAGAATGATAGAAAGAAGATTGCGCCCATCACAGCGTACGTGACGTCACGTTTGCTGAGTTGTGCAGTATTGCCAACCATTTACTCTTCGCAATAAATTTAGTGCTTTTTGATACCCAAAATGCAAAAATTTTTAAGTTTCATGTTTGTTTCTTTTTTTTAATTTAAAGCTACCGAAACTTTAAGTTAAAAAACAAATATTATTAAACAAAAAAAAAAGGTTAAAAAAGGTCACTCTGAGAAGATTTTAGTGCTAATGAAAATTTTTTTACTCTTATAAAATTTGATAATTTGAAAGTGCAAATTTAATTTTTGGCTCCATTTAAGGTTATGCAAAAATATTAAATGCCCCCCTCTCAACTCTTCTTAAGATTGAAAACCTTTTTACACATTTTAAAAAGCCTTTGAATTTATTGAATGCGAATTAAAACCATAGAGGTGTAATCGTTTCTTCCGGTCATCAATCCTTAGTGAGACATAGGACATTAAGAGTTATATTCATTATAAAAATAAAAAAGAAAATACCAGAAAATTCTAAAGAAACCATACTGACATTTTTACAAAAAGAGTACCTTATCTAGTTACATAACCTCAAATATAGCAAAAAAGTCGTTCCCTTAACAAAAGAGTCTCACTTAACAAAAAAACCTCATAAATTAAATTGTACATAAGCATAACACATTTATTTAAAAAAACGCACATTTTAAAGACAATTTGTCACGCATACAAATTTCTTTAAGTGATTCAATAAAAATTTATTGGGTTATTTTCTTTGAATGGGCATTTTAGTGCGTTTTTATATCCAAAGCTAGGCAACACTGCAGTAGCGAGAGAGACATTTGACTGCCGAAAGCAGAAGAACACCAACAACACCTGCACTCGCGGGCAATGCCACCAGATGTTAAAAAAAGGGAAGCTAAATAAAACTGAGTGAATTATTTAAATAATTATTAAAAAATGTATATTTTACAAAATTATAAACATGACATTATAATTAGAACAGCTAGAAAAATGTCATGAAGAAAGAACTAAAACTCCGAGACTAAATAACAAAAACAAAAGCTAAATCAAGTTACGAAAATGGTAATCTGGTTAAAAAAGGTCACTCTGAGAAGATTTTATTGCTAATGAAAATTTTTTTACTCTTATAAAATTTGATAATTCGAAAGTGCAAATTTAATTTTTGGCTCCATTTAAGGTTATGCAAAAATATTAAATGCCCATCTCTCAACTCTTCTTAAGATTGAAAACCTTTTTACACATTTTAAAAAGCCTTTGAATTTATTGAATGCGAATTAAAACCATAGAGGTGTAATCGTTTCTTCCGGTCATCAATCCTTAGTGAGACATAGGACATTAAGAGTTATATTCATTGTAAAAATAAAAAAGAAAATACCAGAAAATTCTAAAGAAACCATACTGACATTTTTACAAAAAGAGTACCTTATCTAGTTACATAACCTCAAATATAGCAAAAAAGTCGTTCCCTTAACAGAAGAGTCTCACTTAACAAAAAAACCTCATAAATTAAATTGTACATAAGCATAACACATTTATTAAAAAAAACGCACATTTTAAAGACAATTTGTCACGCATACAAATTTCTTTAAGTGATTCAATAAAAATTTATTGGGTTATTTTCTTTGAATGGGCATTTTAGTGCGTTTTTATATCCAAAGCTAGGCAACACTGCAGTAGCGAGAGAGACATTTGACTGCCGAAAGCAGAAGAACACCAACAACACCTGCACTCGCGGGCAATGCCACCAGATGTTAAAAAAAAGTAAAGCTAAATAAAACTGAGTGAATTATTTAAATAATTATTAAAAAATGTATATTTTACAAAATTATAAACATAAAATTTTAATTAGAACAACTAGAAAAATGTCATGAAGAAAGAACTGAAACTCCGAGACACAAAATAATAAAAATAACAAAAAAAAATGATAAATCAAGTTACGGAAATGGTAATCTGGCCATACTGGAGCTAAAATCACGTAACTAGTTGTCAAATTCGCTGAGCGCAAAGTAACGGGACCACGATAGGCGCCACCTCATTATTCTTTCCATCATGGGTATGCATGTACATTTGTATATGAAAAACAATAATGCACAAGGGCAACAACAACATCTTCCTTTCATATGTACATATGCGTGTATGCCCAAATGACCTTGACTTATTTATTCACATGTCACAGCACATCACATTCCTACAAGAAATCAAATACACATACGCGCTAATGAACGGGTTTCTTCCTAACAAGTGCAAAAGCAATTCTGCTCTAAAGTCTATGAAGGTGTGTTTTTATATTGTGCCTTCTACTCAAATATGAACGAGACGGTATCAATAAAACGGTCCGCGGATGACATATGGCAAAACTAATTTTTTTGTTTTTTAGTAGGACTGTTATAAGCTTACATGGCAAATTTCAGCGTGATATGTCACATAGTTTGTTTTCTGTGCTACTGTAAACAAGTCAAGCTCGAGTGTGTTCTTCGAATTCTCTTTTATGACTTCAATTGTCTCAAAATGTTTTCCACGGAGCGGCAACTTGAGCTTGGGAAACAGGAAAAAGTCACATGGAGCCATATCAGGCGAATACGGTGCTTGCGGAACGATATAAACAAAAACGTGCACGCGATAGAGCAGAGTCCCCATCGGTTGTCTGCAACACTTTTAAGGCGTCTGAAGCCGAAATTTTGTTGGAATAACAAAATTTCAAACAAATTCTTTGTTCAACTTGAATTTCCATCGTTAAATTCGAAGAACTAACTCGACCTTGACTTGTTTACAGTAGCACAGAAAACAAACTATGTGACATATCACGCTGAAATTTGCCATGTAAGCTTATAACAGTCCTACCAAAAAACAAAAAAATTATTTTTGCCATATGTCATCCGCGGACCGTTTTATTGATACCGTCTCGTTCATATTTGAGCAGAAGATGTACATAGATTGGCATGGACGTTATGCATCAACTTATCTGTACAGAATTTTGTATCTGGCTCTTCTATGGCTCAACTGACGGTCTTTGTGTGGACTCTGTTTGGAAGCGTGAATGGATCTGAGCCTGATATGCTACGCTTACAGTAGCAACATTGTGATCCTCACCTAGATCGATAATTGAACAGGTTGTGGGAGTTAGAGGAAGCGCCACAAAAAGCGTATATTACGAGGAGCTTTACTGTGCAGACCACTTCGAAACAATGCATCGAAGGGAGCATAACGGAAGGTTCGTCGTCGTGTTACGGCTGAAGCCCCATGAACCTCTGGGAAAGGTGCGAAACTTTGACATCCAGAAGTTACTACGTCTTAAAAGAAGCCTCGTTTGTGACTACTATGAACTCATCAACATGAAACATATGCGGACCGTGTCAGAGACTGTGAAGCAAACATATTATATGATTCATTATTCCGTTTAAAAGGAAAGTAGTATCACAACCAAATTGAGGGTTGTATTCAACGCATCTGCAAAAGCGGTTTTCGGGAATTCACTCAACGACGCGTTGTTTGTAGGACCTCAATTGCAGCAAGATTTGTATAAGATCTTGCTTCGTTCTAGAACGCACCGCTATGCTGTAACACACCAATTTGGAACGCATCGTATGGTGTAGTCATTCATCCCTGCCAGTTGCGTATAGTCACTTCCCTGGCAGCAAGAGATTCGTCGAATGGTTGTGTCAGGGCTGTCATCCTCAAGGATTGTATATGGATGATCTGGCGTATCTAGTAAAGCAGAATTTTAATTGCGCTGGAGTAAACGCAAGCATTTCCAATGCATACAAAGCACATTACATCGTCTTTAGGTCTTATCTGGAACACAGGAGACTACAGGGTTTGATTGAAATGTAATGAGCCTTCCCGCGCGGAGCGTCTGTCAAGCGATCAACCGAATCGGCTGGTGGGGGAAAATGATCGTTGGACCTTCCCCTTCCACTAGAAACCGGCCCCAGTTCGCTGGCAACAGCGGTGCAGTCAACATCGCTCCGCGCGTGAAAGCTGTTTTAAAAGTGTGTTAGGATTTTGCAGTGGCGAAAATGCAGCGATCGTTGGAGCAACGTCACTCGATCAAAACTTGCGTAAAGCTAAACAAAACGAGTACCGAAACCATTGGGCTATTGAAGGAGGGTTACGGGGACCAATCTCTGTACAGTGCGGAGTTGCACACGAGCCAGTCGCCACGACCCAAAAAGGCGCGCATGTCGAAATCTAAGGCCAAAACCATGCTGATCATCTTTTTCGACTCTCGAGGCATCGTCCACAAGGAGTTTGTACCTCCAGGAAGCACTGTAAACGCGGCATTTTACAAAGAAGTGTTCCTTCGGCTGAAAAACCGCGTCGCCCGGGTTCGGCCCGACCTCGTCAACAATTGGACCCCGGCGCACACCGCCTTCCTCTGCACCTCTGCATTGGCCAAGATGGGGGTTCCGGTGCCTCAACACCCTCCCTACAGCCCAGACCTGTCCCCTCCGGACTTCTTTTTGTTCCCGCGCCTGAAAAGAAAGCTGAAGGGGAGGCGTTTCGACTCCTTCGTGGTGATCCAAAAAACTGTGACAGCCGAATTGAACGCGACTCCGGCGGATGAGTTTGAAAAATGTTTCCTGCAGTGGAAGAACCGCTATCAGCGGTGTATTGACGCTCAAGGGTCCTACTTTGAAGAATATTAGTTGTATAAGCCAAAAGGTTCAATAAATCTGCTTTAAGATAAGGCTCATTACTTTTCATTCAAAGCCTGTACTTCACGTTTACCAATAATTTGAGAGAACTGTCTGTTAATTTGACCAAGCGCATGTTTCTATCGGACGAAAGTACGGTCTTCAATCCTGTGGGGCTACTTACTCCCGCAACTATGAATGCAAAGATACGGTTTCAAGACCAAAATTTGGTTGGGATGACATCATCTCTGAGTCCATCGCGACAAAGTGATTGGAGGATCGCATAAAACTCCAGCTGAAGAATTGTGAGAACAGAAGACACGAAAGAGCACACGACAGAGCTGGGCATACCAAGTAGCATTCGTACCTATGTGACTAAATCTACGGATTACTGGTCGGTGATGACGAAATAATTATCATATTCCAAGTGCGCCGAGTCACTTCACAGTAGTCTTTGCGTCTGCAGCCGTTTATACATGAGACTTGTGTTCTTCGTGTTGGAGAAAGATTAAAAAATACTGAAGTCGCTCCTTATGTGAGGCATCCCATTATCTTGCCTAATAAATGACTGCGAAATGCACACTTTGCACGCTGGGTCTCGCATTATGAAAACTGTCTTGCAACGCCGTTATTGGGTTGTCGGCGATATATGTACCATAAGTGCTAGAAGTGCACTTGTGTGTAACCTTACCACATAAGTCATGGGTGATCTACCTGTTACTCACACAACCTACGCCTGTTGTTTTACTCACTCTGCTATCAATTTCGCTGGGCCTCTACAAGTTCATCGAAGGAACAGTAGCCTTACTGTTGAGTCGTGAGCTTGTTAGGCATGAAAATCAAGCGCAACCTTCCAAATAAAACAACTGAACTTTAGTGATTGCGCTGAAATCTTTATGAAATTTAAGTTAATTTAATTGCTCACATTTGTGCCCTTTATCTGCATAGCACACGCTCACCTTCTAAATTCACAAAATAGTCTAAAACTAAATATGCTCAATCTTCATCATGTTGATCTCCTTGCCATGGGGATGAGGCTTAAGTAATGATTTAAGCCCCATATCATGGGAGCTAACGAGTGAAACGCCGAAAACTAGAAAAAGCCATTGAAGCGAGTAAAAACAAATGTTTTAAAAAAATTATTGATGATGCTGATGGCAAAGTGCAGTCACAGTTGGTGTTGGTGGCTCGGATGTGTAGAGAGCAGGATTTTTGTTGTACTGGGTTAATTCGGTTTCCAACGCTTTTACGGATTCTGAAACGTTGTGAGAAAAAAGGAAGCCCTCCTTTTTGAATCGAGGATCAAGCAACGTGGATAATCTGGTTACAGTGCGTTTTTCATATCCCAACAGTCTGCGTTTACTGCTATCAATTAAATTTAATAGCATTTCGGATCCTTCTTCCGATTGGACTTTGGGTTTTAAACTTTCTATAGTGTCAAGTAAACCACACACCACCGGAATAATAAGCGAAACTGTTATATTTGTTGATGACGAAACTTTTTCAGTAGCGGTGTCGAAAGGTTCAAGCAATTCTACGATGTCCACTAAAATAGCAACTTCTTCCGCAGTCAGAGGTGCAGGTGCTTTTGGTATGCTTAGTAGAACTTTGTCAATTGCGTCTTTGGTGAGGATTATTCGTTTAATCATAGCAAGGGCGCTGTTCCATCTAGTGGGTACCTCCTGCTTTAAGCTATAAACTTTTCCTGGCTGCTGCGAATTTCTAAGCTTTGCATATGCTATGTTACTTTGTTTAAAAAATGTTACAATGAGTTTGCACTTCAACACTAGCGAATGTATCGCACCCATCTTAAGAGCTTCTTGTACTATTAAGTTTAATGTATGTGCGAAGCAAGGCAGATTTCTTTTCTGAATATTCTCGCACATTTTAGTCATTGTTTTATCGTTGTCGGTTACAATTGCGTTGACCTTGTGAAAAATTTGCCAACTATCTAAAACCAAGCGCACTGTTTCGCCAATATTTTGTGCTGAATGGTTTGTTTCGTTTAGCAAAAGGTTTGTAGAAAGCACAGCTGAACGCAAAATATAATCCTCATCGATAAAATGACATGTGACGGTGATAAATGATTTACTTGCTCGTGAAGTCCACAGATCCGTCGTAATAGCAAGGTGGTCAACTTTATCCAAAGTGGTAGACAACTTAGCTTTCATTTTAATAAGCAAATTTTCCATCTGCACATGTTTCAATGTCTTTCTAGAAGGTAATTCATAGCGGGGATCCAACACTTTAATTAATTTACGGAAACTGGTCTCTTCAACAAGGGTGAACGGTTGAATGCTACAGGCAACGAACTCGGAAATCGCATTGTCAATTACCATTTTACGATCAGAACTCTTATCGTATTTTCTTTCTATAAAAGACAAAATACTGCCAGATGACTTATGTACATCATTTAGGTCTGATAATTTTATATCCGGATGCAATCGCCGAAGATGATCTCTGAGGTTTGACGTATTACCGCAAGTTTTATAAACCCTATCACAGGCTTTGCACTTAGCATTTGAATCATTCATTTTAATAAAAAATTTCCACACTTCCGATTTTCCAAACGTACTTGTTTTGTTGCTGCTCTCCTCCTTAGAGCCGTTTGCACATGCAACGCTCGCATTGTTGTTTTCTATATGTACATACATACACAAACACAACAATTAATTTGCAATTTCTAATGGTAAAAATTATAAGTTATAATTACCCTTTGTTTTGTTCCCAACGAACTTATCCATCCTTGCGATCTTCCAAGCACCAACACCAATTAAAATTCAACTAATGAATTAAAGAATATTAGTAAAATTATTTCATTGTTTCTTATTTTACTTACTCCAAATCAGTCACACGCAAAATGTATAGAGATGGAAAATTTCCTCAAAACATCGATAGTGGAAAAAAACAATCGATGGTTTAAAAAAAAATGTTTAACATCGATAGTATCGATAGTGCTCCGATGTTTTCCCAGCACTACAAAGTGGTGATGGCAAAGGTTAAAGGTTTTAAATCTCTTCAACCAACAAATCCTATTCTTCTAGAAAAAATAGTCGCAACACTTTTTCATCAACTGGAAGGTAATAATGACGTGAGCACGCACTTGGATGTATACACGACACCTGCGGTATCGGTAGCAGAGGTACTGAACACACTGGTTCGTATAAGCGATAACAATGCGTCGGACCCGGACGGTATACCCAATATTGCTTTTAAGGCCGCGGTTCATGCAAATGCAATTGTGTTTGCTAACTTTTATAACAGGTGTCTGGCCGAAGGTACAATCCCCAAGAGTTGGAAAAAACAGCGCTTAGTCCTACTGTTGAAGCCCGGTAAGCAACCTGACCAGCCGACAGCGTACATGCCTCTCTGCATGATCGACACAATTGGAAAGGTGTTTGAGCGCATAATAAGTGAGCGATTACAGGAACATTTGGAAGCGCCTGGCGGACTCTCTGACAAAAAGTCCGGTGAATCAGTGATTACCTAGACGTAAAAATGCGTTTAACTCTGCAAACTATAAGAATATCCTCTCGGCACTCAGAAGCTTCGCAGTCCCACGTTATCTGATTCGTATCACTAGCAGCTATCTAAGCCAGCGAGTGCTATTTTACAACACAGAAGAAGGTCCGGCAGGCGTCTCACAAGGATCCGTTCTATGGAATGCAATGTACGACGGGATTCTTAAGATTGTGATGCCAGGAAACGTAATTGTGGTGGTTTACGCAGATGATATTTTTCTAGTGGTAACTGATAAACGTAACGACTGCTCGAATCATGTGTGCAATGATGCCGTTGCGAGAGTCCAAAGGCGGTTGAGCAACGCTAATCTAGAGTTGGCAGCTCAAAAAACTGAGCTGTAAAAATAACCAGTAAAAAGGCAATGAGAGTCCAAAGGCGGTTGAGCAACGCTAATCTAGAGTTGGCAGCTCAAAAAACTGAGCTGTAAAAATAACCAGTAACAAGGCAATGAGAGTGAATAAACTCATGCGTATGCTACCAAGCGTTGGAGGACCCCAAGAAAGTAAAATAAACCTTATTTCAATGGTTACTGACTCTATACTCCTAAACGACGCACACTGGGGATTTGGCGGAAGAAAGTCAAATTTGCAACACACCACCTACGCAATGTTTAATGGTATTTCTAAATTCCAGAATAGAACCAACAATAAAATCAAAAAGAATTACTAAACTCCGACTTACAGTTTTTTTTTTTATAGATATGTCAAAAGTATAATTTTTTTATAGTATTGAACTGACTAAGAAAAAACTTCAAAGCCCAAGGTGGTTTTTTTTCCTTTTGCTTGAGCCGACTTCCAATTTTTTATTTTTCATTTAGGGTACGATATTTTTATATATTTTAGCCGGAAGAACAAAGGCTGTGAAACATTTGATTATCTATTTATAATTAATATTACGAAAAAAACAAAAAATCATATTCCTTCATATTCTTGGATCTGCAAGTTGAGCTACATTTACCTACGGTCAGAAACTAGTATCAACGTGTTGCTTAATAGCGTCTCTTTCAGTTTTAATCAATTGCAGTGCCACCAGGCGCCACTGATTATTTTTTGGCAATGATAATAACTAAACGCTTTCTAGTGTGTGCATAATGATAACGAAACACTTTTAATTTTGTTTTGACATTTTGAGGGTAATTCAGAATTATGAACTTACACGTATCCTGTTTTTTAAAATTTTTTTTGAAGTGAAAACTTCTTTAGAATCGTTGGGAGTGATTTGAGACTCGATGAAACGAAAAAGCGACACTACGAAGCGTTATATGTTGATATACGTATATGTGTGTGGCTGCGTACTGCTGAGCCACGCTAGTATAGTGAGTATTGTAGCATGCATACTACACTGCCTATTACTTGCTTTGGTGTTTAGTTCAAGCGTCATACGTATGTATCTTTGTATGCATGCTAGTACGTATGTGTGCGCGCCTGCGTATTACGGAGCCACGGTGAGCGAGAAGGCATTATGTATACCTATACTATACTACCTAATACTTGCTTAGACCAAGCGTCCTACGAATGTTTGTGTGTCTGTTAGTACGTGTGTGTAATATACGCGTTACGACGCTCATAATAGCAACCGCGTGTGCTGTATTGCGTCCGTATTTTTATATTCGTAAATATTTTCATTTTTAAATATTTACCGCAATTGCAGGCGGTGTTGCAATATACCACAATCAAAATGACGGTGCTCGTATTGTAACTGCACAGATAGATCTGAATGCACAGCAACTAGAATCACTGTCTGTTCAGCTCTCTAAAGTGGGAGAAATATGTATGTGCATGCGAAACCAGATTGAGCAATGGAAAAACAGTTTTAATTGTGGCAATTTATATTTAACCGAATCAATCAATAAATAGCATCACGGAATTCATTCACGAAAATTTAATAAAGTATACACCAGAAGTATCGCGGATACTTAGAAAAGATTACGATAAAGTTCCAATGATTTTAAGTGGCGATTTTAACGTAAATTTTGCATTGGACACAGCGGCTCCTTCAATTGACTTTCTCAATACAACATTCAATTTAAAAATGTGTAACAATCGCACTGAATCGACAACACGATCAAAAACAACAATTGACGCGGTATTTCAAAGATATGTTGACAACATCGAAACCAAAGCATTTGTATCATATTTTAGCTATCATAAGCCACTCGTATCATTTGTTGAAATTGAAAACATTGAGGATGAATAATAATAAAATGAAGAAAATAAAATATGAACTTTATAGCAATATTATAATGAACCTATAATTATCCCGCTCCTAATGCTACTTTCGTCTCATTCTCTCTCAGTTTGTTTTACGGGAGGTTTCACTTCTTTCGCGTCTAACCGTTAGACTGGTATTTTTTTAAAAATAGTTTTTAAACATTGTCTTTTCATACACAAATATATACAACTTCGTTAGTAGTAAAAATGTAAATATTTTTTGGGATGTATACTTTTTTCCGCATCCCCAATATGGTCAGGAGGACGAACGAGACGTTCAAAGGAGATACTACAAGGTAACAGACTTAGCGTGCTCAGAGTAGCAGGGGCATTCAGAACACCATCTGATGATGCCATCTGCGTTATAGCGAGTAAAGTTCCCCTCGATAAACGAGCAGAAGAACTTAAGCGACTGTACCACTCACGTGGGCCCAAACCAACATCTGAAGATAAAATAACCGAGTGCGAAGGTACGATAGCAAAGTGGCAAAATAGATGGGATCACTCCTCCAAAAGACGATGGACGAATAAGTTGATCCCCAAACTTGATGAATGGATAAGCAGAAAGCACGGCGAAACGGATTACTATCTAACCCAAATCGTCAGCGGACATGGTGGTTTTCTTGCGTACCTGCACCGTTTTAATCTAGCAGATAATTGGACCTGCCCCGAGTGCCACAGGGAAGATGAGAGTGCAGAACACGTGACTTTTCACTGCGGCAGATTTTTTGAAGAGCGGTTCGAGCTCGCAAAAGTCCTCGGCGTCGTCCCCACACCAGATAACTTGTAACGCAAATGTTGAACTCGAAAGAGAAATGAGAAGCAGTAAAACAGTTTGCAGCAAGGATATAAATAAAACTTCGAAACTTAGAACGGAAGCGCAAAGTGGAAGCAAAGCGAATGCGACCAATATAGAATACCCAACAGATGCCCATATGCGTCGCCCAAAGAAGCCATTTTGAAACAAATCTCCTGTGGGGGTGATTGTATTCACGAACAGACGACAAGTATGAACACATGAGGTAGAGCCTCAAGGCGAGCCCAAATAGACGACAAGTGGATACCGAGTAACGATATTGCAATTTTCCGATTCAATTAACAGAGGAACCTGGACGCAGGTACCTGGTTTGTGAAAAAGGGCATAAACACGGCTACACCTTGATTAAATTGCTTTAAGCAGTCCCAGAGTGGGATCAGCCGAGAGGGGAAGAATGTTATAGGGTTAGCGGGAGCCTGCCTCACATACCACTGGTGTGACGGCACCTTTGATGATGTTTCTGACATTTTTGATTTTAACCTCCTCAGCACAAAAAAAAAAAAAACAGGGTCCAGCTCTCACTCTGTCCCTACAGGGACTGCCTCCACGGCAGCGAGTCCTATTACTGGTCACCACCCCAACCCTGCCTCAAGAAAATTGTTGACAAGTTGTTGGAAAGTAGCAAAGATTGGTGAAGTGGATAGCAAGAGAAGGCTAGCGGGGATCATCCTGAATGAGGAATCATTGCCTTCAGCCGCACTCATTCTCCGTCTCGCTGAAGGAGAAAAGAAAACCGCGCTCATCCAAGAATCATGGGCCGTAAAAGAAAGGGGTTTGCCGGTTGAGTAATAAAGAGTTCAAACTGGTCTATGTGACCAACAAAGGTAAACCCAGGTAGACATATTAATATGTTCTTATTAATGCAATTTAGCGATGGGAATAACGCAATAATTTCAGTGGAGTCCTGCGGAAGGACAATGGCTCGTCCTACATGGCACATGACGCGGTCCAACCACCTCCATCACCACTCCTAAGAAGTGCAGCCGAGGAAGTCGCAGACGAGGTATCCCATTTATACTGGGAGCAGATTTCAACGCTCACCATAATGCCTGGGGTAGTTCAGACGCCAACGAAGGCGGTGAGTATATTTTTGAATTCATTATGTGTAACGATCTTCATATTAGCAATATAGGCGACACCGCTACCTTTGTAACAGCTACTAGGAGGAAAATTCTGTTAACGAACGGGGGGCACAAATTGTAAAGACAACTCCTTCTCAGACCACAGGTACTTATCGTACAATATTGTATTACCAATTAAACTGTGCAAGCCGGTCGTAAGCCACAGACGCACAAATCAACTTCGAGCTACAACTCGACTCTACTGTTAATGAACTGGCTTCAGCATTTCCACATGCTTCGAAAGCAACTTGTCCTCCGAGGACGAAAAGAGGAAAACCGAAACCTCCATGATGGTCCACTGACATAGCAAACCTGAGAAGGGAAGTCAGAATTAAATATAATGAAGAGCGGAGAACCAATTCGTGGGACGGATTCAAAGACTGTTAACACAGATTTAAGTATGCTATTATATATATATAATTGGCGCGTACACCCTTTTTGGGTAACGGCGTCTTGGAGAGATTTCTGTCAAAAGATAGAAAGTACTTCTGAGACCAGCAGACTCAGGAAATTCGTATCAATGAGCCCCAGTTACCTCATGAAAGAGGACGGCAATTGGGCAATTAATAGTGAAGAAATACTACAATTATTTATGCAGACACACTTTCCAGGTTGTCTATGCAATAAAGACGATAGAACTCATCCTCTAGCTCACAATGGAGGTGCCCCAATTTTATAACGGAGGACAATATAAAATTTACCATCGGCAGTTTCAAACCATACAAATCACCGTAACCAAATCGAATTATCCCCGATGACCAAAAACAAACATTAGGAGTGCACCTAGACTCGCATCAATTTTTGAGGCAGCAGTACGACTTAATTATATTATATCCCCAAGAAATGGGCTGAAGTAAAAGTGGTCTTCATCTCCAAAGCAGAAAAAACCACACATACAAAACCGAAGGACTACAGGTCGATTACCCCATCATCCTTCCTGTTAAAAACGTTAGAGCAATTGCTAGATAGGCACATCAAAGGAAAGATTAGAAAAAAGTTATCACTTTCTCAACATGCATACAGCAATGGCGAATCAGTAGAGACAGCACTCCACTGGCTAGTCGACATGATTGAGAAATCACTTCACTATAAGTAATACACTCTTGCCTTCTTTCTGGACATCGAGGGTGCTTTCAATAACATACATCCGGAAGCAATTACCAAGACGATACGCGCAGATTTGGGTGAAGCATCCATTAAGAAATTTTCGATCAGGGGTACACCACAGGGTTGGGTGATCTCTCCACTTCTGTGGAACCTGACCGTCAGTAATATTCTTGAGGAACTTGAAAAAATGGGAGATAGTATTATTTCATATGCCGATGATATCTTATATATAAAATTCTCGTGTCACGGTGTTCGAACTTGAACTCCTCCGAAACGGCTCGACCGATTTTTGTGATCCTTAGCGTGATTGTCGGCCAGGGTGGAGAATCGGCCAACATCTATTTTTCATCCCCCTAAATGTTAAGGGTAGTCCACCCCTATGTGGGCCCGGGTAACCTTCGGATGTGTATGTACAATATGGGTATCAAATGGAAGCTGTTGGTGAATGCTTTAGTTCAGAGTATTTTTCGTGCAGCTCCGTGACTAGGGTCTCCAGATAGAGACCAAAACGTGGACCCTAGAATGTGTTTGTACAATATGGATATCAAATGGAAGCTGTTGGTGAATGCTTTAGTTCAGAGTATTTTTCATGCCGCTCCGTGACTAGGGTCTCGAGATAGAGACCAAAACATGGAGCCTAGAATGTGTTTGTACAATATGGATATCAAACTGAAGCTGTTGGTGAATGCTTTAGTTCAGAGTATCTTTCATGCCGCTCCGTGACTAGGGTCCCGAGATAAAGGTCAAAACGTGGGCCCGGGTAACCTTCGGATGTGTATATACAATATGGGTATCAAATGGAAGCTGTTGGTGAATGCTTTAGTTCAGAGTATTTTTCATGCCGCTCCGTGACTAGGGTCTCGGGATAGAGAGCAACACGTGGACCCTAGAATGTGTTTGTACAATATGGATATCAATTGAAAGCTGTTGGTGAATGCTTTAGTACAGAGTATTTCTCATGCCGCTTCGTGACTGGGGTCTCGAGATATAGGTCAAAACGTGGGCCCGGGTAACCTTCGGATGTGTATATACAATATGGGTATCAAATGGAAGCTGTTGGTGAATGCTTTAGTTCAGAGTATTTTTCATGCCGCTCCGTGACTAGGGTCTCGGGATAGAGAGCAACACGTGGACCCTAGAATGTGTTTGTACAATATGGATATCAATTGAAAGCTGTTGGTGAATGCTTTAGTACAGAGTATTTTTCATGCCGCCCCGTGACTAGGGTCTCGGGATAAAGGTCAAAACGTGGGCCCGGGTAACCTTCGGATGTGTATGTACAATATAGGTATCAAATGAAAGCTGTGTGTGAATGCTTTAGTTCAGAGTATTTTTCGTGCCGCTCCGTAACTAGGGTCTCCAGATAGAGACCAAAACGTGGACCCTAGAATGTGTTTGTACAATATGGATATCAAATGGAAGCTGTTGGTGAATGCTTTAGTTCAGAGTATTTTTCGTGCCGCTCCGTGACTAGGGTCTCCAGATAGAGACCAAAACGTGGACCCCAGAATGTGTTTGTACAATATGGATATCAAATTGAAGCTGTTGGTGAATGCTTTACTACAGAGTATTTTTCATGCCGCCCCGTGACTAGGGCCTCGAGATATAGGTCAAAACGTGGGCCCGGGTAACCTTCGGATGCGTATGTACAATAGGGTATCAAATGGAAGCTGTTGGTGAATGCTTTAGTTCAGAGTATTTTCAATGCCGCTCCGTGACTAAGGTCTCGAGATAGAAAGCAACACGTGGACCCTAGAATGTGTTTGTACAATATGGATATCAAATGGAAGCTGTTGGTGAATGCTTTAGTTCAGAGTATTTTTCGTGCAGCTCCGTGACTAGGGTCTCCAGATAGAGACCAAAACGTGGACCCTAGAATGTGTTTGTACAATATGGATATCAAATGGAAGCTGTTGGTGAATGCTTTAGTTCAGAGTATTTTTCGTGCCGCTCCGTGACTAGGGTCTCCAGATAGAGACCAAAACGTGGACCCCAGAATGTGTTTGTACAATATGGATAGCAAATTGAAGCTGTTGGTGAATGCTTTAGTACAGAGTATTTTTCATGCCGCCCCGTGACTAGGGTCTCGAGATATAGGTCAAAACGTGGGCCCGGGTAACCTTCGGATGTGTATGTACAATATAGGTATCAAATGGAAGCTGTTAGTGAATGCTTTAGTTCAGAGTATTTTTCGTGCCGCTCCGTGACTGGGGTCTCGAGATAGAGACAAAAACGTGGTATGAATAAAGAAATAAATAATGTGAGAATAAAGACATACATAATATGAAAACCATATCTTTTCTGTTCTAAACCATATCTATTCTATTTAAGTGTGCCCAGCGAAGCGGGCCGGGTTTGCTAGTTATAATAGAAATTTCAGGCAAACGCCTTCCAACACTGGGTGATCTTCAACAAAGTGCTCTCAACAAACTATTACTATGGTGTTAAAGTCGAAACCTAGAAGTAAATCCGGAAAAAACGGAACTGATACTGTTCAGCAGAAAATATAAAGAACTTGCTCGTCAACAAATACTTTTAAGGTGGAAAATCCCTTAAGGTAATAGAAAACGCTAAATATCTAAGACTTGTATTGGATAGGAAGCTAAATTGGGGGCTCACAGTCGAAGATAGAGTACGTAAAGCTACGACGGCGCTATACTCCTGCAGAAGGCTCATTGGGAAAAAATGGGGTTCGAAACTCAGGATGATACACTGGTTGTACACAAAAGTAATTAGACCGATTCTCTACTACGGCAATGTCATATGGTGGAATGGCCGTGAGAAGGGCGTGAACATTAAAAGAGTTAACAAGGTCCAAAGACTTGCAGCTGTTCTTATATCCGGTGCAATGTCAACCACACCATCGAAAGCACTATATGTGATATTAAACTTCCTTCCGGTAGGCATGCAGCACTTTAAGTAATGGTCAAGCGCAGACTATGCCCACGGTAAAATCCTGGATGGCGCGATGCGGCTTCCCCGCATATACTTTCCACTACAACGTTCGGGACTCTCCTACCCTCGAGGGAAGAGGGGGAACGGGACATGGTAAGACAGGGCGAGTCCATCCATGTATACACAGATAGCTCAAAGCTCGATGGCAGGTTGGGCGGAGATGTATATTCCGAGCATCCGGGGATCTCCTTCAGTTTTTGACTTCCCGACTACTATAGTGTCATTCAGGTTGAACTGATGGCAATAATGAAAACCGTGGCACTAGTTCAGTGTGATGCGATACCTGGAGATGATATATACATTTTCACTGATAGCCAGGCGGCGATAAAATTCCTCACAAAAATCCAGACAGTCAACAACCTCCAATGTAGCCATGAAATGCCGTGCATCTCTTAACGAGAAGGCTGAGTCATTTCACCTAATGATAGAATGGGTTCCCGGCCATTGCGACATTGAGGGGAACTGCAGAGCAGAGAACTGACTGCAGCGGTGTAATGTTACTGCTTGCACACCGCTTCAATACTCTGTTTTTCTATAACTGAAACGCAAAAATTCCACAAATAAAATTTCAAGACCACTACTCATACTCAAACGCCAAGTGATTTGAGCTCAAGCATTCATTTCCATGACGGTCAAATGCAAAACCTGCTCTCTTTTTGTTCGATCTTCACAGTACATTTTCAGAAAAACTGCACGCATTTGAGCGGAAAGCAAAAGAGCGGTGTATGTGCTGATCAATACCGCTATTACCGCGATTGTTGAGTGTATGAATATCTCGTAAACTCGGGTGTTAGATTTGAAAGCAATCGTATATTCAACTTCGGCTAAGCGGTGTGACGTGTGAAATCTGTCAAATGAGGAAAACACCGCAAACACCGCGTCGTCATCCCTTGCAAATAGTGAGATTGTCTGCAGTATAACTCATAGCAGCGCACGGAAAAAAAGGATTTTTATACATATGTATGTAGCAGTATTTTTAAATGAAAAGTTTTTTCTTTATTGAAGCAATGATATTATTTTATTATATTATTGTATATTACTATTAATTATCACAGAAAATAAAATGAACTTTAAAATAAAAATTGAAAACCAAATTCATTCTTTTACAAATTACTTATCGTACAAAAACAAATAATAATTTTTCTTTTAACTTACCTCTAAAGATACTTATGTATAAAGATATAAAGAAATTTTCTCAGCAATAAAATTTGAATTCTCCGCCATTATAAATCTTTTAAAAATAAACATATAATCACATGCATATCTGGAAGTAGACTGATTCGTGCCCCTTGTTAATGCACTGCCGACGAAAACAAAGATAAAAAAACATAAATAAGAAAGTGGACTCCTTCGAGTGTTAATCATTTATGTATTGAGTGAATGCGCGATGGCATAGATATTTTTTAGCGGTACTCTTTTGCTTGTGTGTTATGATCTATTTGTGCAGGCGGTGTTTTCAGTATTTTTGTCATTCGGTAGCGGTCATATGTAGCACCGCATAGCCGAAGTGATCGCACAAGCGGTAGTTATAAACGAAGCAAAGACTGAACAAAGAAAGACTCGGATGTACAAACGATATACATAGAACATTTACTGCTCTGTTGCGGTTCTGCTCAGCGCAAACACCGCTTAGTTTGCGTTGGTCGTACATATTGATACCGCTTTTTTGTGAGTGAATCGCAAGTCAGAAAAATATAACCGCTTGCAGTTCTCTGCTGCAGAGCCGATGAACTAGCGAAAATCGGTACCAAATTGACTGATGAGTACATAGACAGTGATATAGGTATACCCATGCAAACATGTAGACAATGTATCCACGAGGAAATTGTAAGAGTAGCGAATAAAAGATGGCGTAATGAAGCCACTTGCAAAATCGCCCGAGAGCTGTGGCCGACTCTCAATGCTAAACGCACGGAACTTCTACTAAGAAGAGAAAAGCACAGTCTTAACACACTGATTTCAGTTATTACGGGGCACTGCCTAATCGGTAGGCACGGGCAGAGAATGGGTGTGCAAACAAACTACTTCTGCAGAAGTTGTCTAGACGAGGAAGAAACGATCCCGCACCTTATGTGTCTATTGTCCTGCTCAATCCAGACTCACCATTTTGGGCGCACATTTCTTTAATGAATTAGAAGATCTCGACACTGTCAAAATTAAAGACCTTACGAGATTCTTTAAAAGTACACATAGTTCCCCACGCGGCATCAGAATGGGCCATGAGCCTGAGTGTGTCTTACAGTGGACAACCGCTTCAACCTAACCTAACCTAACCTAACTGCTTCACCAACTTAACTCCCTTGTAACGCCTTTACAAGACACTCCCCACCAAACCATTACGGAGGCTGGATGGTGGCAGCTCTGAACCCTTTAAACAATATTTCTTGCGCCTTAAGAAGCTTTAGCATAGATTTAGTTTTTTTTCCTATTAAAAACTTCTTCAACAGTGAAAATTTTCTCAGAAAATAATAATTTTCATGACCGTTGGCCGCGTGCCACCGAAAAAACTGCATGCATCTGCCGAATCTAATTTCCTTCAAATGCGTTGTCAAAAGATGACCAGTTTGGCGTCGGAAAGCTTTCATGAGGGGATCATCTCTAATTAGTATTGACATAACTCTGGTCGATACATGCCTTTCCGTGTACAAGACTCTCTGCTTTCTAAGGGGACTTCTGCGAATTCTTTCTCGAACGGCTTTTATGGCTGGACTTGTACTGGATAGGAAGCTGAACTGGGGGCTCACAGTCGCAGAAAAAGTACGCAAAGCTAGAACAGCGCTATGCTCCTGCGGAAGGATTATTGGGAAAAAATGGGGTTTGAAACCCAGAATGATACACTGGTTGTACACAAAAGTAATTAGATCGATTCTCTACTACGGTATTGCAATATAGTGGAATGCCCGTGAGAATGGCGTGAACATTAAAAGAGTTCACAAGATCCAAAGACTTGCATCTGTTCTTATAAGCGGTGAAATATCAACTACACCATCGAAAGCACTATATGTGATATTAAACTTCCTTCCGGTAGGCATGCAGCACTTTAAGTAATGTTCAAACAAAGGCTATGCCCACGGTAAAATCCTGGATGGCGCGTTGCGGCTTCCCCGCATATACTTTCCACTACAACGTTCGGGACTCTCCTACCCTCGAGGGAAGAGGGGGAACGGGACATGGTAAGACAGGGCGAGTCCATCCATGTATACACAGATAGCTCAAAGCTCGATGGCAGGTTGGGCGGAGATGTATATTCCGAGCATCCGGGGATCTCCTTCAGTTTTTGACTTCCCGACTACTATAGTGTCATTCAGGTTGAACTGATGGCAATAATGAAAACCGTGGCACTAGTTCAGTGTGATGCGATACCTGGAGATGATATATACATTTTCACTGATAGCCAGGCGGCGATAAAATTCCTCACAAAAATCCAGACAGTCAACAACCTCCAATGTAGCCATGAAATGCCGTGCATCTCTTAACGAGAAGGCTGAGTCATTTCACCTAATGATAGAATGGGTTCCCGGCCATTGCGACATTGAGGGGAACTGCAGAGCAGAGAACTGACTGCAGCGGTGTAATGTTACTGCTTGCACACCGCTTCAATACTCTGTTTTTCTATAACTGAAACGCAAAAATTCCACAAATAAAATTTCAAGACCACTACTCATACTCAAACGCCAAGTGATTTGAGCTCAAGCATTCATTTCCATGACGGTCAAATGCAAAACCTGCTCTCTTTTTGTTCGATCTTCACAGTACATTTTCAGAAAAACTGCACGCATTTGAGCGGAAAGCAAAAGAGCGGTGTATGTGCTGATCAATACCGCTATTACCGCGATTGTTGAGTGTATGAATATCTCGTAAACTCGGGTGTTAGATTTGAAAGCAATCGTATATTCAACTTCGGCTAAGCGGTGTGACGTGTGAAATCTGTCAAATGAGGAAAACACCGCAAACACCGCGTCGTCATCCCTTGCAAATAGTGAGATTGTCTGCAGTATAACTCATAGCAGCGCACGGAAAAAAAGGATTTTTATACATATGTATGTAGCAGTATTTTTAAATGAAAAGTTTTTTCTTTATTGAAGCAATGATATTATTTTATTATATTATTGTATATTACTATTAATTATCACAGAAAATAAAATGAACTTTAAAATAAAAATTGAAAACCAAATTCATTCTTTTACAAATTACTTATCGTACAAAAACAAATAATAATTTTTCTTTTAACTTACCTCTAAAGATACTTATGTATAAAGATATAAAGAAATTTTCTCAGCAATAAAATTTGAATTCTCCGCCATTATAAATCTTTTAAAAATAAACATATAATCACATGCATATCTGGAAGTAGACTGATTCGTGCCCCTTGTTAATGCACTGCCGACGAAAACAAAGATAAAAAAACATAAATAAGAAAGTGGACTCCTTCGAGTGTTAATCATTTATGTATTGAGTGAATGCGCGATGGCATAGATATTTTTTAGCGGTACTCTTTTGCTTGTGTGTTATGATCTATTTGTGCAGGCGGTGTTTTCAGTATTTTTGTCATTCGGTAGCGGTCATATGTAGCACCGCATAGCCGAAGTGATCGCACAAGCGGTAGTTATAAACGAAGCAAAGACTGAACAAAGAAAGACTCGGATGTACAAACGATATACATAGAACATTTACTGCTCTGTTGCGGTTCTGCTCAGCGCAAACACCGCTTAGTTTGCGTTGGTCGTACATATTGATACCGCTTTTTTGTGAGTGAATCGCAAGTCAGAAAAATATAACCGCTTGCAGTTCTCTGCTGCAGAGCCGATGAACTAGCGAAAATCGGTACCAAATTGACTGATGAGTACATAGACAGTGATATAGGTATACCCATGCAAACATGTAGACAATGTATCCACGAGGAAATTGTAAGAGTAGCGAATAAAAGATGGCGTAATGAAGCCACTTGCAAAATCGCCCGAGAGCTGTGGCCGACTCTCAATGCTAAACGCACGGAACTTCTACTAAGAAGAGAAAAGCACAGTCTTAACACACTGATTTCAGTTATTACGGGGCACTGCCTAATCGGTAGGCACGGGCAGAGAATGGGTGTGCAAACAAACTACTTCTGCAGAAGTTGTCTAGACGAGGAAGAAACGATCCCGCACCTTATGTGTCTATTGTCCTGCTCAATCCAGACTCACCATTTTGGGCGCACATTTCTTTAATGAATTAGAAGATCTCGACACTGTCAAAATTAAAGACCTTACGAGATTCTTTAAAAGTACACATAGTTCCCCACGCGGCATCAGAATGGGCCATGAGCCTGAGTGTGTCTTACAGTGGACAACCGCTTCAACCTAACCTAACCTAACCTAACTGCTTCACCAACTTAACTCCCTTGTAACGCCTTTACAAGACACTCCCCACCAAACCATTACGGAGGCTGGATGGTGGCAGCTCTGAACCCTTTAAACAATATTTCTTGCGCCTTAAGAAGCTTTAGCATAGATTTAGTTTTTTTTCCTATTAAAAACTTCTTCAACAGTGAAAATTTTCTCAGAAAATAATAATTTTCATGACCGTTGGCCGCGTGCCACCGAAAAAACTGCATGCATCTGCCGAATCTAATTTCCTTCAAATGCGTTGTCAAAAGATGACCAGTTTGGCGTCGGAAAGCTTTCATGAGGGGATCATCTCTAATTAGTATTGACATAACTCTGGTCGATACATGCCTTTCCGTGTACAAGACTCTCTGCTTTCTAAGGGGACTTCTGCGAATTCTTTCTCGAACGGCTTTTATGGCTGGACTTGTACTGGATAGGAAGCTGAACTGGGGGCTCACAGTCGCAGAAAAAGTACGCAAAGCTAGAACAGCGCTATGCTCCTGCGGAAGGATTATTGGGAAAAAATGGGGTTTGAAACCCAGAATGATACACTGGTTGTACACAAAAGTAATTAGATCGATTCTCTACTACGGTATTGCAATATAGTGGAATGCCCGTGAGAATGGCGTGAACATTAAAAGAGTTCACAAGATCCAAAGACTTGCATCTGTTCTTATAAGCGGTGAAATATCAACTACACCATCGAAAGCACTATATGTGATATTAAACTTCCTTCCGGTAGGCATGCAGCACTTTAAGTAATGTTCAAACAAAGGCTATGCCCACGGTAAAATCCTGGATGGCGCGTTGCGGCTTCCCCGCATATACTTTCCACTACAACGTTCGGGACTCTCCTACCCTCGAGGGAAGAGGGGGAACGGGACATGGTAAGACAGGGCGAGTCCATCCATGTATACACAGATAGCTCAAAGCTCGATGGCAGGTTGGGCGGAGATGTATATTCCGAGCATCCGGGGATCTCCTTCAGTTTTTGACTTCCCGACTACTATAGTGTCATTCAGGTTGAACTGATGGCAATAATGAAAACCGTGGCACTAGTTCAGTGTGATGCGATACCTGGAGATGATATATACATTTTCACTGATAGCCAGGCGGCGATAAAATTCCTCACAAAAATCCAGACAGTCAACAACCTCCAATGTAGCCATGAAATGCCGTGCATCTCTTAACGAGAAGGCTGAGTCATTTCACCTAATGATAGAATGGGTTCCCGGCCATTGCGACATTGAGGGGAACTGCAGAGCAGAGAACTGACTGCAGCGGTGTAATGTTACTGCTTGCACACCGCTTCAATACTCTGTTTTTCTATAACTGAAACGCAAAAATTCCACAAATAAAATTTCAAGACCACTACTCATACTCAAACGCCAAGTGATTTGAGCTCAAGCATTCATTTCCATGACGGTCAAATGCAAAACCTGCTCTCTTTTTGTTCGATCTTCACAGTACATTTTCAGAAAAACTGCACGCATTTGAGCGGAAAGCAAAAGAGCGGTGTATGTGCTGATCAATACCGCTATTACCGCGATTGTTGAGTGTATGAATATCTCGTAAACTCGGGTGTTAGATTTGAAAGCAATCGTATATTCAACTTCGGCTAAGCGGTGTGACGTGTGAAATCTGTCAAATGAGGAAAACACCGCAAACACCGCGTCGTCATCCCTTGCAAATAGTGAGATTGTCTGCAGTATAACTCATAGCAGCGCACGGAAAAAAAGGATTTTTATACATATGTATGTAGCAGTATTTTTAAATGAAAAGTTTTTTCTTTATTGAAGCAATGATATTATTTTATTATATTATTGTATATTACTATTAATTATCACAGAAAATAAAATGAACTTTAAAATAAAAATTGAAAACCAAATTCATTCTTTTACAAATTACTTATCGTACAAAAACAAATAATAATTTTTCTTTTAACTTACCTCTAAAGATACTTATGTATAAAGATATAAAGAAATTTTCTCAGCAATAAAATTTGAATTCTCCGCCATTATAAATCTTTTAAAAATAAACATATAATCACATGCATATCTGGAAGTAGACTGATTCGTGCCCCTTGTTAATGCACTGCCGACGAAAACAAAGATAAAAAAACATAAATAAGAAAGTGGACTCCTTCGAGTGTTAATCATTTATGTATTGAGTGAATGCGCGATGGCATAGATATTTTTTAGCGGTACTCTTTTGCTTGTGTGTTATGATCTATTTGTGCAGGCGGTGTTTTCAGTATTTTTGTCATTCGGTAGCGGTCATATGTAGCACCGCATAGCCGAAGTGATCGCACAAGCGGTAGTTATAAACGAAGCAAAGACTGAACAAAGAAAGACTCGGATGTACAAACGATATACATAGAACATTTATTGCTCTGTTGCGGTTCTGCTCAGCGCAAACACCGCTTAGTTTGCGTTGGTCGTACATATTGATACCGCTTTTTTGTGAGTGAATCGCAAGTCAGAAAAATATAACCGCTTGCAGTTCTCTGCTGCAGAGCCGATGAACTAGCGAAAATCGGTACCAAATTGACTGATGAGTACATAGACAGTGATATAGGTATACCCATGCAAACATGTAGACAATGTATCCACGAGGAAATTGTAAGAGTAGCGAATAAAAGATGGCGTAATGAAGCCACTTGCAAAATCGCCCGAGAGCTGTGGCCGACTCTCAATGCTAAACGCACGGAACTTCTACTAAGAAGAGAAAAGCACAGTCTTAACACACTGATTTCAGTTATTACGGGGCACTGCCTAATCGGTAGGCACGGGCAGAGAATGGGTGTGCAAACAAACTACTTCTGCAGAAGTTGTCTAGACGAGGAAGAAACGATCCCGCACCTTATGTGTCTATTGTCCTGCTCAATCCAGACTCACCATTTTGGGCGCACATTTCTTTAATGAATTAGAAGATCTCGACACTGTCAAAATTAAAGACCTTACGAGATTCTTTAAAAGTACACATAGTTCCCCACGCGGCATCAGAATGGGCCATGAGCCTGAGTGTGTCTTACAGTGGACAACCGCTTCAACCTAACCTAACCTAACCTAACTGCTTCACCAACTTAACTCCCTTGTAACGCCTTTACAAGACACTCCCCACCAAACCATTACGGAGGCTGGATGGTGGCAGCTCTGAACCCTTTAAACAATATTTCTTGCGCCTTAAGAAGCTTTAGCATAGATTTAGTTTTTTTTCCTATTAAAAACTTCTTCAACAGTGAAAATTTTCTCAGAAAATAATAATTTTCATGACCGTTGGCCGCGTGCCACCGAAAAAACTGCATGCATCTGCCGAATCTAATTTCCTTCAAATGCGTTGTCAAAAGATGACCAGTTTGGCGTCGGAAAGCTTTCATGAGGGGATCATCTCTAATTAGTATTGACATAACTCTGGTCGATACATGCCTTTCCGTGTACAAGACTCTCTGCTTTCTAAGGGGACTTCTGCGAATTCTTTCTCGAACGGCTTTTATGGCTGGACTTGTACTGGATAGGAAGCTGAACTGGGGGCTCACAGTCGTAGAAAAAGTACGCAAAGCTAGAACAGCGCTATGCTCCTGCGGAAGGATTATTGGGAAAAATGGGGTTTGAAACCCAGAATGATACACTGGTTGTACACAAAAGTAATTAGATCGATTCTCTACTACGGTATTGCAATATAGTGGAATGCCCGTGAGAATGGCGTGAACATTAAAAGAGTTCACAAGATCCAAAGACTTGCATCTGTTCTTATAAGCGGTGAAATATCAACTACACCATCGAAAGCACTATATGTGATATTAAACTTCCTTCCGGTAGGCATGCAGCACTTTAAGTAATGTTCAAACAAAGGCTATGCCCACGGTAAAATCCTGGATGGCGCGTTGCGGCTTCCCCGCATATACTTTCCACTACAACGTGCGTGACACTCCTACCCTCGAGAGAAGAGTGGGAAAGGGACGTGGTAAGACGAGGCGAGTCAATCCATGTATACACAGATAGCTCAAAGCTCGATGGCAGGTTGGGCAGAGATGTATATTCCGAGCATCTGGGGATCTCCTTCAGTCTCGGCTTCGCGACTACTGTAGGGTCTTTCAGGCTGAACTGATGGCATTAATGAAATCCGTGACACTGGTACAATGCGATGCGATACCTGGCGGCGATAAAACCCCTTCTAAAACAGTCGACAGCCTCCAAGGTAGCCATGAAATGCCGTGCATCTCTTAACGAGATGGCTGAGTCATTTCACCTGATGATAACATGTGTTCCTGCCCATTGCGACATTGAGGGGAACTATAGAGCTCATGAGCTAGCGAAAATCGGTACCATGTTGACTGATAAGTACATAGACTGCCCTTGGGGGAACCTGTTATCCCCAGAGGGCGGGTCCCCAGGTGGTGGATAGGGGAACACCTCCAAGATATGGGCGGTAGGAGGATATCTCCCGCGAACCACACAGGTCAAAAATGTAAGCTTCTTAAAAGAAAGAAGTGCCATGATTTGATTCAATGTAGGCGGTCTGCAGATACAGGGTGATCAAATGCGATAGTCACCACTGCCTCGATTTCTTGCAAACCGTTGTGGGCAAGATCCAGAACGACTGGGAAGGATTGAAGCTCAAACTAGTCCCGGCCAGCGAGATCCCTCGATGGCTCGCATCTGCATACATACAAGCACACAACCGCACTGTGCCGGTGGATCACTGGAGCATCATCAAAGTGGAGGCTGCGCAAAAGAACAGTGTGTCCTTCCTTTTCTAAATATCGGAGGAGAGCATCGAACCACTTGGAAAAGTAGACAACAAACTTCGGTTCGGCGTGAGGAAAGCGCTATTGAAAATATTCTGTTCTGCAAATCCAGAGGATGAGCACGACGAACTTGACGACACCGCTCATACCAAAAACGATGGCGTTAACGAGCAGCACTCGGGAGTGGAGCTCGACGACGCCAATAAATTGTAAAATGACCAGTAGCATGGGTCTCAAAGTTGCCCAAATAAACCTGCAGCACTCGCGGATCGCAACGAACAACCTAACCGTTCTCCTGGCGGAGGAGGACGTCGACATCGCATTAATCCAGGAACCCTGGGTTAGAAGCCGCTGACGGTGCCGGTTCCATCTACATGGCACATGATCCGCCAGGACCACCCGAGGAGGCTCGTCGGCTTGTGCTTGAAGCTAGAAACAAAAACCTGCTACTCGGATGCTATACCAACGCAAAGCACTCTCTATGGGGCAGCTTGGAGCGAACGAACGAGGTGAGTCCCTTTACGATTTTATTATTAGTACTAACCTGACGGTATGCAACAGAGGTAATACCCCCAGTGTGATTGATGTTACTGGCTGGCGAAAATCCTCCACTGAACCCTCCCCGAGGGTGCCAGCTGGTAATAAGTACCACAGTTTTCCTATGTTCAGGAGGTACTTAGCTAAGTTAAGGGTACTATGGGTAGGGTTCGATACTCCTCAATAGTACAGCACTACTCAAAGTACCTTTAACGTGGTTGGGGGTGAAGGGCTGGATTAAGGTGTGATGCGACCCGTGCCGAGAATCTGTCAGGCTTGGGGCCCTTCTATAAAATAACCAAGTCTCGAACGGAGCTTACGGATAACTGGCGCCCTCCGTAATAATTAGCCTTACCCGTGTAGTTCGGAGCTATGCACGGGCGGACATCCTTTCTCCGACACTCGTGGGTCCAAAATGCAAGCAGACTTTAAAAAAATAAATAAAAAAAAGGAGATCGGTCCTCCTTCTAATAGACCGACAGGAACTAACAGTTCCGCAACAAGAGCAACGGTTGCACCGAGCTCAAAGAAAACGCCATCCATCGGCTTAATAAGTCGATCCAAACACGCAACGACAGCCTCAGCGAAAGCGAGGACAGCTGACACGTACTCAGGACTGGACACAGGTCCAAGTACAAGTAGGGGGGCACTGGCCCGGCAGTCAACTGCGATTCAGCCCCCAAAAACGGTCCCGACCGGAAGCAATGCTACTGCTAGCTCCGGTACCGAAGGATGGCCGCTTGTGAGGGTGGTAGACCCAGCGAAAGCGAGCTACCAGGATCGCAGAAACGCGGCTAGGCTCCTAAGGAGGGTGCACGAAACTCACCCAAAGGAAAGTGAAATGACACAGGAGTTGAAAGAGGCGATTGATAGAGCGAAAGCGATCATCCCTGATTTCAACCCTGACTTCAAGCCAACACAATCGGCTCCGAAACGACAGCGGTCCTCGGAGGAAAATAAGCCAAACGCAAAAAGGCACAAATCAATGGGCGTGACGCCCAGAAGATCATTTGCGGAGGTTGCAAAAGACCGCCTGATCATAGGAGTCCTGGACGAGAACCACCCAGAAGGTATGATCCCCAGGGCCCAGTGCAAATGGATCGAGGCCGAGCTAACGAAAGTGGCACTGAAAGTTATTCTGGAGAACCCCGGTCCCCCGCCTGCGTGCGAAGACTTAGGCTGGCACCAAGGCCAGATAAAAATTATAGCTTGCGACGATGAGAGATCGGTTCAACTGTATAAAGAGGCCATCTCCAAAGTCGGCGAAGTGTACCCAAATGCCAAGCTAGTGGTCGTGGACAGGAAGGATATTCCGTCCAGGCCGCGAGCAAGGGTTTGGTTACCTTCAACCGTCGAAGACCCGGATGAGATTATGAAGCTCATTCGGGTCTGCAATCCGGACATCCCAACGCAGGAATGGAGGTATGTCAAAACTCTCACCAGCAAAAATAGCGCGGAAGAATCGAAAGAGCAGAAGCGCGCCACCATGCAGGCTCTCCTGCTCCTCACAGAGAATTCAATCGAACCATTAGCGAAATGCGATGGGCATCTGAGATACGGCTTTGTAAAGGTGAAGCTTCACATTTACAAAACAGACACAGATGCAATTGAGTTCCTCGCCACTAAGGAAGGTGAAAAGCACATGGGCGAACCAGAACCCATGAGCGAAACCGAGTCAATGAGCGAAGAC
The DNA here is from genome assembly GCF_027943255.1 of Anastrepha obliqua. Classification (NCBI taxonomy): domain Eukaryota; kingdom Metazoa; phylum Arthropoda; class Insecta; order Diptera; family Tephritidae; genus Anastrepha; species Anastrepha obliqua. Next base: position 3,335,390 of record NC_072897.1, read on the forward strand.
TACCGGCCCACCGAAGAAGAATACGCCTCTTCAGGCTCAGAAATGGGCTTAGGGAGGCTGTACTTCGAACGGGAGGGTAAGTACCACACACAAGAGCGTAAGTATTCCGAAAGGGAACTTTTATGCGAAAGCAAAGAAGACCCAGACATTACGCTAACAGCTGATGCATCTTCTACAGATAAACCTTCATCACTGTAAAGAAGCCTGCCTTGCCCTCCTGGAGCGTCTGGCAGAAGATCAGCCGGACGTAGTCCTCATCCAGGAACCCTGGGTACGGAATGGCGAAATCTGCGGTCTGAGGACATCAGGGTATAAAGTATACAAGACCAATGGTGAAGGTACTAAAAGAGCATGCATAATGGCAAAAGCACATCTTAATATATTTATGATTCAACATTTCAGTAACGCAGATACTACGACGGTTAGCTGGGAAGTGAGCGGAAGCAACATCTGGCTAACCTCGTTCTACTTTGCCGGAGACGACACAGGTCCACTGCCGTCGCCGCTAATAAGAAGCCTTGTGGAAGACTGCAAAGCACACAACCGCAAACTAGCCCTAGGAGGTGATGCCAATGCCCACCATACCGTATGGGGGAGCTCGGATATAAACGAACGAGGTGAGTCTCTCTTTAATTATATTATATGTAGTAAGCTTTTAGTGTGTAACAAAGGCAACGAACCTACATTTATTACGCGCAATAGACAAGAAGTTCTTGATATTACGCTAGTTTGTCAAACCCTCTACGAAAAGATGACGCAGTGGAGGGTTCTGAATGAACACTCTTACTCCGATCATCGTTACATAGAAATAAAATTTGGGGGAAAAAACTCACGGGCCCCGCCCGCCAGCAGGAACTTGAAAAAGACCAACTGGCATATATATAAACGGGAACTTAAGGAAAGACTTCCAAACTCCCAAAATATTACTATTGAAGACAGAGAATCATTGAACGAACACGTACAAATCCTTACGGAGGTCTGTAGAACTGCGCTAAACAAGGCATGCCCCTTAATTAAGTATAAGGGGAAGAAAAAGCCGCCCTGGTGGTCAGAAGACCTGTCTACACTAAGAAACGACAGCAGAAGACAGTTTAATAGAGCGAAAGCGACACGAGAGAGTAAAGACTGGGACTGCTACTACACTAAGCTAAAAATTTACAAAAAAGAAGTTAGGAAAGCGAAAAGGTCTGGTTGGAGAACGTTCTGTGGAGAAATCGAAGGAACCACAGAGGCCTCCAGACTGCGTAAAATCCTTTCAAAAAAACACTATACCACCGGATACCTCCAAAAACCGGACAGGAGTTGGACTACTTCGAGTGACGAAACTCTGAAGTTGCTAGTGGACACACACTTTCCCAGCAACGAATCATCTAACGTGTTAATCAACAATGGTACAGAAAGACCAAACTCTGACATTGAAGAAATAATCACTGAAACTAGGATAACCTGGGCAGTGAACACGTTCAAACCATTTAAATCACCGGGCCCAGATGGATTATTCCCGGCCCAAAATACAACATTCACTAAACCACATCATGGAGTGGTTGACGGTCATATTTAAGGCCGCTCTGAAACTGAAAAGTGTCCCATCAACATGGAAAGAGGTAAAAGTGGTCTTTATCCCTAAAGCGGGAAAAAGTTCGCACACGACACCTAAGGATTTCAGGCCAATAAGCCTATCCTCCTTTCTGCTAAAAACATTAGAAAGAATTTTAGAAGAGCATATTAGGGCTAACATCAGCCCTTATAAGCTCAGCATCTCACAACATGCGTACTGTAAAGGGAAATCAACCGAAACAGCACTTAACTCACTTGTTACAGAAATCGAGAAGTCATTGTATAATAAAGAATTCACACTGGTAGCTTTCCTAGATATCGAGGGCGCATTCAACAACATCCTACCGGATACCATAATAAAGGCACTGACGGACTTCGGGATCTCTAGCGCTCTGGTTGAGTTCATCAAAAACATGCTCTTGAGCAGATTTGTGATCGCAACCCTAGGGGACTCAGAGATCAAGAAAAAAGTTAGCAGAGGAACACCTCAAGGCGGTGTGCTGTCCCCTCTCCTATGGGTGCTGGCACTAAACTCATTGCTAAAGAGCCTAGAGGAGAGAGGACAACACGTTGTAGCCTATGCGGACGATGTTGCATTGGTAGTAAGGGGGAAATTTCCCAATACACTCATAGAAGTCATGCAGAATTTACTAAACATGGTTGAAAACTGGTCAAAAGCAAACGGGCTAAGCGTCAACCCCAATAAAACTGAACTCATCCTATTTACCAGGAAACACAAAATTCCAAATATAATTCCTCCGACTCTAGGTGGAACGGCACTGTCATTCAGTGATGAGGCCCGCTACCTAGGTCTAATACTAGACCGAAAGCTAACATGGAAGGCAAATGTCGAAGATAGAGTAAAAAGGGCGACAATAGCACTATACTCTTGTAAACAGCTAATAGGACTAAGTTGGGGTCTCTCCCCATCTATCGTATACTGGCTTTACACGGCAATTGTCAGACCAATCCTAACATACGGCATATTAGTATGGTGGCCAGCTTTAGATAAATTGTACGTCAAAAGAACAATGGCACACGTACAAAGAATGGCCAGTCTTTGCATCTGCGGGGCCCTCAGAACCACACCCACAGATGCACTAAATATTATTCTTAGCATTTTACCAATAGAGCAGTACGGTAAGCAAACAGCTGCCAAAGCAACTCTCAGACTAAGAGAAATCGGCCTACTCAGAACGTACCAAAGAGGGCACTCCTCAATTTTGGAACAATTCCCCTGCATTCCCAGCACAACGGATTTCTGTAAGACCAAGGACATCAATTTCGATAAATCCTTTGTCACAGTATTTCCTTCCAAAGAGGAATGGGATAACGGGCTCATTGTCAAGATAAATGACTTAAACATCTACACAGATGGCTCAAAACTAGACAACCAAGTAGGCGGAGGGGTCTACTCCGACAAACTCGGAGTATGCCAATCATTTCGCTTGCCTGATCACTGCAGTGTATTTCAGGCGGAAGTCACTGCCATAAAAGAAGGGCTTAAAGAGATAAAAACGAGAGTATTATCCGCAAATGAAGTCTTCATTTACTCGGACAGTCAAGCAGCAATAAAAGCGCTGGAATCAAAAACACACTCGTCAAAAACAGTTCTAGAATGTTTTAAACTACTAGATGAAGTATCTAAGTGCTACAAGGTGCACCTTATCTGGGTACCAGGCCACAGAAACATTGCAGGAAATTGTAAGGCGGATGAACTCGCAAGAACCGGTACAACGCTCGGTCTCGAACCGGATAAGGCGCTGATACCCATGCCCATAGCCACTTGTAAATTACTTATAGACAGGGAAACCATCAAACAGGTAAATACAATCTGGCAAAACCTCACAACATGCGAACTAAGCAGACAGACATGGCCGAACTGGAACAGCGGTCGATCGAAGATCTTGCTACGACTCAACAGAGAATCTATAAGAAAAATGATAGGTGTTTTAACTGGTCATTGCTTAATAGGCAGCCACGCTAGAAGGTTAGGACTCCCTTACTTCGATTTCTGTAGAAGCTGTCTTAATACAGAAGAAGAGGAAACAGTCAGACACCTTTTATGTGAGTGTGAAAGCCTAGCTATGAGAAGGCTGCGCACTCTCGATACAGCATTTCTAACCGATGTAGCGGACATAGCCCATCTAAAAATAACGAAGCTCTGCTCGTTTATTAAAGCAACCGGATGGTTTGAAAAGGAACACGTAGAGTAAGGATAAGCTCCAGTGGTATCACAATGGACCTGCTGAAGGTCTAAGTGTGTCTTGCGACAACCACCCTACCTACCCTACCTACCTACTTTGCTGTCCGAGAACAGTTCAGTAAGGGTAGACAAATAGACGGTCTCCAACAAAAATTCTTTCTCGAATCACAGTTTGGTCCTTTACGAGCTGTATCAGAGGATGGACACACTCTTACCGTTTCGAAACCCATTAAGGACTAATTGGAAAAACTTCAAAAAGTGAATAATAGGTTAGGAAGAATTCCGATAGTCAAATCACTCTGACGGAAAACCTTGAGAGTAGCGTTAAAAAATTGGAGAAGACATACAGTAGGGTCTTCAAAACGTCGTGTCCAATTACATATTGTAAAAAATCTTATCCTCCTTGGTGGAGCAATGAGCTCTCGAAATTAAAGGAAAAGACTTGATCAAATTTTAATCTCAGTTACTTAACAGGCAATTGGTAACTGTAAAGAGAAAGTCGGAGACAGAACAAAAAGGCAACTGGGGCCACCAAGAAGGGCCACTTGAGAGATTTTTGTTATTCTACCGAATCTACCAGAGATTCTCCGAGGCTCAGCCATATTTTGTCCAAAGACCATTCAATGCTTCTTGGGTCAAGAAACCAGATGGCACTAGGACTGCTACGGCAGAAGAGTCTCTAGAACTTCTATTAAACACTCATTTTCCGAGATGTAGCACCCACGATGGAGGATGGTTCCATATGTAGAAGTCCACGCAAAGGGGAGAATAACTGATGGCCATTCACTTGGGAGTGGCCAGGACGATTCTTTTGCATAGGGTTCAACCAGTTCACAATTCCCGGGATTAGCCCAAGTATCTGGGTATCTTCCCAACACTCGTTCAGGAGTGAGCTTACGTGAGAAGGCGAGGCATTCCAGGGTAGCTTTTTGTGCGCTAGGTTTGGGACCCGGTGTCGGATTCCTTGTGGGAGAGACACTTCGTCGCCAAGTACTGTCGTTCACTCCGTTGTACGAGCGTCTCCCAATACTCCGCATTAAAGCCCGATTTTTTAACATCTCGCTAATTTGCGCTCACGCCCCGATGGAAGAGAAGGACGATGCGACCAAAGATTCCTTCTATGAGCGCTGCCCCCACCACGACATAAAAGTGGTGCTTGGCGGCTTCAAAGCCAGGGTGGGCACGGAGAGAATTTTTGGTCCCACCATCGGAAAATTCAGCCTACACAACGAAACATCCGGTAACAGACAGAGGCTGATCGACTTCGCCGCGGCCTGAAACATATTAGTCTGCAGCACCAGATTCCAGCATAAGAAAATCCACCAAGCAACGTGGCTGTCTCCTTATCGGAAAACGCGAAACCAAATCGATGATGTTGTGATAGATGGAAGACACGCTTCTAGTGTATTAGATGTACGTACGGTCCGAGGACGCAACATCGACTCGGATCAATACCTTGTTGCAGCCAAACTGCGCACACGCCCTTGAGCAGCAAAAAACGTACATCTACCTACGCAAAGAATGTTCAACATCGAAAAGCTGCAATCACAACAGACAGCCAGAAGATTCGCCACTCGACTCTCACTCCTGCTCTCAGAGAGCACTGCCCAACAAGCCGGCATGCACGAGCAATAGAGCAACATTTCTCGTTCCCTACGTACCGCCGCCGAAGAAGAAATCGGGTTCCGGCGAGCCCGAAAAAACAGTTGGTACGACGAGGAATGTCATGCTGCCGCAGAAAGGAAGAATGCCGTTTATAGAGCCACGCTAAGTTTAGATCTAAAAAAGGAAGAAAGACGTATCATCCGACAGAAGAAGAGAGGCCGCAATACGTGAGTGCAAGGAACTTGATATGCTGGCCAATAGGAACGACGCCTGAGAATTCTACCAGAAAGTTCGGCGGCTTACAGAAGGTTTCAAGACCGGGGCGTTTTCTTGTAAGAACAAAGACGGCGATCTGGTGACTGACATCCAGAGAATATTTAAATTATGGAAGGAACACTTCTAGAACTTGTTAGATAGTGATAGCTGCGCATGTCACAGAGAATGTTAAGATCCCGATACCCCAATCGTTGACGACGGAATTGTGGTTCCGCTACCCGACCATGACGAGGTGAGAATAACGTTAACGCGGCTAAAGAACAACAAAGCCGCGGGCGCCTACGGACTGCCGGCTGCGCTAATCAAACATGGCGGTGTGGAGCTGGTAAAATGCATGAATCAGCTCGTATGCAAAATTCGGTCGGATGAAAGCAGGGAGAAAGAAGGGAGATTCTACAATTTGTGCCAATTACCGCGGGAGTAGTCTTCTAAATATCGCCTATAAGGTACTAGCGAGCGTATTGTGTGAAAGGCTGAAGCCCACCGTTAACCAACTGATTGAACCATATCGGTGTGGCTTTAGACCTGGAAAGTCTACCATCGACCAAATATTCTCAATACGCCAAATCTTGGAAAAGACCCATGAAAGGAGAATCGACACACACCATCTTTTCGTCGACTTCAAAGCTGCATTCGACAGTACGATGTCGTGATGTCTGAATTTAGTATCCCCGCAAAACTAATACGGCTATGCAAGAGGACGTTGCTGAACACCTGCAGCGCCGTCAAAACTGGGAAGGACCTCTCCGAGCCGTTTGATACCAGATCAGGTTTCAGACCTGGATACTCGCTGTCGTGTGACTTCTTTAACCTGATGTTGGAGAGGATCTTACGAGCCGCAGAACTTAAATGCTTAGGCACAATATTTTTTAAGAGCCTCAAATTTTTGGCCTGCGCTGGTAGGTCTGCCTTCTCCAAACTAGATAAAGAGGCAAGCGAATGGGTCTGGTGGTGAACGAGGACAAAACAAAGTACCTCCAGTCATCAAACAAACAGTCGGCGCACTCGCGTATCGGCACCCACGTCACTGTTGACAGCTATAATATCGAGGTTGTAAAAGACTTCGTATACTTAGGAACCACCATTAACACCGATAACAATGTCGGCCTTGAAATCGAACGTAGAATCTCTCTTGCTAACAAGTGCTACTTTGGACTAAGTAGGCAATTGAGTAGTAAAGTCCTCTCTCGACGAACAAAACTAACACTATACAAGACTTTCATCATGCCCGTCCTAACGTATGGCGTAGAAGCGTGGACGATGACAACACCCGATGAGGCGACGCTTGGAGTGTTTGAGAGAAAGACTCTGTGGAAGATATTTGGACCTTTGCACGTTGGCAACGGCGAATATCGGAGGCGATGGAAAAAGGAGCAGTTTGAGTGGGGAACAGGCAAGGCGTTACAAAAGTTGTAAGAGACTTCGTTTATCTGGAAATAAGCCTTGCTCTCCATTAGAGAATCTCTCTTGCTAATAAGTGCTATTTTGGACTAAGTAGTAAAGTCCTCTCTCGACGAACAAAACTATGACAATATCCTGCATGATGACAATATGTTATGAGGCGTCCCTTGGAGTGCTTGAGGAAAAGACTCTGTGGAAGATATTTGGACCTTTGCACATTGGACCTTCGCAGGCAATGGAACGATGAGCTGTATGAGCTTTACGTCGGCATAAGATAAGAAGAAGAAGATATAGTGTACGAATGTGAACTTCGAAGGCAATACGAGATAAAATATAATAAGACATAGAAAAGAAACACATTTACAAGTATTTTATTAGTCTCTAATACATGCGCATTATCAGAATAGCATATAAACATTTTTTAATGGGGAAATCAAATATTTCATTTGATATTATTTTCCCCTGAGGATGAGGATAGTGATGATGGTAATATGAGTGCTTATAATATATGATAGTCAGCTGTCTTGTAAGGGTGTGTATGTGAATAAACACACATATGCGGCTTTGTAGACAGAAAAATGTGATTCGTTGGAATTGTTCAAGGAATCTAACTCGCCGTTGTCGAACAGTTAGAAAACATACTTACATACATATAAAGGTGCATACATACATATATACGGATGCGCGGCCACTCGACATGACAAAAATTCAAGATTTATCTAATATCGGCAAATAGTTCTACGCGAAATATTCCAATATTGACTATTTTCGGATGGTCGGGAAAATTGGCATAAGGGCGGCTCGTTTTATGAATGAAAGTACTTTGCTCTTAGAAATATGTGCTCGAAGTTATGAATGAACTTTTTTTTTTGTACCATATAATATTCTAAATTGTTCAACGCCGTCGCGACTAAAAGAATCATGGCCGCTGCGACTGCGTCTACGAATGTTCTTGGTTTTTGTAGTCGCTAGGCTTAGATTTTGGGAATGGACGGCATACGCATATTGAGGCATGAAGTGAGTGCGCTGTGTTTGTGTTGTGTTCTAGAATATTTTTGCATGCGTGGTAGCAAAGCGGCCATTGCGCTTCGCATGCTGCTGTTTTTGCACCTAGAAACTATTTTGGTTTTGTAAATTCAATATTCGGAATATCGACTGCTGGAAGACAATAGTACAGGGAAGCAAGAGCAAGAGCAGAAGTGTTTTTGCACTTGTTAGGAAGAAACTCGTGCACTAGTGCGTATGTGTATTTGATTTCTTGTGATGTCCTGTGACATGTGTATGTATATACATAAGTCAATGTTATTGGGGCATACATACATGCATATGTACATACATATGAAAGGAAGATGTTGTCCTTGTGCATATTGGTTTTCATATACAAATGTACATACATACATATGTAATATGCTGTCGAATACATAACCTATAAATTGAAAAACAATATAAAGTAAGTGTTGATTTATCTTAAACCATTATTTTATTTGTGAATGAAAATACTTCCTATTGATATGTACATATTATATTGTCATTCATTTATGTATGTACATATGTAATGAAAAAACGCCATGAATTACTTTCAGAACTTTATTAAAATTTATTCGCGTCGCGCGCATGCATGTGTACATACGTAGACATCACAAAACCTTGGTTCACAAGGCAGTCGCAGAAGCAAACGCAGCGCGCCTTTATCCTTTCTGAATGCATGACTTGACATCAATTCTCGGCGCCACATTTAAAAAATTTTTTTTTTTTTCATTTTACGTATTCGTTTATTATTTTAAAACTAAGAAAATAGTAAATATTTAATTGGTTTAATGTCGAGGTGAGAGATGTGTTGTGTGTTGAGATGAAAGATGTGTGGTGTTTGCAATTTTTGTGTGGGAAAAACTCAGTGTGGTGTCTAGTATAAAGTCAATGTTCTAAAATCCCTTACTACAAACCTCTCAAATCTTCAAAAATAGTAAACAGTAACATTTGCGCCTTCTCATCTCATTAACATTCTGTGTCCATATTTATGTGAGCAGAAAAAAGTCTTGACCTGCCTTATAACACAGCTCATATGCATATCTACATATATATAAGCAATTCAACAGCAAATAGACAAACATATGCAAAAATACTCACTTTATGCCTCTACATGCGTATGTTTCCAAAACTAAAATTCTAAGCCTAGCAACTACAAAAACAAAATGCATTCATAGGCGCCGCTGTAGCGGTCATGATTATTTACCCGCGACGGCGCTGAATAGATTCAAATATTAAAAAGCACAACGAAAAATAAATTCATTGATAAGTTGGAGCTAATATTTCTACGAGCAAAGGACTTTCATTCATAAAACGAGCATTCTCGACCATTCGAAAATAGTCAGTATTCGAATATTTCGCGTTGAATTATTTGCCAATATTTGGTAAATCTTGAATTTTTGTCATGTAGAATAGTCGCGGCTCCATACATATGTATGCATCAATATATGTATGTAAATATGTCTTCTAAATGCTCGACAACCGCAGCTGCTGTGCGTAAAGTGCGCGCATGATTATACAGTTAGTTGCAGAAAGCAGCACAAGTAGCTTATAAAAAAGTTCTGTGGCGGATATTTCAATATTAGGAGAAAATTTCGAAACCAATATTTTATGTTCTCTGATAGTAAATAAATAGTTAATTATGTAGTATATTACTTTACGTATGTAGTTCTTCAGTTGATAAAAAGTGCACAAAAACATATGCATATATAATATCTGCAAGGTCTGAAACTTACTCTGAAATCAGAGTATTTGAATGTATGTACATACTCGTACAATGATGTGCCTATGAATGTGCGCTGGACTTCTTGAGAAGTTTTATTAAGTCGTAACATTTTCTGCTGTGGAAAGTGCACGTATCAGGTCAGTCCATAAGTTGGTGCGTTTTTTAAAGGTGGTTTTAAAATTAATAAAAAATATGTTTAAAGTATTTATTAATCATTAATATATTTTCCTTTATTATTTACAATGGCTTCCCAAGGCTTAGGCAAATTTTTATTGTAATTCCCTGCTCAAAAAATTGTTTGTCCTTGGAGCCAAACTACGCTTCTATATCCTTTTTTATAGCTTCTTTTGAGGAGTAGTTCGTGTTTAACATATGGGATTGAAGTCCACGGAAAAGGTGATAATCACAAGGTGCAATATCCGTGGTGAAACAAAACTTAGCGTCTATTCACTAAAGGCGGTCGATTTTTGTTAAGTGCCTCATTCAGGTTTTATGGCCGATGGGAATAATAATCAGCAGTTATTGTCTGGTTTGGTTCCAGAAGTTCGTAATAAACAATACCGGCCATATCCAACCAAATAGACAGGAGAATCTTCATGGGGTGAAGGCCATCTCTATGGGTCTAACCATTGGCGTTTGCGAACAGGATTATTGTAAAGGACCCATTTTTCATCACCAGTAACGATAGAGTTCAAAAAACTTTAATTTTCAAGCCGTTACAGCAGCTGAGAACACACATTCGCTTTCTCCTGAAGGTTGGCGACGGAAAGTATATGCGGAACCCATTTTCGCAGCTTTGAAACCTTTCCCAACTGAACCAGGTGCCTGTGAACTGTTCCATGCGATGAATTTAACCTCTGAGCTATCATATCGACTGTCAAATTTGGCTCAGCTTCCACGAGTTCGAACAAGGCGTCGGAGTTAAAGACTTCAGGACGACCAGCGCGCGGGGCACCCTCCACGACGCACTTACCACTTCGGAATTTTGAAAACTACTTTTGCTCAGTCCTTACACTCACGGTATCCTCTCCGTGAACAGTGTTTATTGCTGCAGCAATATTTATAAAAAAAATTTCAAAATATGCCTCTTATACTCGTTCGAAGATTCCACTTTATTTTTTAACAACACTTGCATCCGCGATTAAAATCACAATTTGGAATGCAAAATATATCAAAGAAAAAATAAATGGTTCGTTGGGTAGGTAGGTAGGTAGGGTGGTTGTCATAAAGACACACTTAGACCTTTCGCAGGTCCATTGTGATACCACTGGAGCTTATTCTTACCACACGTGTTCCTTTTCAAACCATCCGGTAACGTTAATAATCGAGCAGACCTTCGTTAGTTTTAGATGGGCTATGTCTGCTACATCGGTTAAAAATGCTGTACCTAGAGTGCGTAGCCTTCTCATAGCTAAGCTTTCACACTCACATAAAAGGTGTCTGACTGTTTCTCTTCTTCTGTATTAAGACAGAAATCGAAGTACGGGAGGTATGACCCTCTAGCGTGGCTGCCTATTAAACAATGACCAGTTAATACACCTATCATTTTTCTTATAGATTCTCTGTTAACTCTTAGCAAGATCTTCGATCGACCGCTGTTCCAGTTCGGCCATGTCTGTCTGCTTAGTTCGCATGTTGTGAGGTTTTGCCAGCTTGTATTTACCTTTTTGATAGTTTCCCTGTCTATAAGTAATTTACAAGGGGCTATAGGCACGGGCATCAGCGCCTTATCCGGTTTGAGATCGAGTGTTGTACCGGTTCGTGCAAGTTCATCCGCCTTGCATATTCCTGCTATATTCCTGTGACCTGGCACCCTGATAAGGTGCACTTTGTAGCACTTAGATACGTCATTTTGTAGTTTAAAACATTCTAGAACTGTTTTTGACGAGTGCATTTTTGATTCAAGCGCTTTTATTGCCGCTTGACTGTCCGAAAAAATGAAGACTTCATTTGTGGATAATATTCTTTTTTTATTACCGAAAGTCCCTCTTTTATGGCAGTGACTTCCGCCTGAATGGTCAGGTAGGCGAAATGATTGGCATACTCTGAGTTTATCGGAGTAAACCCCTCCACCTACTTTATTGTCCAGTTTTGAGCCATCTGTGTAGATGTTTAAATCATTTTTCTTAACAATAAGCCCGTTATCCCATTCCTCTTTGGAAGGAAATACTGTGACAAAGGATTTATTTCAACTGATGTCCTTGGTCTTACAGAAGTTCGTTGTGCCAGGAATGTAGGGGAATTTTTCTAAAATTGAAGTGTGTAGTCTTTGGTTCGTTCTGAGGAGGCCGATTCCTCTTAGTCTGAGAGTTGCTTTGGCAGCTGTTTGCTTACCGAATCGCTCTATTGGTAAAAGGTTAAGCATAATATTTAGTGCATCTGTGGGTGTGGTCCTAAGGGCCCCGCAGATGCAAAGACTGGCCATTCTTTGTACATGTATCATGGTTTTTTTAATATATAATTTATCTAAAGCCGGCCCCAATACTAATATGCCGTATGCTAGGATTGGTCTGACAATTGCTGTGTAAAGCCAATATACGATAGATAGGGAGAGACCCCAACTTAGTCCTATCAGATGTTTACAAGAGTATAGTGCTATTGTCGCCTTTTTTACTCTATCTTCGACATTTTCCTTCCAATAGTCTTCTGTCTAGTATTAGACCTAAGTAGCGTGCTTCGTCACTAAGTGACAGTGCCGTTCCACCTAGAGTCGGGGGAGCTATATTTGGAATTTTATTTTTCCTGGTAAATAGGATGAGTTCAGTTTTATTGGGGTTGACGCTTAGCCCATTTGCTTTTGACCAGTTTTCAACCCTGTTAAGTAAATCTTGCATGACTTCTGTAAGTGTATTGGGAAATTTCCCTCTTACTACCATTGCAACATCGTCCGCATATGCTACGACATGTCTCTGCTCTAGGCTCTTTAGCAAGGAGTTTAATGCCAGCACCCATAGGAGAGGGGACAGCACACCGCCTTGAGGTGCTAACTTTTTCCTTGATCTCTGAGGTACCTAGGGTTGCGATCACAAATCTGCTCGAGAGCATGATTTTGATGAACTCAACCAGAGCGCCAGAGATCCCGAAATCCGCCAGTGCCTTTATTATGGTATCCGGTAGGATGTTGTTGAACGCGCCCTCGAAATCAAGAAAGGCTATCAGTGTGAGTTCTTTATTATAAGTGAGTGCTGTTTTAGTAGATTTCCTTTTACAGTACGCATGTTGTGAGATACTAAGCTTATTAGGGCTGATGTTAGCCTTAATATGCTCTTCTTTTATTCTTTCTAATGTTTTTAGCAAAAAAGAGGATAGGCTAATTGGCCTAAAATCCTTAGGTGTTGTGTGTGAACTTTTTCCCGCTTTAGGAATAAAGACAACGTTTACTTCTTTTCTTACTGATGGGAAACTTTTAAGTTTCAGAGCAGCCTGGAATATAGCCGTTAACCACTCCATAATGTAATTGAGTGAATGTTGTATTTTGGGCCGGGAATAATCCATCTGAACCCGGTGATTTAAATGGTTTAAAGGTGTTCCTTGCCCAGGTTATCCTGGATTCAGTGATTATTTCTTCAATGTCAGAATTAGGTCTTTCTGTACTATTGTTGATTAATACGTTAGATGATTCGTTGCTGGGAAAGTGTGTGTCCATTAGCAACTTCAGAGTCTCGTCATTCGAGATAGTCCAACTCTTATCTGGTTTTTGGAGGTATCCGGAGGAATAGTGTATTTTTGAAAGGATTTTACGCAGTCTAGAAGCCTCTGTGGTTCCTTCGATTTCCCGAACGTTCTCCAACCAGACCTCTTCGCTTTCCTAACTTCTTTTTTGCAAATTCTTAGCTTACTGTTATAACAGTCCCAGTCTTTACTCTCTCGTGTCACTTTCGCTCTATTAAACTGCCTTCTGCTGTCATTTCTTAATGTTGTCAGGTCTTCTGACCACCAGAGTGATAAATATATAAATAAAATAAAAAATAAATTTGGTTTCGTTGCCTTTGTTACACACTAAAAGCTTACTACATATAGTATAATATAATTAAAGAGAGACTTACCACGTTCGTTTGTATCCGAGCTCCCAAATACGGTATGGTGGGCATTGGCGTCACCTCCTAGAACTAGTTCGCGGTTGTGTGCTTTTCAGTCTTCAACAAGATGTCTTATCGTTTCCGGCAAAATATATTAAAACGAGGTTAGCCAGATGTTGCTTCCGCTCACTTCCCAGCTAACCGTCGTAGTATCTGCGTTACTGAAATTTTGAATCATAATAATATTAAGATGTGTTTTTGCAATTATGCATGCTCTTTTAGTACCGTCACAATTGATGTTATATACATTGTAACTTGATGTCCTCAAGCCGCAGATTTCGCCATTCCGTACCCAGGGTTCCTGGATAGGGCTACATCCGGCTGATCTTCTGCCAGACGATCCAGGAGGGCAAGGCAGGCTTCCTTACAGTGGTGTAGGTTTATCTGAAGAAGATGCATCAGCTGTTAGCGTTATGTCTGGGTCTTCTTTATTTTCGCATGAAAGTTCCCATTCGGAATACTTACGCTGTTGTACGGAATACTTACTCTCCCGTTCGAAGTACAACCTCCCTAAGCCCATTTCTGAGCCTAAAGAGGCGTATTCTTCTTCGGTAGGATGGCCGTCTTCGCTCATTAGCTCTGTTTCGCTCATGGGCTCTAATTCGCTCATGGGCTTTGTACTTTCTCTCGTTGTGAGGAACTCTATTGCTTCCGTATCAGTTTTGTAGATGTGAAGCTTTACTTTTACAAAACTGTATCTCAATTGCCCATCGCATTTCGCTAACGGTTCAATTGAGTTTACAGTCAAGAGCAGGAGGGCCTGCATAGTGGCGCGCTTCTGTTCTTTCGATTCTTCCACGCTGTTCTTGCTGCTTAGTGTTTTTACATATCTCCACTCCTGCGTTGGGATGTCCGGATTGCACATCCGAATGAGCTTCATTATTTCTACCGGGTCTTCGACAGTTGATGGAAAGCATACCCTTGCTCGCGGCCTGGACGGAATATCCTTCCTGTCCACGGCCACTAGCTTGGCATTTGGGTACACTTCGCCGACTTTGGAGATGGCCTCTTTGTACAGCTGAACCGATCTCTCTTCGTCACACACTATTATTTTTATCTGGCCTTGGTGCCAGCCTAAATCTTCGCACGCAGGCGGGGGGCCGGAGTTCTCCAGAATAACCTTCAGTGCCACTTTCGTTAGCTCGGCCTCGACCCATTTCCATTGGGCCTTGGGGATCATACCTTCAGGATGGCTTTCGTCCAGAACTCCTATAATAATGCGGTCTTTTGCAACATCCGCAAATGATTTTCTGGGCGTCACGCCAATTGTTTTATGCCTTTTTGCGTTTGGCGTACTTTCTGCCAAGGACCGTTGTCGTTTTGGAGCAGATTGTACAGGTTTAAAGTCGGGGTTGAAATCAGAAATGATCGCTTACGCCCTTCCAATCGCTTCTTTCAACTCCTGTGACATTTCGCTTTCCTTTGGGTGAGTTTCGTACACCCTCCTCAGGAGCCTAGTTCCGTTATATTCCGCGAATAATTTTTTGTATGTAAAAATCGTACAAAAGTGAAATTATGGGTAAAATTCGCTCGAACTTATGGACTGACCTGATACATACAAACAGCATATATACGAGGTGTGTTAAAAAAGTATCGCAAACTTTGAATTTTCGCAGGCTACTCACTCATGCCGACGAGTTCGGCCATTTTGAATGTTCAGTTAATTGTTGACAGCTGCTTTGCTTGCACGTGTTTCTGCTCGTCTTCGATTTTTACATATTCAAAAAGATGGATCAAAGAACCTGTATCAAATTTTGTGTGAAAAACGAAATTAAGTGCACGGATACATTCCGAATGTTGACTGTGTCATACGGAGAAGCTACTTTGGACCAAAGCAACGTTTCTCGGTGGTACAAAATGTTCTCAGAAGGCCGAGAAGATGTGAACGACGAAAAGAGTGCCGGACGCCCAAGCACTTCAACAGTAGACGAAAAAATTGATGAAGTGAAGAAAATGATTGGCCAATCGTCGAATCACCGTTAGAAAATATAGAGTATTGATATTTACAGTTAGCCTAAATAACATTGTGTAAATGCATATCAATGTAAATAACATAATTTATCTATAACAATCACTCTCACTCTCTTTATATACATACATACATATTCACCTTATTAGTAATCATTAGAAATAAGAGTCAATGTTAATAAACTGGACAGTTGTTATTTGAACTGAGAATGAGCTGGTTGTTTTCCTCTATTGATACACTACATATTGGCGACGAGAATAAAACGGAAAAAAATATAACAGAAGTTGTGTGCAACAAAAACAAATATATTTGTACATATCGCACCCTAAATACAAAAGGGTCACAACTCAAAATGTTCCTTCTGCACAAATATGAACGAGACGTTATCAGTAAAACGGTCCACGGATGACATATGGCAAAAATAAATTTTTTGTTTTTTTGGTAGGACTGTTATAAGCTTACATTGCAAATTTCAGCGTGATATGTCACATAGTTTGTTTTCTGTGCTACTGTAAACAAGTCAAGCTCGAGTGTGGAAAATTTTGAGTTGTGACCCTTTTGTATTTAGGGTGCGATATATGTAAATACATATAAAATAAACTAAAACAAAAAAGAACACAGTAAAATAAAGAAAATCACAACATGCCTCCTAAAGAAGAAAAGTCAGCGAACGACAGCCAGATGGTGACACCAGTGACAATGCTTCAAACGACGAATGTTCCAGAATTTAACCCGAATGTGGAGTCGTGGAATGTTTGGAAGGAACGTTTGGAGATACATTTCTGTGAAGTGAATTGCACAGATGATAATGTAAGGAAGTCGATTTTATTAAAATCAATTTTTGCCGTTCCATACAAAGTTCTACACAGTTTGTGCAGTCCAGCTACTCCCGTGTCAAAATCATTTAAAGAGTTGTGTGAAATATTGGACACACAATATGCTCCACCTACTATTGTATTTAGTGAGCGGAAAATATTTCATATTTCAACGAAGCAAGAAAGTGAATCTGTGGCGGAATGGTATGCTCGTGTAAAGGTGTTGGCACTTAATTGTATATTTGGGGTCAATTTAGATGCATTTGTGTTAAACCAATTCGTAATTGGTTTGCCAAATTTCATCTTTGAAAGACTGTGTGAAGAAGATGAGAATCTCACAATTCAAAGTGCATTAAGAAAGGCAATGATATAAGAGACGAAATGCATAACAAATGGAGGAAAAGAAGAAACTGCAGTGAATTTTGTCAAGAAGCAAAAACATCAGAAGCAGAACAACCGTAGTGGTAACAGCAATAGAGGCAACAGTAGTAGTGACAACAGAGGTAATGGTGGCAACAGCAACAGAGGTAAATGGGGAAGCAGCAACAGAGATGGTGGCAGAGATAACAGAGGCGATGGTGAGAGAAAATTTCCTTGTTCTCACTGTGGTTGGCGAAATCATGCATCTCAGTCATGCAAATACAAAGATAGCAAGTGTCATTCTTGTGGAAGAGTTGGTCATTTGGCGTCTGTTTGTTACAATAAAAAGAGAAGTGTTAATTATGTATCTAATGATAATGATGATGAACATGATAATAATGATTTGTTTAATCATTCAATTTTTAGTGTGGCTGAGCGAAATTCGTTTGACGTATATTCTCTTCCAGTGATTATTGATGGAGTTAAATTAAATGCTGTTTGTGACACAGGTGCACCATGCACTTTGTTGCCTTTGTCGTTTTACGAGAATAATATTATGGAAAAGACTCTCCGACCATGCAATATTCCATATGTTGACTACAGTGGTGATAGATTGAAGCTGGTTGGCGAATATGATGCGTCGATTACTTTTAAAGGTAATACAAAAACTGTTGTTGTTGTTGTTGTGGATTCTGCAAACCCTCCATTGCTTGGTCGTATGTTTATACGTTCTTTTAATTTCGAATTATTGCAAATAAACAATATTAATTTCGAAAATAATAATGCTGCGATCGTCGAACAATTGAAGATTAAGTTCGTCGAGGTTTTTGAAGATAAGTTGGGCGAATTTAAAAATTCGGAAATTTGTTTAAAGGTTGTTGAAAATGCAACACCAGTATTTTGCAAACCCAGACCTTTGCCATTAGTATGGAAGGCTAAAGTTGAGAAACAGTTGCGAGATTTAATCAGTTCAGGTGTTCTTGAACCTGTTGACAACTCCGATTGGGGTACACCTTTAGTACCAGTTTTGAAACCCAACGGTGATTTGCGGATATGCGGTGATTATAAAATCACAATTAACAAGTTTTTAGAGGATTTTAAATATCCTTTACCCAGGATAGATGAGATTTTTGCATCTTTAGAGGGTGGTGAAATTTTCACAAAGCTTGATTTGTCCAATGCGTACAATCAGCTAATTCTTGACGATGAGTCACAATTATTGTGTGCATGGAGTACGCACATAGGTACATTAAAAGTAAAAAGATTACCTTTTGGTGTTAAGACTGCGGCAGCGATTTTTCAAAAGACAATGGAAAATTTGTTAAGAAACATACCGTTTGTCGTGGTGTATCAGGATGACATTACAGTCACTGGAAATACTATGCAGAGTCACATTAAAACATTGAGGCTAGTACTTCAAAAACTACAAAATGCTGGATTGAAACTAAATGTCAAAAAGTCAGTTTTTTTTTCAATCAAAGATTTCTTATTTGGGCTTCAATATTGATAAAAACGGATTGAGTAAGAATAACGATCGAATTTCGAGCATTCTTTCTGCGCCAATTCCAGATAATATTTCGGAAGTTAGAGCCTTTGTCGGTATGGCAAATTATTACTCAAAATTTATTAATAACTTTGCGAATATGATGTCTCCACTTTATAAATTATTGAGCAAAGATGAGCCGTTTTTATGGTCAAAGAATTGTCAAAAGGCATATGACGCCATCAAGAATGCTGTGACGTCAGACCAAGTTTTGGTTCATTTCAACCCAGATTTACCGTTGGTATTAACAAAGGATGCTTCTAATACGGCGGTGGGAGGAATTTTGTCACATAAATTCTCTAGTGGATTGAAACCAATTGCTTTTATCTCCAGAGCATTAAGCAAGAGCGAGAAAAATTATAGTACTCATGAAAAAGAAGCCTTGTCTATTGTGTTTTGTATTACAAAACTTAAACACATTTATATTGAAAACTGATCACCGTCCACTATTAACTATTTTTGGTAACAATAAAGGATTGCCTATCATGGCTTCAGCCCGAATGCAGCGCTGGGCATTAATTTTATCCGGGTTCAATTACACCATAGAATATGTGAAAGGAGTAAATAATGAAGCTGACTCAATTTCGCGCATGCCTCAACAAATGTTTGAAAACAAAATTACGGAGTTTTCATATGTCAACTTTATTGAATCTGAAAACTATTTCAATATGAGTTTTAAGGACATCGCTCGTGAGACGAGACGAGACCCAATTTTATCTAAAGTTGCAGAATGCATTTTGGATGGAACCTTATGTAACTTAAAGGATAATAATTTCACTCCGTATCGTGAAAAGTATACTGAACTCGGTGTGGAGTATGGGTGTGTATTGTGGGGTTACAGAACCATTATCCCCGAAAAATTGCGAACAAAAATTTTAAATGAATTACATTCCTCGCATTTAGGAATAGTAAAAACAAAAGCGCTTGCCAGATCATATATATGGTGGCCATGTCTTGATAAAGATATTGAAAAATTAATTAAAAACTGTTTACCATGTCAAAAACTGCAGCCTAGCCCCGAGAAGAGTAGTTTAATGCCGTGGACGCCAAGTTGTAATGTATGGATTCGAATTCATATTGACTTTGCTGGCCCTATAAGAAATTTTCATTTTCTAATTGTTATCGATTCATTTTCGAAATTCGTTGAAGTGTTCAAAACGAAGGAAATAACTACAATGTTCACAATTACGAAGTTAAGAGAAATGTTTTCGCGGTATGGATTGGTCGATACACTTGTAAGCGACAATGGCCGTCAGTTCACATCGTATGAATTTCAACAATTTTTGTCTGTGAATGGAATAAAACACATATTGACTGCGCCGGGACACCCATCTACAAATGGTCAAGCAGAAAACTTCGTTAAAACGTTTAAAAAGTCTGTATTAGCCAATTTAGATCAAAACAACGATGCAAATTTGGATTTTATGCAGATTTTTAATGGACTACCGAAATATGACTCACTGTTCTACAGGCGAATGTCCAGCAAAAATATTTTTTGGGAGAAAACTAAAAACTCGCTTCAGCAATCTCAAACCTCCTACAACAAAAGAAAAAATTATTGAGTCTCAACACAACAACATAAATAATCACAAAGGAAATCGTCATGAAACTTTTCAAAAAGGCCAAAATGTAATGGTACGTGATTACCGTAACCCAAATAAGCCTAGTTGGACACAGGCAGTTGTAAAACACCGCAAAATTCGTACCAAAACTGCTCAATTTTGACCAAAAGCAGCATCGCATGAACATTGCTAATGAGATGTTGGACTCTGTCCACGACGACCCAAATTTACTCCACAGGGTCATAGCTGGTGACGAATCGTGGGTTTATGGTTATGACGTGGAAGCTAAAGCTTAATAATCTCAATGGAAGCTGCCGCACGAACCAAGACCGAAAAAAGCGCGCCAAGGTCGGTCGAATGTAAAAGTTTTGCTTATCGTTTTCTTCGATTGCAGCGGCGTTGTGCATCATGAGTTCTTGCCACAGGGTAAAACGATCAATAAGGAATATTACCTGCAAGTTATGCGCAATTTGCGTGAAGCCATCCCCCAGAAAATCCCGGATTCGTGGAAGAACAAAAATTGGCTCTTCCATCACGATAACGCCCCTGCTCACACATCGTTGCTTGTGTGCGACTTTTTGGGCAAAAACAACACACTAATGATGCCACAGCCACCGTATTCCCCAGATGTGACCCCCTGTGACTTTTTCTTGTTCCCGAAACTGAAGAGGCCCATGAAAGGACGACGCTACGCTACTATTGACGAGATAAAGACGGCAGTGAAGGAGGAGCTGAACAAGAAAAAAAAATGTTGTTTTGAAGTGATTCGAAGATTGGAAAAAACGTTGGCATAAGTGCATTATATTTCATGGGGATTACTTTGAAGGGAACCAAATAGATATTAATGAATAAATAAATAATTTTTGAGAAAACACAAAATTCGCGATACGTTTTGAACACACTTCGTATACGAGTATGCGCATATGAATATAAATTCATATATGTATGTATTTGTATTTGCATATGCCATCTTCCTGTGTGCTGGAATCATTTCTCTGTGAGGATTATTAATTTGATATGCTTGAAGAATTTAAAATAAAACCTAATACACAAACATATGTCCTATGCTAATATAAAGGGTGATTTTTTAAGAGCTATAGGAAAGTTTTTCAAAAAAACACACGTAAACTTCAGAAAAAAGCATGAAATTTTTATTTAAATCGATAGTACAGTACATATAATTTAATGTTTGAAGATTATTTCATGCAAATGTTGACTGCGACTGCGCTTCAAATGGTCCATCCGCTTAGTCCATTTTTGGCATACTCTTTCCAATATTTCGGCCGGTATCTCACATATAAATGCTTTAATGTTGTCTTCCAATGCGTGAATTGTAGCAGGCTTGTCTGAATAAACATGAGCTTTAACATAGCCCCACAAAAAATAACCTAAAGGCGTTATATCGCACGATCTGGGTGGCCAATTGACAGGTCCCGACCGTGAAATAAAATTTTCACCGAACTCGCCTCTCAACAAGTCCATTGTTATTCGTGCTGTGTGGCATGTGGCACCGTCTTGCTGAAACCACATGTCATGCAAGTTAAGCTCTTGCATTTTGGGCAAAAAAACGTTGGATATCATTTCACGGTAGCGCTCACCATTCACAGTTACGTTACGGTTCGCAGCATCTTTGAAGAAGTACGGTCCAATGATACCTCCAGCCCATAAACCGCACCAAACTGTGACCTTTTCTGGATACATTGGTAGCTCTCGCAAAACTTCTGGCTGATCTTCACTCCAAAATTGACAATTCTGCTTATTTACGTACCCATTGATCCAAAAATGAGTTTCGTCGCTGAACACAATTTTTCGATAAAAAAGTGGATCTTCGGCCAACTTTCCAAGAGCCCATTCACCAAAAATTCTGCGTTGCGGTAGGTCGTTCGGCTTCAATTCTTGCACCAGCTGTATTTTGAAAGGCTTCACACCTAAATCCTTTCGCAAAATTTTCCAGAGAGGCCCAATTGCTGCGAACGGCGACGAATCGATAATTGATGGTCATCATTAACACTGGCCGATACAGCTGCGATATTTTCTTCAGTTCGCACTCCACGTAAGCGTGTTGGTGGTTTGATGTCCAATAATGTATATTTGGTTCTAAATTTAGTCACAATAGCTCGAATAGCCGCCTCAGTGGGTCGATTAAACTGACCATAAAATGGAAGAAGCGCGCGATGTACTTTCTTAACAGAACGCGCGTTGTTGTTGTAAGACGATTCATGATTAAATTATAGACCAAACTGAAGATGTTTGACAGTGAAACAAAACACGAAATGTGCGTCAGCTGTTTAAACCAACTGTTTAAAAAGATAATAGTTAAAAAATCAGCCGTTATATGTATAAACATGCATGCATACAATTTTGCGTAATTTCCATAAAAAACCAAGAAGAACAAATCTAATATGTAAACATACATACAAATCATATGGACATATCAAATGAACAAATCTATTCTGTACGCAAGCAAATGTAAACTACATTTGGCTCCGTTTCGGACAGTGGCACTTTCGACAAAAGTATCCGCACGGAAATTAAAAGGACAACAAAATAGCTAATTATAAGTATGTTAACCGTTACCTTATCCAACAAATTTTAGAAGGATGTAGAGAAACAATAGATCATATATTAAGGGAAGGTATAATTAGCCCATCGAAAAGAATTATATCTCCCGAAGTGCCAAAGAAGCAGGCCCCTTGGAGAAAAAAGGTACAGGGTAGTTACAGATTTTAAACGCTTAAATGCGGTAACTGTTCCTTACGCATATCCTATACCGGATATTAATAAGAGCCAATTTACAGGATGACTTTTCACCCTGGGTGGGTGTTTTGATCAATTATTGTAGAATTTTTGAGGACATCCTGAGCGACAAGAAAAACAACAGTCAACATTTCTAGCATTAGTTTTCATGTATTTATTTGAATACAACTATTTTAATACGTAGAGGAATACATATTTATAGGCTGACGATTATAATGAAAATTCTTTGGAGACGGTTGAATAATGAAAGTAGTTTTCCTTCTTGATTGAAATAATCTTCAAATCCTTGTCTTATGGACTGATCAGCACTTTTGGATTTTTGTTGTTGCTCGCCAGATGGTACAGTGGGTGCAGAATCTAAATATCCATCCCGGTAGCTGAACGTCCGTATTATGTAAAAGGCAACACGTTTTCATTATCAGCTCTACATTTTCTACGGACATGTTCATTTTATGCTGTAGAAGTCTGAATCTGTTGGCCAAAATTCCGAAGGCATGCTTCACAACATTCGTGAAATTCGAATATTACATATTTATTTTTCTTTTATATATTTATTATATGAGTACGGCTTCATAATGTGGTTTTGCAGATGTTGCCGATTTTTCCGATTCGATTTATAAAATCGATTTAGAACAAACATATGGATGAAAATTTTACAAGTGAATTTTTAAATTACTCTATGTCAAGGCCAAACACACAACAATGATGTAAGCGCCAATTATATATATATACCTATATATATGTATATGTCAAGTAACATTAGCATATCTACATCGGATGATGTAGTAGTGTACCGACTACTGGTATTTCAGACGACGAAGATTTCTTTTGAATGAATTGATTTTATTTATGATTAATACTTTTTTAATATACAGGGTTGGCCATCTTAAACTGACCCATGTGATTATTAAAAAAATATGGAAAAAGAAACATTTTTTTGTGTTTCATTGTGAAAAACATTTAATTTAGTTCAAGGAGATTCGTTTACATCACTTTTTGAATATGATATCGCGCAAGTGGTCGCCCTTAGCACGTATTTGGATATGTACAGGGTTGGCCATCTTAAACTGACCCATGTGATTATTAAAAAAATATGGAAAAAGAAACATTTTTTTGTGTTTCATTGTGAAAAACATTTAATTTAGTTCAACGAGATTCGTTTACATCACTTTTTGAATATGATATCGCGCAAGTGGTCGCCCTTAGCTCGTATAGCGTAATGTGCCCGTTTTTCGGCGTTTTCCATAGTTTTGGCCAGCGTCTCGGCCGATATGGCGGCTATTTCCCGTAGGATATTGGCCTTAAGTGCGCCTAGTGTCTTTGGCTTGTTGACGTAAACCTTAGATTTCAAATTACAGTAAAAAGTTATAGGGTTACTCAATGGGTCAGTTTAATATGGCCAACCCTGTACTTTCTCTTTATTGCTAATAAAAAAGTATTATTTACAAACCTTTAAATAATCATATTTAAAATGTGTCCAGATCGCTCTACACACTGATAATAGAGTCTGATTTGTGCTCCTTAATGTTTCGCCGGTAGCAGCTAATTTTTCTGTTGGATATACTGATTGACCGCTCTTTTACCAAAATAACCGATCCTTTTTCTTTTCGCTTTAGTCTCCAAAATATCACCCATTCTGTTCTTTTTCTGTTAGGTAAATTATTTGTGCTTTCGTAACAATCAAATAAAGTGGAAATTAATTCCTCATCTGCTTTATTGCTCGAATTTGAAAATTTTCCGCTGAAATAATAACGAAAAAAAAAGCAAATGTGCAAAAAACGCAGGGTGAAAAGATATCGTGTAAGTTGGTTCTAGCACACTGATAAGTTTAGGAGAGTCTAAATAGGTATTTTCCCACACTCGAATTAACATCTGGTTTTCACAAGATCCCAATAAAGCAAAGAGATATTATCAGTAAATTTTTCGTATTGCTTTTATCGCTTCTAACTTTGTTTGTTCCAACGAAGTGATCAAATTCAGCTGCTGTTTAATAAGAAGCTATTTAACTCAGTAGGTGTGTTTGAACCTTTAAGAGGCGATGATCTTGTATGTTCGAAACCTATCAACGAAAAGTACTACTACTTTACTACTGTGAGCAGTTCTACTTGTAAAAGTATTTTAAGTGTTACTAAAATGATAATCTTGCTTCTGATTTAAGATATTATTGTTGGGGGTATAGACCCTCCAACCTAATTTTTTTGTTACTAAGAAAAATATATTATCAAGAAAACGTGGTCTAAAATATGTACCATAATGTGAATTCTTGCATTAATATATCTCGTCAACTTGCAACGTCGTACCAAGTGGCTTCGCCCTTCACGCAACATCGAAGAAGGTGATGTAGTTGCAGTCTTCAACGAGCCTACCCCTCCGACGAAGTGGACGCTGGCACGTGTTATTAAATGCCACCCTGGCGCCGATGGACGCGTGAGAGTGGTTACCCTGAAAACTCCGCATGGCGAATTAGTTCGGCCCATAGTAAAGCTCTGCCCTCTACCAACGAAAGGAGACTTATTTCACGAAGAAACTACTAATTCATCATAAATGTTATTAAGCTTTTCATATTTTTCTTTCCTATAATTTGTAATTTTCTATATTGAACTTATTGAGATAGTTCAATGGCGGCGGTATGTTGAGTCCGTCTATGCATTTAATTTCAGTTTTAATTTTTATAATATTACTTAAGGGTTAATGTCAGCAATGTAAACATTTAATCGCTTTTGTTATATTCTATTTTCTGCTATATCCTTTGTTCTTACACGTATGTATGTACATGCGTAGGTACATATTGCTGTTTAACTAGGTCTTTGAACTTAGATTTTATTTACTGCTTTTGTTATTCATCCCGCAATTACCGCATATCCTTTTCTTACACGTATGTACATGCGTAGGTACATATTGCTGTTTAATTAGGTCTTTGAACTTAGGTTTTATTTACTGCTTTTGTTATTCATCCCGCAATTACTGTATATTTTACCGCTTATGTTTTTACCGCATAACTTACCGCTTTAGAGAATGTATATAAATGCAACCGCGCTAATTGTTAAATTAATATAAGAATCTATTTGAAACGAAACGGTGTGTTTTCTTTAAGCGATCCGCGTCAACATTTTTGGTCCTTCGAGCCGGATAAGTCAAGCCCGCGAATATTTAAAGTTTAGCCAATAGATTTTGGCTAAGGGTTTGCGAATGTGATTAAAGGAAACAAAATTGCAAAATTTTGAATACGTAGGTTTACGGTTTAAATGCAATTAAAATAAAGCTATATAAGCGATAAAAAATTGAAGATATCCAATTAGAAATACAGAATTTCTGTGAGTTGTAATTTCTGTAAGGAGCACATCATTGGCAGTCCTGAGATTGTGAAGAATCTCTTAAAAAGGAATATCAAGGCAATAAAAATTAGTGCGTGGATTTGTGCGTGATAGCAGTGCGAGTATCGTCCTTCGAATTTACTAAAAAAAAAAAAAAAAAATGTCGAGTTCCGTAAAAACACGCGACTCCGCGCTTAACGCCATTAAGCGGTATATGGCCAAGAGTACGGACGATGCTTTTACAATGGATGCAGAAAACATAAAAAGTTATATGCAACTGCTCAGTGAGCAGTGGACTCGTTTTAATAGCGCTCAAGATGCGGTCGAAATTTCGTGTGGAAGTGACAATGCAGAAATTGAAGAAAGTGTGCGAATTCAAGCTGAGACGTGGTACTCTACGGCTTTAGCAAATTTTAATCGCGTACAGAAGTGTCGTACCGAAGCGCAACCCGCGTCCGTGACAACGCCTGTGTCTGCAGCAATACGGCTGCCAAAGATGGAGCTGCCCAAATTCTCTGGGGACTCCACGGAGTGGATCGGTTTTTTTGACGCATTTTCTACCTTGGTCGACTGTAATGCCGCCTTGTCAAATGGTCAAAAACTGCACTATCTTCGCAGTTGTTTAAGGGGTGACGCGTTAAAAATCATAAGTGGGTTTAAGATATTTGATGTTAACTATGAAGAAGCTTGGGACTTACTAAAATCGCGTTATAAGGTCATGAGCGTTATAGTTGAAGGACATTTTAGAGCTATGGCCAACGTAAAGAGGGCAGCTAGTGATACCGCCGACGCAATTAAGGGAGTGATCGACGCCTTCCAGCAACACATACGCGAGCTTAAGGCTTTGGGACGTCCAGTGGAGTTTTGGGACGATTGGCTAGTGTACGAACTAGTCAATAAATTAGACTTCGAGACACGAAAGCAATGGGGGCTATCACTCGTCACTGATGAGCCTCCGTCATTCGAACAGCTGTCCACGTTTTTAGAAGTTAGATGTCGTTCTCTATCAATGCTATCATCGTCAACGGTATTAGTGCCAGCTAAGGGTAAAACCGCGTCGGTGTGTAAGTCTACGAATGTGTTTCACGCAGTGCAAGATCAGAACAGCACGGGCTGTACATTTTGTAACGGGCCGCACAAAATATACAGTTGTGAAAAATTTCGGGACCTTGACGCAAACGGTAAATCTAAATTTGTGAGAGAATCGCGCGTGTGTATGAACTGCTTGAGTTCAGGCCATTATAAGGCAAAGTGTAACAGCACATCTGCATGCAGGATTTGCCATCAACGCCATCACACGCTGTTGCATAATACTGCCGCTACAACTAACGCTACAACCGTTGCTCATTTCGTCAACAGGTCGTCGCCCATGCTACGAGCTCAGATGACCACTGGCCGGTATTGATGAGATATTCATCGTATTCCAAGCTGCGCCGCATCATTGCTTACGTGTTAAGGTTTTTCGTCAACGCTCGTGTTAAGACACGAATCAACGCTGCTAAACGGGTCGGTCCTCCCTGCTGTCAAGAGCTATCCGAAGCTGAACTACGCTTGATAAGGTATACACAATCACTGTATTTTTCTAATGAAATTTCTCTTTGTAACAGAAGAAAGCCGATTCCGCTTCGAAGTAGTATTTTGACATTGCAGCCATATCTCGATGGGAAAAATGTCTTGCGAGTAGGAGGTAGGATCAAGAACGCTGAAGTAGCTGCTGATGCAAGACATCCAATTATCCTGCCAAAAAACTGCCCACTTGCGAAACTGATCATTCGCGATATTCACGAAATTACATTACGCGCAGGACCCCGCATCATGCAAACCATCCTGCAACGTCGATATTGGGTTATTGGCGCCCGCAGCCTAATTCGTAGCACATATCGCAAATGCGTAAAGTGCACCTGTCTCCACCGCAATCTCGCCGCACAATCAATGGGGGATTTACCTGCGATCCGCACCACCTACGCACGCTGTTTCATCCACGCTGCTGTCGATTTTGCTGGACCATATTCTTACAAGTTCACTCATGGGAGAGGAGCGAAAGCCACCAAGGGTTATATCTGCGCTTTTATATGCATGTGCACCGGGGCGATGCATTTAGAGTTTGTTGGAGATCTATCAACATCGAGTTTCCTCAATGCCTTTCAAAGATTTGTAAGCCGCAGAGGTTTTTGCAAGGTCATTTCTTCTGACAATGGGACGAATTTCGTCGGGGCCGAGAAGGAGCTTCGAATTGCGTTTGAAAGGTGTATGGCTGATACCAAACTCCGTTCGTTTTTTTGCAGACTCTAACATCGAATGGCGTTTCAACCCTCCGTCCGCGCCTCATATGGGGGGGTATTGGGAGATTGGAATAAAAAGAGTAAAATATCATCTGAAAGGTGTTATGAGAAGTAGAAGCCTGCGTCAACTCCCGCCCACTCTGTGACAATTCTGCAGCCGCTGGTGATGTAGAGGTACTTACACCTGGCCACTTCATTGTCGGTGAACCGCTTAAATCTATCCCGGAGCCTGAGGGTCAAGGGCTCCGTGGAAATCTGCGTCAGCGGTGGCAAGCGATCTCTGCCATGAGACAGCATTTCTGGCGCCGTTGGAGAGACGAATATCTCGTCAACTTGCAACGTCGTACCAAGTGGCTTCGCCCTTCACGCAACATCGAAGAAGGTGATGTAGTTGCAGTCTTCAACGAGCCTACCCCTCCGACGAAGTGGACGCTGCCACGTGTTATTAAATGCCACCCTGGCGCCGATGGACGCGTGAGAGTGGTTACGCTGAAAACTCCGCATGGCGAATTAGTTCGGCCCATAGTAAAGCTCTGCCCTCTACCAACGAAAGGTAGAATCATAAATGTTATTAAGCTTTTCATATTTTTCTTTCCTATAATTTGTAATTTTCTATATTGAACTTATTGAGATAGTTCAAGGGCGGCGGTATGTTGAGTCCGTCTATGCATTTAATTTCAGTTTTAATTTTTATAATATTACTTAAGGGTTAATGTCAGCAATGTAAACACTTAATCGCTTTTGTTATATTCTATTTTCTGCTATATCCTTTGTTCTTACACGTATGTATGTACATGCGTAGGTACATATTGCTGTTTAATTAGGTCTTTGAACTTAGATTTTATTTACTGCTTTTGTTATTCATCCCGCAATTACCGCATATCCTTTTCTTACACGTATGTACATGCGTAGGTACATATTGCTGTTTAATTAGGTCTTTGAACTTAGGTTTTATTTACTGCTTTTGTTATTCATCCCATCCCTTATGTTTTTACCGCATAACTTACCGCTTTAGAGAATGTATATAAATGCAACCGCGCTAATTGTTAAATTAATATAAGAATCTATTTGAAACGAAACGGTGTGTTTTCTTTAAGCGATCCGCGTCAACAATATGTGTGTTAAAATATCTGAAATTATAGTAAAAATTTATTAGAATAATATCTAATACATATTTTAATGTTACAATGATTTTTGGCGTGAAAATTTATGTAATAAAATATTAGCAACATTAGAATGGGAATTGTGCTCAAATCAGGAGATTGCTTACGACTAACGACTACTAAAACATTTGATCGGCAAAGGCCGCCTACATTAACGATATTTTAATATTGCGAAAGAATAGGGAAGAACAACTTTTCCAAATGCCTGGATTAAAAGTGAACTATGAAAAATATAATTCCTCAAAACACATGGAATTCTTAGGGCATGTTAGGGCCATTACAGAATATTGCCCAACTCTGAAGAAATATCTGCAATAAAGGAAATTTTGCCACCCAAGAACTTGAAAGAATTAAACAGCTTTCTCCGAATCTCGGCTTATTACAGAAAATGTGTCAGAAATTTCGCTAAGATTGCTAATCCTTTCACAAATTTCAGAAGCGTGAAATTAATGGTGCAGTAGAACGAGTTGGCGGCCGTCGTAGCCGAATAGTTGGTGCGTGACCACCATTTGGAATTCAGAGAGAACGTTGGTTCGAATCTCGGTAAAAGACCAAAAATGAAGAAAAAGTTTTTGACGTGATAACGTCTTATAATTCGATTTAACAGGCTGCACGCACGAAAAAATGTGTCGTTACCTTGCTCATTAGTGTTACCTTGCTCATTAGTGTTACCTTGCTCATTAGTGTTACCTTGCTCATATGTAGTTACCTTGCTCATTGCCGTTACCTTGCTCATTGCATTGAATGAACTGCAAGCGAAAGCACGGAACGAACGACAAAGCAAACAAAGCAAACGAGCGGCAACGTTCGACATCTTGCTCCCTCCTACTTAAGTGAGCGTATATATGTATGTATATGCGCATATGTACATATATAAATTCACGTATTTGTATTTGCATATGCCTTCTTATTGATTACTATTAATTTGATTCACTTGAAGAATTTAAAATAAAACCAAGTTTGTTTATAATACCTGTTGTTTTAATGTTATTATTATTAATTTTTTTATTATATATGAAGGAAAAAATGTATGGTATATTAATATTTACCATATACCTTATAAGATATGTTGTCTATACTACAGTGCTACATTTTCGTTTAAACGCATTGCATTTTTTTCGTTTACCTTAGAACTGTTTTAAGATTACAACAATAACAACAAATATTCTTCCAAACTATTCGTTAAGGTAACAGTAAACCATCGTTGCATTTGTTTCTTATCTATTGCTTTTTGTTGTAAAATAACGGGTCTCTATTTAAAATTGTGCTTAAAAATGCTACATATTCGTATAAACGCATAGTTTGTTAAAGAGTGCAGTAGTGAAGTTAAAAGTGATTAACTTGTGAATATTATTTGTAACTGAATATTTTGGTAAATTCTTACAATTTTTTTACACATTCATTCAAATTTCTTAGTTAAATTAAATTTTTTAACCTAATTTCTTCAGATTTTCTAAAATGCCTAAGGCAAAATACTTAAATGATGAGGAACGGGTATTGGTCAGTGTTTACCATGAGGAGGGCTATTTCAATCGTGAAATTGGACGAAAAATTAGAAGATCGGAAGGAGTTGTGCGTGCTTCCTTAAAGAAAGCAGACAATTATGGAATAAAGAAAGCAACAAAAGGCAACAGTTGAGCCTTGCCAGCTGACGAAAATGCTGCCCACACCATAACACTGCCACCACCAAAGTTACGCTTCGGCATGCGTACATTATTTTTTTGTAGATCATGCCAATAACATGAGTATGAGTCAGGGCCATCTAAATTGAACTTCTTCTCGTCCGAAAACACAACTTTCCTCCATTCCGTAGTCCAATGAATGTGTTTACGGGCAAATTAAAACGAGCTTTTTTATGATGTTCCTTTAACATTGGCTTAGACTTTGGTTTTTTCCATTTTATATTTTCATCACTTCGTAAAATGTGCGAAATGTGTTTTGCCGTTACAGGAAGACCCAATTTATTTTTTATTTGTGTGCAATTCAAAAAATTTTTCGTAGCCTCATACTTTATTTTGTTTTTGTCACGCTGTGACAATTTTGTGTTGCCTTATGTTGCTTTCTTTATTCCATAATTGTCTGCTTTCTTTAAGGAAGCACGCACAACTCCTTCCGATCTTCTAATTTTTCGTCCAATTTCACGATTGGAATAGCCCTCCTCATGGTAAACACTGACCAATACCCGTTCCTCATCATTTAAGTATTTTGCCTTAGGCATTTTAGAAAATCTGAAGAAATTAGGTTAAAAAATTTAATTTAACTAAGAAATTTGAATGAATGTGTAAAAAAATTGTAAGAATTTACCAAAATATTCAGTTACAAATAATATTCACAAGTTAATCACTTTTAACTTCACTACTGCACTCTTTAACAAACTATGCGTTTATACGAATATGTAGCATTTTTAAGCACAATTTTAAATAGAGACCCGTTATTTTACAACAAAAAGCAATAGATAAGAAACAAATGCAACGATGGTTTACTGTTACCTTAACGAATAGTTTGGAAGAATATTTGTTGTTGTTATTGTTGTAATCTTAAAACAGTTCTAAAGTAAACGAAAAAAATGCAATGCGTTTAAACGAAAATGTAGCACTGTAATATTATAAAGAGGAAAACTTTGTTTGTTTGTAATGAAGAGGCTCAAAAACTACTGGACCGATTTTAAAAATTCTTTCACCATTCGAAAGCTACATCCTCCACGAGTAACATGGATTATATTTTATTTTGGAAATAGGGCTCGAGATATAGGTCAAAACGTGGACCCGGGTAACCTTCGGATGTGTATGTACAATATGGGTATTAAATGGAAGCTGTTGGTGAATGCTTTAGTCCAGAGTATTTTTCATGCCGCTCCGTGACTAGGGTCTCGAGATAGAGACCAAAACGTGGACCCTAGAATGTGTTTGTACAATATGGATATCAAATAGAAGCTGTTGGTGAATGCTTTAGTACAGAGTATTTTTCATGCCGCTCCGTGACTTTGGTCTCGAGATATAGGTCAAAACGTGGACCCGGGTAACCTTTGGCTGTGTATGTACAATATGGGTATCAAATGAAAGCTGTTGATAAGTGCTTTAATACGGATAATTTTCATACCTTTTGATGACTAGGGTCTGGAAATATATGCCAAAACGTGGACCCGCCGTGTCTTTGCACCGAATTAAACCAAACTTACACACATTGTTAAGGAGGTATTGAAGATGGTTTCCGTATAGTTTGGATACCTATTGGTAGACAGGGTCTCGAGATATAGGTCAAAACGTGGACCCGGGTAACCTTCGGATGTGTATGTACAATATGGGTATCAAATGGAAGCTGTTGGTGAATGCTTTAGTTCAGAGTATTTCCATCCACCCCGTGACTAGGGTCTCGAGATAGAGACCAAAACGTGGACCCTAGAATGTGTTTGTACAATATGGATATCAAATGAAAGCTGTTGATAAGTGTTTTAATACGGGGTAATTTTCATACCTATTGATGACTAGGGTCTCGAAATACATATATGCCAAAACGTGGACCCGCCGTGTCTTTGAACCGAATTAAACCAAACTTACACACATTGATAAGTAGGTATTGAAGATGATTTCCGTACAGTTTGAATACCTATTGGTAGATAGGGTCTCAAGATATAGGTCAAAACGTGGACCCGGGTAACCTTCGGACGTGTATGTACAATATGGGTATCAAATGAAAGCTGTTGGTGAATGCTTTAGTACAGAGTATTTTTCATGCCGCTCCGTGACTGGGGTCTCGAGATATAGGTCAAAACGTGGACCCGGGTAACCTTTGGTTGTGTATTTACAATATGGGTATCAAATGAAAGCTGTTGATAAGTGCTTTAATACGGGGTAATTTGTTATGTTATGTTATGTTATGTTATGTTATGTTATGTTATGTTATGTTATGTTATGTTATGTTATGTTATGTTATGTTATGTTATGTTATGTTATGTTATGTTATGTTATGTTATGTTATGTTATGTTATGTTATGTTATGTTATGTTATGTTATGTTATGTTATGTTATGTTATGTTATGTTATGTTATGTTATGTTATGTTATGTTATGTTATGTTATGTTATGTTATGTTATGTTATGTTATGTTATGTTATGTTATGTTATGTTATGTTATGTTATGTTATGTTATGTTATGTTATGTTATGTTATGTTATGTTATGTTATGTTATGTTATGTTATGTTATGTTATGTTATGTTATGTTATGTTATGTTATGTTATGTTATGTTATGTTATGTTATGTTATGTTATGTTATGTTATGTTATGTTATGTTATGTTATGTTATGTTATGTTATGTTATGTTATGTTATGTTATGTTATGTTATGTTATGTTATGTTATGTTATGTTATGTTATGTTATGTTATGTTATGTTATGTTATGTTATGTTATGTTATGTTATGTTATGTTATGTTATGTTATGTTATGTTATGTTATGTTATGTTATGTTATGTTATGTTATATTATGTTATGTTATGTTATGTTATGTTATGTTATGTTATGTTATGTTATGTTATGTTATGTTATGTTTTGTTATGTTATGTTATGTTATGTTATGTTATGTTGTGTTATGTTGTGTTATGTTATGTTATGTTATGTTAAAGTATATTATGTTATGTTAATGTTAACTCATTCTCTATATCCATACAAAATATCTATCAAACAAATAAAATTAAAATTTTCTTTTGAAAAATGTAACCATTCAATCAGTATTTTCTTATGACGTTATCACGTTAAACTATCGTCAGTAAACCGACTTTACAGACAACCTCTTTTTTTCTAATAGCAGTCACCCCTCGGCAGGCAATGGCAAACCTCCGATTGTATGTCTGCTATGAAAAACCTCCTCATAAAAAATATTTGCCGTTCGGAGTCGGCTTGAAACTGTAGGTCCCTCCATTTGGGGAACAACATCAAGACGCACACCACAAATAAGAGGAGGAGCTCGGCCAAAGACCCAAAAAGGGTGTACACGCCAATTATACATATTATATATTATATATAATATATAGAACGAGTTCATTCCATTAATACTGAAATTACAAGGTGTCTTCAAGTAAAATACAAAGATTGCTCACTTGAAGAAATTATTAATATTGCAGTAGCAAAAAGGAAGCCCGCTGGTATTTGTTTTGGAAGAGCCCATACAGCAAATTATCAAGGTTTAATACATTTTAAGGAAATAGTAAATTATGACCTTCCCAATGAGATTAACAGAAATCAAAATAATATGCTAAATTGGTACAATAAGAAGAAATTAAAAATAAAACACTAGCAACCCGGCGATACTGTCTCAAAAAACACAAACAGATCAAGGATAAAACCAAGCCCATTTTAAAAAGGAAGCATTTGCTACTTTAAATAATGTCACAAAAAAAGGAAGATTCTCTTAAGACGTCTAACCTACTACACGACTGCGCCAATTAAAATTTACAAACATAAAAGCCCGCTAGTTTCTGTAAAGTAAACGAAATGACGAAATTAACGTAAAAAATTATATATACAGGGCAGATGGCAGAATTTAAAATTTAAAGTTTCTCCCTAACCGTCGGGCATATGAGCAGAGAGAGGGCCGCGTTAGCTTCATTAATCGTGCTAGTTATTTAGTCAGGATCATAGATAATAAGACGCGAAACTCCTTCATTTTGTGTGAGAGCGCGCCCAGGAACTCGTGATAGACGAAATGGCGGGCTGCCAGAAAAACGCGCCAAAAATAACAGACGAAAACAGTTCGTTTCTACATTCGGAGAAAACTGACCAATTTGATGCATATTAAGAATTATATTTAAATAACAGTGGAAAATAGAAATGATGTATGTAAATATTAAAGTTAATGCAACATTAATATTTCGTACCAATAAATTATATTGTGATACTGATTTTTCAGCATCAGAATGCCTAAAATAAAAAATAAGGGTGTTCGAAGATGCGTCGGGAGACAACGAGTTTTCAGCTTCCCGAACCAGGTGAGTTATAACAATACACTTTGTCTTTAAAAAGTTATATAATTCAGAAATAGAAATATCCTATGAAGAAAAGCGTTTTAAGCAAAGTCGGAGTTTCCATAGAAATCTTCCTCTTCAAGTTTGTAGCATAATTGAAAATAGTTTAAGAAGCTGTAATCGCCAACCCAATAGTCGTAGATACTACAACTATTTCATTTATATATATGATGAGGGATGTAATTTCCTATATTTGGAGGGATCTTTAGGAGTTTTCGAAGAACGCCCATATTTTCAAGTTATTGCGAAGGATGTCTTCTTTTTTTCAGTTCTCCAAGGAGTACTTGTTAGAGAATCCTAAAAACATGGGCAGTTTTGCATCGCATTCAATTGACCATTTTTATAGTACAGATTCTCAGAATCCGGTACGTTTTCTTCCAAAACTTTCTGAAGCACATACATATGTATAATGGATATAAATATTTATCCAAATAGTTTTCGAAAAATGAGCGTAAGACTCACCGCCCAGGTTATGAGCAACACAGTCAATTCTGGGAAGCTAGCCATATATGCCTCAGCGAAAGCGCTTTGTCCGTCGCCACAAATTTTCACCACCGCGGAATATATACTTATAAAATAAATAAATAATTGGCGCGTACACTTCTGTTAGGTGTTTGGCCGAGCTCCTCCTCCTATTTGTGGTGTGCGTCTTGTGTAGTATGATTATAAGTCGGATATGCCTTAACATTAATATTCATAAACATTTTGTTTTGGTTTTTATTTTATTGTCCACTTATGCATTCACTGTGCTGTGCCGTTTAAATAAAGTATCATATTTCTTAAAAGGTTCATTACACTTGAAAGTAAACGCAAATATAGCTAACGTAATTATTATATGCGCGGCGCGTGAATGCTAGAATCATATTACACAAGTAAACACCGAAAAATTGTTGTTGGCTTGCATTGATAAAAGTTACTATAAAAACGCTTGTAATTAGTATGTAAGACATAATAAAGAAAATAATCGTTCGCCAAGCTGGATGCCTAGCTTGGAACGATAAACAAATAAATATTTTTAACTCAAATAAATATTCTTTCATTACATGGCGATCCTGCCAGCTTGGTGCTAAGATTTTTTTGCACAAGTGGCGGAAAGCTCAAATGCTTATTCCAAAGTCCAGCTTGGTGCTAAGATTTTTGCACAAGTGGCGGAAAGCAAATACTAATAACAAAGTCCTGGTATTGATCAGCCAATAAGATCTACCAGTTGCGTGAAGTTCCTGGTCTGGCCAATAGACCAGAAGATAGATGACCACAGAAGGGCCGAAAGCTATCTCCATTGAGGAGTACAGGAGAAGAAACCATTTATTAAAGAAACCAGCCGATCAAGAACCAGTCATCCCAATCATAAAGAAGCCAAAGCGCAGAGGCGGCTATACCCAGCGCATTAAGCGAGAGATTGGATATCTCCTCCGAGAAGTCAACACTCAGCCAGCACCACCTTGGAAAAAGGCTTGCTCCATTTGGGAACGCATCTCAAAATTGGAATTCCTACTGCAACAGCGTAAGCAAATTAAATAAATAAAAACAAAAAAAACTGTGCGTGTTTCACGCAGACAGTATAGGCTGACAAGCGTTAACCGCTCGCAGAAAAAAAAAAAAATACAATAAATTATTTCTTTACATGGCGAGAATTAAACCACTTTGGTTTCTGTTGGTTATATGTTTGCCTTATAAAAATTTAGAGATGAAACTGTAAATGAATATATTAAGCAAAAAAAAAATGATTCGGAAAGTCATTTTAAATTATGAAAATGTTTGAATTTGATATAATATACTTTCTAATATGCTTACTTAATAAATGAATTAACTTGAAAAACAAAAAATTTTAAATCCAATGTAAAAAAAAAAAAAAAATTTTATATACATATATACATTATACATTATTACATTGCATAAATTATTTGATTTACGGTATAAGGTCCCCAATAGATAATCTTTCAGAAATGGGAAAAACCTTATCAAAAGTTGATAAACCCAATGCCAATGTAGTAAACGAAGTAGTCGTTAACACTGGCTTAAATTTAGTAGAAATTTGCTTAATTGTAATCACAGTCGTAACCTTATTGATATTAGCATTAAAATTATATGCTATGCATAATAAAAAACTAAAGAAAAAGTATATGAGTAGATCTAATGAGTTAGACAAAATATGAACAAATGGTCCGAAATTCATAAAACTTTACTGATAGAAAAGGAAAATTTCAAAAAATCGTTTAAATGTATAAATAAAAATATACAAATAAAACAGGAAACAGTTAAAAAACATTTAGAAAATTTAGTATTAGCATTAGAATCAATTAGAAATTTAACTTATATAAATTTCGAGCGACTCACAAAGGATCATCAAAAAGAAGCTCTTGACATATTTTGGCAACTACGAGATCAATTAGTAAAAGTTTTAGCCAAATACAACATCCAACAGGAAGTATCTCATTCAATTAATGAGAAAATTTCAATAAATATTATTGAAAACCCACCAGCTAATCTATTAACAAGCTTGAAGCAGTTTCCTCAGAAACAGATTGTCCAATTACTAATTCAGAAATAGAGTCAGAAGAAGAAGGCGAAATGACACAAACAGTTGTGGAATTTCTCAGCACGGCTGCAAAGCTAGTGACTGAATTCGATGGTAAACCAGAAAATCTACGGTCATTCTTAGATTCCTTAAAATTAGTTGAAGTGATCAAGGGTGAGCACGAAACTGTTGCTGTTTCACTCATAAAAACAAAATTAAAAGGGAATGCCAGAAATCTCATAGACACAGAAACAACAATCTCTGAAATAATCACAAAACTTAACAGGTCAGTTAAAGGAGAATCGGTAGAAGTATTAACTGCAAAAATAATGAGTATCAGACAGAACAACAAACCAGCTAACAGTTATTGTAATGAGATACAAGCTCTTACAAAAAACTTAGAAAATGCCTATATCACAGATGGGTTGTCGGCAGAACTCGCAAGTAAATACTCGACACAAACTGCAGTAAAAGCATTGACCAAAAACTGCAGCATTGAAAAAGTCAAATTAATAATGGAAGCCGGCCATTTTAACAATATGAACGATGCGATAAGCAAATTCATTGGTAGCTGTACTGAAGCTACAGGACAACAAAACACAATACTACATTTTGGTCAACGACCATTTAATGGACGATTTGCCAGAAATGGAAGGTTTCAAAGAAGAAACAACTTCCCTAGAAATCAAAATCGTTCAAATTTTGATAATTTAGGAAATAATAATCAAAATAGATATCGTTACCGACAAGGCAGACCAAATTTCAACCGGAACATGACACACAATGTA
Source organism: Anastrepha obliqua (assembly GCF_027943255.1). Classification (NCBI taxonomy): domain Eukaryota; kingdom Metazoa; phylum Arthropoda; class Insecta; order Diptera; family Tephritidae; genus Anastrepha; species Anastrepha obliqua. The sequence goes on from NC_072897.1 coordinate 3,374,355, forward strand.
CGAGTTGCCCAATCGGACGAAAACAACTCGGAAAACTAATCTATTCCTCTAAGATACATACGCTTAACCTTAACTATAGCATTTTTGTACAACTTAAAATAGCAGATTTAAATACAAACATTACACTACTTGTAGATACTGGCGCAGATATATCACTCTTAAAATTCAATAAATCCACTTTTCAAAAAATAAACACAAAACACATTACAGCATTAAGCGGTATAGGGCAAGGCAAAATCAGTTCTATTGGTACAATATTTTTTGATTTAAAATTTACGAAATTTTTAATTCCACATAAATTTCACGTTATCCCGGATAACTTTCCAATTCCATGTGATGGTATAATAGGCATGGATTTCATGAAAAAATTCAATTGTGTATTAGACTTTACTCAAAATTACGATGCTCTAATTCTGAGACCAGATAATTTAACACAAATTATAGAAATACCAATAACAACAACATGTAACGACGAAATAATCATTCCCGCAAGGTCAGAAGTTATACGAAAAATAAACTTACCTAATACCTTGGATGAAGCACTGATTCCAAATCAAGAACCACACCCTGGAATATTTATAGCCAATACCTTGGTAAAACCTGACAACGCCTATATCCGCATTTTAAATACAAATTATAATACAGTATCTTTAAAGCAAAGCAACATTTTAACTGAAAATGTTTCTGATTACGACATAATAAACAATAACACGGGAAATGCACAAAGAAAAACGGACATTCTCAACAAATTGAGAAAAAATTTTCCTAAAACATATGAAAAACAATTGACAAACCTATGTTCCGAATACAGTGACATATTTGGGTTAGAAACAGAAACAATAACAACAAATAATTTTTATAAGCAAAAGTTAATGGTTAAAGACAAACAGCCGGTATACATAAAGAACTACCGTATACCCCACACACATAAGGATGAAATTGAGAGACAAGTAAACAAACTTATAGAAGACAAAATAGTCGAACCATCATTTTCAGAATACAATAGTCCAATACTATTTGTACCAAAAAAGTCTCTACCGAACACAGTAGAAAAAAGATGGAGATTAGTAATCGACTACAGACAAATCAACAAAAAATTAATTGCAGATAAATTCCCGTTGCCGAGAATAGATGACATTTTAGACCAACTCGGAAGGGCAAAGTATTTTTCATGTCTCGATCTAATGACTGGATTTCATCAAATAGAACTTGATAAAAATTCAAGAAATTTCACATCCTTTTCAACCAACAACGGTTCATACAGATTTACTAGACTACCATATGGCTTAAAGGTAGCACCTAATTCATTCCAAAGAATGATGACAATTGCTTTCAGTGGTTTAAAACCAGAGCAAGCTTTCTTATATATGGATGACTTAGTAGTCCTTGCTTGCTCTGAAAAACATATGCTTTCAAACTTGAAAAATGTTTTCGATTTATGTAGAACACATAATCTAAAATTACATCCTGAAAAATGTTCATTTTTTATGCATGAAGTAACCTACCTCGGGCATAAATGTACAAACAAGGGGATACTTCCAGACGACAATAAGTACTCGGTAATAAAAAATTATCCTACACCCACAGACGGAGATAGTGCAAAAAGGTTCGTCGCCTTTTGCAACTACTACCGCAGGTTTATTAAAAACTTCGCTGAATATTCAAGACACCTAACAAGGTTATCTAAAAAGGGAGTTGCTTTCGAATGGACAAAAGAATGCAATGATGCATTTGTGTACCTCAAAAGAGCATTAATGAGTCCTACATTGTTACAATATCCCGACTTTAAGAAACCATTTTGCTTAACAACAGACGCAAGCAAATACGCGTGTGGTGCAGTACTTACTCAGGAATATGAAGGAAAACATCTACCAGTAGCATATGCCTCCAAAAGTTTCACAAAAGGAGAAAGCAACAAGTCGACAATTGAACAAGAGTTAGCTGCCATACACTGGGCAATAACCCATTTCAGACCTTATGTCTATGGTACAAAGTTTTTAGTTAGAACCGATCACAGACCCCTGTCTTACCTGTTCTCAATGAAGAATCCAAGTTCAAAACTAACACGAATGAGACTTGATTTAGAAGAGTATGACTTCGTAGTAGAATATCTTAGAGGAAAAGATAATCACGTCGCGGACGCTTTGTCTCGCATTACAATAAATGACTTAAAAGATAATCACGTCGCGGACGCTTTGTCTCGCATTACAATCAATGACTTAAAGGAAATAAATGAAAAGAATCAAAATTTATACAAAATAGTGACTAGATCAATGTCGAAAAATAACAACAGTCCAACTACACAGCAGCACATTAAAACATATGATAAGCCCAAAATATATGTCCCAATTAATAACACTGACGTCAGGAAATACAACAAATTAAAGATTACACCCACACGATGTTACATCAAACGAGGAAAATCTATAATGGCATATATAAAAATTGATGACTTATATGTTAATGGGAAAATTGACTTAGGACAATTCTTCTCTAGGCTCGACGAAGTGGCCGACAAATATGACATTAATAATTTACAAGTGGCACCTAGCGAGAAAATTTTCGAATTTGTCTCGATAAATGATTTTAAAAATAAGGGCAATATGATATTAAATAAAGTAAAAGTAGCGCTACTGAATGAGGTGACCCAGATCAATGATGCTAAAACTGTAATGGACATTCTAAAAAGATACCACGATGACCCTATAGAAGGCGGTCATTGCGGAATTTTCAGAACACTTATGAAAATTAAAAGACATTACTTCTGGAATAAAATGTCAAAAGATGTTGCTAAGTACGTAAAAACTTGCGAAAAATGCCAAAAAACCAAAATAACAAAGCATTTAAAAAGCCCCATGACTATAACACCAACACCTACAGGTACATTTGATACAGTTATGGTAGACACAATAGGCCCACTACCTACAACAATTAATGGCAATACTTATGCAGTCACAATAATATGCGACATGACAAAATATTTAGTCACGATACCCATCCAAGACAAAAACGCCAAGACAGTGGCGAAAGCAATATTTGAAAAGTTTATTCTTACCTACGGTCCAATGAAGACGTTCATTTCGGACATGGGTACAGAATACAAAAATTCAATACTAACAGAGCTATGTGAATTGCTAAAAATAGAGAAAATTAATTCAACTGCTTACCACCACCAAACATTAGGAGTAATAGAAAGATCACATAAAACTTTCAATCAATACATAAGATCTTACATATCGATTGACAAAAACGACTGGGATGAGTGGCTACAATACTTCACATACTGTTTTAACACCACTCCTTCTACAGTACATGACTATTGTCCGTATGAATTAGTTTTTGGAAAAACACCAAACATGTTTCAGCAGTTCAAAAATGTAGACCAAATTACTCCATTATATAACATAGATAACTACGCTAGAGAAGTAAGATTTAGGCTAGAAGTAGCACATAAAAGAGCTCGCAATATGATAGACATAGCTAAAATTAAGCAAAAAACATTTTATGATAAAAATAGTTTAGATCACAATTTTAGCATAGGTAATTTAGTTTTACTTAGGAATGAAGTGGCCCATAAACTGGAACCGCAATATTGTGGGCCTTATACCATTAAATCAATAGATGATAAAAATAATGTTACTATAGTCGATAAGTTATCTTTAAAAGAACAAATAGTTCACAAAAATAGGCTTAAGATTTATCAACAATAAGTAGTTTTAAAGACCGGTCTAAACTTAGAAAATTAATACAATATATACATATAAATAAAATTAAGATTACTCTTATGTACATTTTTATTTTAACAATTCAATGTAAAAGAATGTTCATACAAAAAAAAAGTTGTATGAGCATTCTTCCGAAGAAGGGAGGTGTAGTATGATTATAAGTCTGATATGCCTTAACATTAATATTCATAAACATTTTGTTTTGGTTTTTATTTTATTGTCCACTTATGCATTCACTGTGCTGTGCCGTTTAAATAAAGTATCATATTTCTTAAAAGGTTCATTACACTTGAAAGTAAACGCAAATATAGCTAACGTAATTATTATATGCGCGGCGCGTGAATGCTAGAATCATATTACACAAGTAAACACCGAAAAATTGTTGTTGGCTTGCATTGATAAAAGTTACTATAAAAACGCTTGTAATTAGTATGTAAGACATAATAAAGAAAATAATCGTTCGCCAAGCTGGATGCCTAGCTTGGAACGATAAACAAATAAATATTTTTAACTCAAATAAATATTCTTTCATTACACTTGATGTTGTTCCACAAATGGGGGGACCTACAGTTTCAAGCCGACTCCGAACGGCAGATATTTTTATGAGGAGCTTTTTCATGGCAGAAATACACTCGGAGGTTTGCCATTGCCTGCCGAGGGGCGACCGCTATTAGAAAAATGTTTTTATTAATTTTGCTTTCACCGAGATTCGAACCAACGACCTCTCTGTGAATTCCGAATGGTAATCACGCACCAACCCATTCGGCTACGGCGGCCGCCACATATGTACATATGGACTCGTGCTTAAAGAATTATAATGAATGGGTGGTGGTTTTTTGTAAATATGTATATTAAGTATACATATATATGTATTTTTAAGTATACATGTATGCAAATTATTTTTACTTTCCTTTAAAAACATGTTAATTGATTGAATTGTGGTTTCTTTAATTCGTGATATATTATACACATATTTTTGTTAACGATTTTCTAAGTTATAAACAATTAAAAATAATCTTTGTTAATCTTTATTTTTCTTTTGCTTTAACTTTTTATTTTTGTTGCTTTACAGATTGATTTTTACGAGTAATCCACATTTTGAATTATTTTCAGTTCACAATTATGATTTTCGTCTTCATTATTTTTCTATTTAAATGAAATTACAAATTCATTTAAATTTAAACTTTTGCAAATTTGGTTATTGATGTATTTTGCACTAACTGTGCTTATTTTTATTGTATAATACTGGTATGTATATTTATATGGGTCAAAAGTATCGTGAGTGCCGATACGCAAGTGCACCGACTGTTTGTTTGATGACAATAGGCAACTCGTTTTGTGCCAAATCACCACCCGACCTATTCGCTTACTAACAGCGCGGTTTTTACGGCCGATGATGTCAATATAATCGGCATACGCCAACAATTGTATGCTCGTATAAAATATCGTATTTGAGCGATTAAGTTCTGTGGCTCGAACGATCCTCCCCAACATCAAGTTAAAGAAGTCACACAACAGCGGGTCACCCTGTTTGAAACCTCGTTTGGTATCAAACGGCTCGGAGAGGTTCTTCCCAATTCTGATGGCGTTGCTGGTATTGAGCAACGTCATTTTACATAGTCGTATTCGCTTTTCGGCTATATCAAATTCAGGCATCACGGCATATAGGCAACTTCTATTCGTGCTGTCGAATGCAGCTTTGAAATCGAGTGCCAAGCTTTGGGACAAGTGTATAGGTGAAACTATTTTTAAGTTTTAATAGTAATCAGGTCTTGAAGATATTAGTTTTAATGAGCACCTAGTGCTTAAAACCAAAGCTGATAAAAACGACCCGGCTCCCAAAGTATGCGATACGGTACCAACTGAAGGTAGCAGAAGAAGACGAAGGCCTCTTTTCCGTCAGAAAGATCAGGTGGAGAAGGACTGGGTTTCACTTGGTGTGTCCAACTGGCGCCGGTTAGCGCGAGAAAGAAATGACGGGCACACTTTACTAAATTCAGCCAAGATCGCGTAAGCGGTTATCACGCTAATCAAGAAGCAGATATTTATATGGGTGATATGGGCCTACTAGGGAACCGAACACCCAAAAAGAACTTCGGTAACGAGCCCTTGGCATACCTCCAATTACCAATTTTTATTTCAAAAATACCAAATTCATGTTTTTACCGGTGTGGCATTACTACCGATTGTTATAAAAAATGTATCTCGCCCTCACGAGAAAAAGAATTTCCTATCTAGTCATCTATAGTCACGATGTCGTAGTGGACGGGTGAATAACGTGCGTTGGCTATCGAAACTTATTTCAAAGCCAATGATTCGTGTACAACTAGTCGTCGTAGATTTTGTTCACGTTACAATATTCGACGTTAATGTGATTCTCCAAGTGAAAATTTGATTCGTTCATGGGTGCGAAGGTTACTGGCAACAAGCCCGACATCGAGAATAAATCAAAATATGAAACTCGTAGCTACGCGTTTCCCCGATAGTTCGCGGTAGTTCGTACGCAAGAGATCGGCTGCCCTGGATCTTCCAAACACTATTGTGCAATTACGAACAAAATACGCTTGCATGAAAAATACTCGTACATCAATGAACTGGATAGGATTGGCTTGGAAATGGTTAGCAGGAACTGCAAAGATATTAACTGGGACCAAATTCTTTCAAAAACTCATTAACTAGCAAAAAGCAGCGACAATCAATACAAAATAAACGAATAGCTTGGCTGGTTGGTTAAAGTGGTGATTCTTCCAGAATCCAACTAGCGCTTCCGCACCATTTTGTGGCCACATCCTCGTTACCAACTTGTTTAACGGTTATTTACAGCATGACCATATCCAGTGTGTGCGGTTTAAGAACCTTATTAGGTTAGTGACGTCTAAGCCAGACAGTTGTTCGAGACTCTCGAACAGAGGTTTGCCCAGGGTTAACATTCTGTCCCTCCATAGTGCAGGGCATTCACAGAGGAAATCGAAGATTGTCTCCTTTTTCTCCGATTGTTTACAACTGTGACAGTAGGTATTGAGGGATGCCCATTTTGGCTGCTTGTTCTCCGATAGACCAAAAGCCAGTTATGACTACCGTTAGTCTCCAGGCGTCCTGTCGTTTCATTCTTATTAATCATTCTTATTAATGCCGACGATTGCTTGAGGTTGTAGGTGGGCCATAACGTTCTGCTAATTTTGCATTTCGTCTAGTCTTTCCACCTACAATCCGCGATTCAAAGGTATTTTAGGGAAATTGCATTCTTGACTGCACTTAATGGTGTGAATACCGATTCTGCAAGAACGTTATTCATGGGGGGGATCTTGCCAGTTCATCTGCTTTTTCGTTACCTTCAATGTTCCGATGCCCCGGGACCCAGATTAAGGTAACTTTATGGTTTTCACTCACGATGGTGAGGTTATTCCTTCTTTGTGACACCACTTTAGAGGTTGTAGTAGTCGAACCCAGTGCCTGGATTGCAGCTTGGCTATCAGAAAGAATAGCGATATTGCCCTTAAAAGAGAAATCTCTGATTAGTAGCTTAGAGGCTTCCCCAATTGCCAGTACTTCCGCCTGGAAGACACTGCTGATATTAGGGAGACGCACAGATTTCTCAATTTTAAGTCTGTGAGGATATATACCAGCTCCAACACCGCAGCCCATTTTACTGCCATCCGTATAGACTGTATTGTCGAAATTGTTAAGAGAGATCCCCTTATTCCATTCTTCCCTAGAATGTATCCTTCCCTAGAGCTTTCCACCAAACTACCGAACCATACTATAAAATAGGTCGTATAACCATCTTATACAGCCATAATTTATGCTTAGGTTGAAGACCCCATCTTCTTCCAAGCATACGTTTACAGGCATATAAAGCAATTTCCTTCAACATTTAATTTCCAGCTTAGTTTGGAGTCCAGAATAGCCCCAAGTACTTTGCGCTGGGTGGTAGTGTCCGTTAATATTAGGTAAGGTAAAAGTTGGTACCTTATATCTGGTGGTGAAAAGCATAAGTTATGTTTTACGCGGGTTTAAACCCTCGCCTCATCCCGTGGCCCAAGAGTTAAGCTCGCCTAGCGCCCTTTGGATGATCCCACTGATCGTATTAGGACACAGTCCTGACGCCATTAACACCACATCATCAGCGTACGCCACCGCTTTTACCCCACCTCTATTACGTTTTGTTAAGACTTTGCTAATAACGCATAACCAAAGAAGTGGAGACAATACTTTCCGCCTGTGGAGTGCCCCTGTGGGCCTTCTTGGTTATGCTGATATATTCCATATTAGCTTTGATGATCCTGGTTTCTAGCATTACTGCAATTACTGATGCAATTGTCCACCTCTAAGTCTATCAACGCCCGTTGGATGGCATCTGTACTAACATTGTTAAGGGCGCTTTCTATATCCAAGAATGCTGCCATGGTATAATGTTTGTTCTCTAGAGAGCCCTCTATTTTTCGGATTACCTCGTGAAGCGCTGTCTCCGTAGATTTGCCTTTAAGGTATGCGTATTGTGCAGTTGATATACCAGAGCTCTCCAAAGAGCTTCTGAGATATATATCCAAAAGTCTTGTAAAGGTTTTTAACAGGAAAGACGAAGGACTGATTGGCCTATAATCCTTCGCTGGCTCATGTCCCCTCCTGTCTATTTTTGGAATGAAGACGATCTTGACTAGTTTCCAACTATCTGGAATATGACCTTAGTTTAAACACGCTTTAAAAATTTCCTCTAGCCATGGTAGGATACAGTCCAAGGTTTCCTGTAACATTTTTGGAATGATCCCATCTGGCCCCGGAGATTTAAAAGGTAAGAAAGATTTAACTGCCCATGCAACGTTCTCCTTTGTAATTATTTCTTTTGCAAGATGCTGTGGATTATATTGGCTCCGTTTGATATTTCCCCTCCCACTTTCGTGGACGCTGCATCCCGGGAAATGCGTGTTTAGCAGAAGTTCTAGCGATTCTTCTGTCGTAGCAGTCCAGGTACCATCAGGCTTCTTGACTCAAGAAGCCATTGAATGATCTTTGGACAGAACACGGCTAAGCCTAGCAAGATTTTGATCAAGATTTTATTTCGAGAGTTCACTGCTCTACCAAGAAGGGTGGGATTTTTTGCTAAATTTTATGGGACAGGACGTTTTTTAGGCCTTACTAAATGCCTTCTCCAGTGTGGTAACCTTACTCTCAAGGTTTTCGGTGAGAGTGATTTGGTGGATGAGAATATCTCCTATCCTTTTATTTACTATGTCTCTGATCCTCTTCTAGTTGGTTCTTAGTGGATTTCTATACGGTAAGGGCGTATCACCATTAAGATCCAGATCGTACAAAATCCAGCTGTGATCCGAGAAATAACTTTCTTAGAGGTCCTCCAATTGTCTAACCTTACTGAGCTGTTTTCAGACAATAGAGTAACATCGATCACTTCCTACCATTCCCTGAAGTACTCCGTACTGGGAAAGGTGAAAGTGGGAGAGCTACCCCTCTTACATATCGACAAGTTAGTGTTAATTATGAAATCATAAAGAGACTCATCTCCGTCGTTTGTTTCGGAGCTTTCCCATAAAGCGTGCCTTGCATTGGCATCGCATCCGCGTTTGTTTTCCATTCAAATTGTAATAGCAAATCAATTGGCCATCTCCAACTTTTAAATTCACAAACTGGAACTATACCTTTTAAAAATGAGCTACAGGCTCTTAATTATGCTAAACCGTCAATGACCATAAAAGATTTACTGTTATTATATGTACGAAGATACTCTATTTCTCAATCTACGTAAAAAAAATAAAAGAGTTTAAAAAATTATAACCGAGCTTATCCAAATTTCACAATCTTTTTATATCCCATAAAGAAAAATACGACATACTTGAAAAATGCAAAACAATAGTTGAAACTACTATCTGTAAAAGAATAAAATCAACTTAAAAAACTAAAGAACACCCATTATACTACAGAAGTTCTCAGTGGAGAAAAAGCTTTATAAAAAAATCATACTCGAACTAGTCCCAGAGGGAACACTTTTCTTTCAAACTTTATGGGAAATGAAGACAAGAACTTGTCTAGAACATGTCGCGATAATTTACCATTTACGACATCTATCTGATCGTTTCAAAAAAAAAAATTGAGTAATTGTGACTCTATACAAGTCATAGTACGAAATGTGAAGCTTGTTCCATTAAAAAAGTTGCTGAAATCTATTTTTGGCAAAATAAAATAATAGCCGTAAGCCTTGTGAGAAATTTCAATATTTTAACTCGATCGTAAATACAAGAGACATATTCTAAAACAAACACAAATGAATGCGATGAATACTAAACTAAAAAAAGAAGTTCCATTGTTTCTTGCAAGTCAGGAAGAGAAGGAAGAGAATTTTATTGCTCCGGACCCGCAATATATTCAACTAAAATTTGCTTTGCATAAATGTCAACAAGAGTTCGAAATGCATAAAAAACTGCTAAAAGCTTTATCCAAAGTAGTGAGTCCGAGAAGTACTTGGAGATACGTGAGTAAAGATGAAAGACATAAAATATCATAGCTATTACCTTTAAATAAAACATACTCTTCAGGCTAGACACGGCACTTTTTATGAACAATATGTTAGTTGATGAATTACACTGTCTTTAAAAGTGAGTTTCGCATGACTCGGGCTACTTTCAAAATCATGAGCGAAAAGGTGAAGGGTATCGCCAAGCGAGATACTTTCTTCAGGAACTGCATACCACTGGAGAAGAGAGTTGCGATCGCCTTATATACGCTGCTATCTTCCTCAGAGTATGAAAAAGGAGGCCGTCTCTTTGGTGTTTCTAAGTTGGGGTTTCTTAGGCGAATGTATGAAACATATTGCAGTCATTCTGCTGTGAAGTGTGGAAAGTTCTTGCTCCTGTTTACTTTAGTAGAAATATCGTCAATGGCGAAAAGTAAACGAGTGCATGAAAGGCTTTGTGCTCGAAATTTACAGCCTTGCTTCCAGTTAGAATGGAATGTACTTCCGAGTAGTAGGACCAGGAGGAAGGAGCTCCGCCCGAAAACCCCATATTATTTTTTTCTTGCCTGAAATGAAAACAGAGTTTTACTAAAAAAACACGGCTTTGGCTTACAGTAAATACAAAGGATATTTCCACTGATTATAAGCTTTTAGTCCCAGTTAATAATGACGTATGGTAGCGCAGCGCAACTTAGTGAATCGTAGTATTGGGCGTAGGCGACATTTACTCTTATTCGTTGCACAACCATACATCACGATTGGCTGGGGCTTCATAAGCGGTGCAACATTGTTAAACTTTAGTTTCGAAGTTTATCTACTTATAACGGTTTGTAAGGTTATGGATTTTATCCCGTATCTCCGAAGCGGAAAACGCCTCCTTCCCTGTACTCATTTCGGCTTCCATCCCCATGAAAATATGGCTGTTCGTCTTCGCGCATCTGAAATCGTGCGCTGGGTCTGCCCACAACTCTAATACCATTTTTTCGGCACATGCAGACTACTTCGTTGTTGGTTTCTATTATTTCACACATCTGCAAGCATAGTGAATAGTTTTCATTCGTATTAAATCAATTTATTTCAGAAATTTACTTACGATTCCATATTTGCGTCATTTTCTCATCCAATTGTTAACAATCAGTGTCACAATTCACAATAGAACTAAGTAGGGCTGCATTTTCCCGTACTTCTCTTACAGCTTTTCCAATACAACATGGCTAACCCAGCAGGTTAACTCGAGGTTAGTAGCTAATCTACTTTGAATCAGGTTATCTTTTGTATGGATAACCTGGTAGGTTAAGACCTAGATTAGCGAGTTAACCTTGAAAGTGGAGATAACCTCGTTAACCTAAAGAGTGAGGCTAGGATGTAAAACAGCTTGTCATGTTGCACTGTGTCGAATGCTTTCGAGAAAACACATGATTACATCTTTTTGCACATCTTTGCAATTTTGGACAAGAACATGAACACAAAGCAGCGCTTCACGAGTTCCCATGTCATTTATAAAACCAAGTTGCTTCTTCAAATATTTTATAAATTCTATTGTGTATAATTAAAAAAAAAATGTGTGAATTTAGTGAATGATTCATGAGACTTATGAGCCTATATTCCTCGCACTTCTTTAAGTTGGATTTTTTTGGTAATGTAATGAAAACAGACTTTATCCAATCCTGCGGAAACCTTCCGGTATCGTAGATGTGGTAAAGGAAGGATCTGTAAATCTTCTTGGTTAATAAATTTTAAAATTTCACCAGGAATCTCGTCAAAACCTGTTGCTCTGTTATCCTTTGAAGAACGTACAGCCTTTTCTATTTCGTCTAATGTTATGCTGTAACCAGTGACATCCTTTGGTTACTTAAAAGGTGGTCGATTGTTATTGAAAAAATTACGGACATATCGTTTCCAAAGAACTTCCTTTTCATTTGTGTCTGTTTTCACCACAGAGGTAGTAGCAGAGGTGTCTTCTTTTTAGGAAGAACTTCGCAAGTTCTATTGATCATTTTGTGAAAATTGAAATCATCATGAGCAGCCTCTCTATTAGATCGCATTGACTTTTCAGCCACTCAGCTTTCGCAACCCGCACTTTTCGACGAATTTCCTGATTTAATTAGTTTCGATGTATTTATTCTTATGAGTTCTCCTTTCCTTTATTAATCTTATTATTTCATTCGTCATCCATTCGGTTTTGTATTAGGTTCCTTTTGAGCTTTGTTGCAAGTGCAGAAAGTGAAAATTGTATTTTTTTCCACATTTCAAGTGGTTTTTGGACGGGATCTCTTTGATGGTGTTGTTAACTCCTTTCTTACTATTTCCTTTTTATTTCTTGCGTGTGGCTAAGATTGTGAAGGTGATTGTGATAGGACGATATATCGGCGCTAGGATATGCGTTCGCTTTGGAATTTGCTGTAATTACAATATTACAATTTTTATCTTCTGGTGACAGTCATATTTACAGTCGACTTTTCGGTAACTTAAACCAGGTATTGATTGATCTATCGAATTTAAGGAAAAAGCTCACAACGCTGCGCGCTATGAACTTTTTCATAATAATTGCAACAATTTAGTATGTCTATCTTCAATCTGTCCATTTCTATTTTTGCGTTTTTAAGCTTACCAGCTTCGAATAAACTGCGAACGTTCCAAGTTTCAATATTGAGTGTTTCTTGAGTTTTACCTCCGGGGATACTTAGCACCCTCGTATTGTCGATACTGATGGCTGTTTTTGCAATTGTGCTTCCATTAAATTTGTAAATCACTAGTGTATGATTTTCGTGGGAGTTTACTTTACTTGCTTCCCGTGTTTGTTCTCCGTGTTTCCGTCACACTGGAGATCATGCACCTATTTTTTGATGTGGACCCAGAATCGTTAAAGGTCATACGGTCTAGGTATGGAATGCGCCTATCTAAATCTTGGAAGGGTACCCGTTACTGTTCTTGATTCAGCTTTGGGCAAGGTCTAAAATTAAATTATGGCTGTCCATGTGACACTAAACATTTCATTTAGACGGATTATTTTGCAGCACAGCTCAGCGACTACGGGTCTCTTATCCCGCAGCCATGCGAAACTGCACACAAATCATCACATAATATTCATTCAAGAACCGTGGGTGTCCCAAAGGGCCAATACAGGGCTTGTGAGATATACAGTGTTGGCCTATCCTTACATGTATTTTTATGCCGAAAACGGCCGATTGCATTTTGTTAAGACAATTCTGTTGTCAAGACTTAGTTGCAGCTAAGATAAAGTATCGATTAGGGGTAACGAGGTAGAGACAATGGTTGTCTCGGCCTATTTTTCCTGCGACTTTATTCTCCCTCCCCCCACAAGGGAGGTTATGGAAGTCATAAGTACGCTGAATCCATGGTCTTATTGTGAGATGTGATGCGAATTCACAGAACACACTCTGGGGTAGCACGAAATGTAACTTCAGGGGGCATAAGCTCGTGGATTTCATTCTGTCATCTCGCTTAGTTATACAGAACGTTGACACCAGCCCGACTTTCGTACCCAACAGGAGATAAGAAGTGATTGATATGACATTATCAAACTACAAAATAACAGATGACATTACTGGTTGGAAAGTACTTTATAAAGATGTGCCCTATGTGGCGAAAATCATACTGCAAATTAAAAAGGATGCATGGTCTACAATGAAATGCCTGCCATGAAAAAGTTCCTCATAAAAATATATGCAGTTCGGAGTCGGCTTGAAACTGTAGGTCCCTCCATTTGCGTAACAGCATCAAGCCGCACGCCAAAAATAGGAGGAGGAGCTCGGCCAAACACCCAAAAAGGATGTACGCGCCAATTATATATATATATATATGTGGTCTACAAATACAAAAATTCCCCTCCGTCCGTTAAAAAGAACTACCAGCAACGCAAACGCCACCCACATACCAGTATCACAACACAACAAATATGTCTTTATCAACGAGCCATAAACAGCATTCTCTCACAACTAACACCTACCCGACCCAACAACAAGACGATTTACAAGAATTGAAGCAAATGATGAAACATCTAGTTGCTCAAATGACCAACATGATGAATATCATAACCTTGCTTGTAACTAAACTTGATAAACAATAAATTAATAATCACCCTCTGGAATGCTAACGGACTATACCACCACTTACTAGAATTGAAAATATTTTTAACCGACAACGCAATTGATATCATGCTTATTTCCGAAGCCCATGTCACTGAGAAGACCTATGTATATAAACATACCAAACTTCGATATTTATTATACAAATCACCGTGCCAACAAAGCTCATAGAGGCATAGAAATGGATGGCTATAAATCAGAACATATACAGGCGACTTCAGTCTGCATCAGCACTTTGACTGGCCCAATAAATATATCTGCTGTTTATTGTCCACCCAAGTATAATAATACAAAACATCAATACCTCGATTATCTTAAATCAATTGGAAACCGATACCTAACAGAAGGAGACTACAATGCTAAGCACGTAAGATGGGAATCTAAGATAACCACCACTAAAGGAAGACACCTATACGAGGCCATTAAGGCAAATAACAACACCATATTAAGCACAGGAGAACCGACGTGTTGGCCAACTGACACTAAAAAACTTCCTGACTTAATGGACTTATGTATTACGAAATACCTCACACATGGGAACATTGCAATAAAATCACGCCTTAACTTATCAGCATACCACTCCCCAATAATAATAACGCTCCAGGATAGACCTGTTGGTAAAATCATTACCTCGCTATATAACCATAGAAAACATGGAAACTAGCGTCTCTTTGAAATCCCCCACCGAACTGGACTATGCAGTTGTATACTTAAACGATAACATAATAAAAGCCGTAACACATTGGACATCAAATTAGACACTTTAGCAACAAAGAAAGTCCCTGCTTTTATATTAGACAAAATCAAACAAAAACGCAAACTTAGAAAAGACTGGCAACGCTCCAAACACCCAATCGATAAAACTAAACTAAACAAATCATCAAATGAACTCGAAAAAATTCTCCAAGAACATAATGACAATCAACTTTAAACAATTACAGCTACCAACTATTCCCTATGGAAAACAACTAAAAAACTCACTAAAACAACCATACACAGCTTCCAATAAAAACAAATTCCAACACATGGGCAAGAACAAGCAAAGAGAAGGCGGAAACAAAGGCTGACTACTTTAAAATAATATTTACAAGTTAGTCCAGTCATTTGGTAAAAAAAGGGAGTTACCTGGAAAGTTTTCCGGGAGTTTTAAAACTGGGTAATTTTTATAGATTTTGGCATGCTCTTTTCGAATTTCAACTTTGCCGCCTCGTATCTGCGACGCTAGCGCCGCCATATTGAGAAAATGGCGCCTAAAAACAGTTTTTTTTACAATATCTCCTTTCCGACGCATTTTATTGAAGTGAAACTTCTTTTGTCTCGAAGGATGAAACGCTGTGAGGAGTAAAACCATAGCGTTTCATCTACATGTGACGCTACGCCAGCGCCATCTGTTAAAAGCGTGGCGTGGATGAAACGCTGTGAGGAGTAAAACTACGCTAAACTACGTAAAACTCACGCTATGCCAGCGCCATCTGTTAAAAGACTGGCGTGGCGTGTCGTCGTGAATGTAATGCGGTCGTTCATTATTGCATTCTTATCGAATGTAATTTGTAAATATGACATTTGATTGACGGCCGCCGTAGCCGAGTGGGTTGGTGCGTGATCACCATTCGGAATTCACAGAGAGGTCGTTGGTTCGAATCTCGGTGAAAGCAAAATTAATGAAAACATTTTTCTAATAGCGGTCGCCCCTCGGCAGGCAATGGCAAACCTCCGAGTGTATTTCTGCCATGAAAAAAATCTGCTCATAAACATATCATAAAACAAAATGAAATAAATGTATAAAAAAAAAAAAAAAAAAAATTTTCTTGTGATTCGAACCAAGGATTTCGGATCGGAAGCCCACATTGCTAGCCGCTGGGCTATCGCGCTGTGCTGTCGCCGCAAAATAATGTATCATAAATCTGTTTACCATACCAAAGACCATACACTTTGCGAACGCATTTCGGTGGAAACAGTTGACAGTTATCCCAAACACAATATTATATTAGTAACGCGAGACGCGTCATAGAGTGTGTGTGTAGTTTTGAGCAAATCTTACAAACATATTTTGTTTTGTTGATTGATTTCTGTTAAATATGGCATCAAATCAACAAAAACGGAAACCGAAAACAGGTGCTGAACGGCAACGTGAGTATTTGGAGCGTAAAAAATTAAGAGCTACTGTTGAACGCCGTGACAGTGAATCCTCCGGTTGTACGATAAGTGATAATTTGTAGTACCAACAACAAGATGCGGAACTACCATTGATGCAGTATTTCATCGATACCTTGATAGATTAGAATGTAGATCATTTTTTACGTATTTCAGTTACCATAAAGCCCTTGTTTCATTTTTGGAAAACGAATCCAATAATGATAATGACAATGCCGAGAACCAAATGTAATTGAGTACAATAAATTCATTTCTTTTTATATTAAAATAAATAAATAATTCTGTTTAATAAAATTCCATTCCATGCTTTCCATGACTTCTGCATGCATTATATTGAAATAATAGTTAAATTATTGATTTGTTGATAAAAGAAGTTTCACTTCAATCGTGCGGGTTCCGTGAACTACCACACACTTTCTTTTTTATTATTTATTTATTTATTAACTCGAAATAATTTCCTACATTTTACGTTATTACGATTTTTTTATAAAATCGATAGTTTTTGGCGTACGAGTGCCACAAAGTAATATTTATCTACACCACCACGTTTTTTCGTATATTTCTCTACAATAATCTTCTACTATCAGGCATGTTCTGCAAAACGTTTTCGGGCAGTATTTTCGCATTTTCCGTTTTCAAATCGTTTTATATGTCCTGTAAATCGTTCCGTTTTCGTTTTTTTTTTTCGAACATCAGCAAATCGTTTTGTCACCCTGTTCTGGAAATCGAAATCGTTAAAATTTTCCAGTTAAATTTTCGGCAACTTAAACGTTAGCGGTTTGTGGCATTCTTATAAACTGTTTGTTGAAATAAATTTATCAAAATGTGAGTATTTACTCAAAATAACTGCATATATTTATGTAGATAAAAGTGTTTATTTAAAATATTTAAAACTTATTCAAAAACTTTTAGGGGAAAACACAAGAACTCCAAGCAAGACCTAATTTTAGTCGAGTTTACGGAGTCTCATCCAGATTTGGCGAAGAATTTTTCGAAGGGCGACAGAGTTGCTGTTGAGGAAAAGTGGAAAGAGCTAACGACGCTGCTAAATACAGAAGGGCCGCCCCAAAAAGATGTTAATGGATGGAAAAAAGTAAGTATTTAGTAAATATTAAAATAAATATTTTCAAGATATGGTCTGACTGGAAGGGGTGCATTCGGAAAAAGGTTGCCCATAACAATCTAGAATCGAGGGCAACAGGAGGTGGACCCTTTAATAAGCATGCAGAGAACGTTAAATATAGAGAATTCTCACGAGCTACGAATGGTGTGAATTGTCAAAAATGAAGTGAAACGGCGAACACTGTTTCACCTCGCTCAACTCGAAGGCGGGGAAGTTTTTAACAGAGCTGATTACAGTGAATTATGTAGAAGTACATTGGCTCCGCTCACTCTTTGGTTTCTGTATGAAATCAAACTGACGAATGCCGACGGCACTTTGCAAAGAATTTGCTTGTGCACTTCTATGTTCCTTTGAATTATGCGGCAACATTCATCACTTTTCGTTTGTTGATTTAATCTAAAAATAAGAATTCAAACAAAAATTTTAGTAAATTGAAAACTTCATAAAAATTTGATGAAAATTTTTAATAATTTTTCGAGTCTAAATTAATTTTAGACAAGAATTCATAGAGCATACAAGTGTATGGTATATTGATGTATATGTATTTTTTTTTTTTTTTTTTTTTTTTTTTTTTTTTTTTTTTTTATCCGAAGGGGGAATCTTACATAGATACCGTCAATACAGACGGCATGCACGATTCATACTGATCGCTAAAGGTGCACCTCATTCGGGACCACGCACAGTCAGTATTACTACTAGACTGGACTTGCGAAGCAGTACACCTACGTACTAAACCCTAACTCCGACCTCTGTAGCTTTCGTTTGCCCTGCGGTACCGCCGTTTAAGCATTGCATCGCAGGGCTAAGCTAGCCATTATGGCTCTTCATTTGTATTTCTTTCTCCGTCTACCCTTCATTACTTCTTTGTCTTCGTTCCTTACTGCGTTCCCATTCCTTTTTCCGCAGTTCCTGTAACGCATTCGCGGACCATTCTTTCATCTTGGCCCACACCAACTTCGACTGCAGCATGTGATTTACAATGTTGATGTATATGTATGTATATCAATATATGTTAGTTATGTTTGTGCAAAAGATCAGTTGCATCTTCAATTCTTATAGATTTTGATACATACGTGCACACGCACTAGAGCAATAATGGCCTATCTCTTGACGCACCACCTTATCATATTTACATTTGAATATGCATTCATTTGTTCCTTTGCAAACGAATTTTTTTTCAATTTAGATTTATTACATGGAATAATATATGTATGCATTTTATAGATAGTATAAAACATTTTATAGATAGTATAAAACTTTGAAATTTAAAATAAATAAAAGAAAACGTGAAAGAAACGTATTTGCATACATATGTATATGGGACAACTAAGTTCTATTACATCTTTAATAAATATAGTGTTGCACGCATACATATGTATGCACTGAAGCAACATGACCTACCTCACGAGCATCGCATTATCATATTTCATGCAATAATTAGGGTGTAAATATTCGAATGATCGAATTCCTGCAAATGCTAAAACAACTTCTTCTGCATATGCATCGACGCATGTGCATGTGCATATATGCAGACTTGATCCCTAACTATACCTATCTATATATATATATACGTATATCAATTGATCAAATCAAAAAATTCTGTATACAAAACGCTTCATTACCAGGCACACAGGAAGATGGCATATGCAAATATAAATATGTGAATTGAATTCAAGCAAAACAATGCTTAGGTATTAATATACACATATGTATGTGCATACAACCGCACACGCAGGGCACTCACGTTATTCCTTTAATTCCGAATGTCGTTCAAAGCTAAAATTCTATGCCTAGCGACTACAAGAACAAAAAAGTTTTGATATTCAAAATAAATAAAAGAATAATTTTAACAAACCCAAGATATACTCCATATTTACATATTTTATAGGATAAAAAAGCATATTCATATGTTACCGTAAGTATATCAGTAACAAAATCTGTTTAAACTGTTTCTTATTACATACATATGTATGTACATATATACATACACATGTAAGAAACAATTAAGCCAAAGGTCAATGTACTGGAGCAACCATGACCTACCTCACGTATTGGTATATTGCGCAAGTGTGCCCTATTATATGTATGTCCGTACATACATATACATACATTCTCGACTCCCAGCAAAACTATGCTTATTAGTATACACATATGTATATACATACAACAGCTAAAATTATAAGCCTGGCGGCTGCAAGAACAAAATACATTCATACGCGCAGTCGCAGCGGTCATGATTTTTTTAGTCGCAACGGCGCTGAAAAATCCAAAATATTCTATAACACTAAGTTCGAGCTCATCTGCTCATATGCCCATATGACAATTTTCTCGTCAATTTGAAAATAGTCAATATTGTAATATTTCGCGTTGAATTATTTGCCAATATTTGGTAAATCTTCAATTTTTGTCAAATCGAGTGGCCGCGGCTCCGTACATATGTATGCATCAATATATGTATGTAAATATGTGTTCTAAATTCTCGACAGCAATAGCAAATCGAAATATTTTTTCTATCGCAAGTGCTCGCAGCCTCATATGTATGTATGGCTATGGCAGTTTGTATACATGTATTTATGTACTATATATGCGTGTTTTGCTCTTGTTTTGCCATAGGAACAATTTTTCATATGAAGATATTTATTTTATTGAGCTGAACGAATATGTGTATTGATATTCTAATGAAATCCTGTCGAATTGTATTATTGGTATATGTTTCTTTAAGATCCTCTTACCAAATAAATATTATTATCCTTAAGAAAATGAAATACTAGTTTTTTTAATTTTAATTTTTTATTTTTATTCACAGAAATTTATGTATATGTATATATTTTACAATGCTATATTATAAATAATAGGTAATTACATTTCCTGAAATGAAAAAAAAAAAATATAATAGGACTATGAATAAGTTCATGCGGTTTTTTTCGAAATTTGAAACTTTATTGACGTAAAATGGTTACAAATTTAATATTCAAAGTATTGTCCATCGCTTACTACTACTTTTTCCCATCTTTCTGGCAATTCACGGATTCCCTTTGTGAAAAATTCGGTCGGTTTTGCCGCAATCCACGAATCGATCCATTTTTTGACTTCATCGTAATTACGGAAGTGCTGGTCAGCCAGGCCATGTTGCATCGATCGGAAGAGATAGTAATCGGATGGCGCAAGGTCTGGACTATACGGCGGGTGGGGTAGGACATCCCATTTGAGCGTTTCTAAGTATGTTTTGACCACTTGTGCAACATGTGGCCGAGCATTGTCATGTTGCAAAATAACTTTGTCGTGTCTATCGGCGTATTGCGGCCGTTTTTCTCGCAGTGCTCGGCTCAAACGCATCAATTGTCGTCGGTAGACATCCCCTGTAATCGTTTCATTCGGTTTCAGTAGCTTATAATACACAACACCCAGCTGGTCCCACCAGATACACAACATAACCTTCAGGCCATGAATATTCTGCGCCGACGTCGATGTTGAAGCATGGCCAGGGTATCCATACGTTGCCCGACGTTTTGGATTGTCGTAATGGACCCACTTTTCTTCGCCAGTCACAATTCGATGCAAAAAACCCTTTCTTTTGTGCCGTTGAAGCAGTTGTTCGCATGCCATAAAACGGCGTTCAACGTCTCTTGGCTTCAATTCATACGGCACCCAATGGCCTACCTTTCGGATCATTCCCATGGCTTTTAAACGTTTGGAAATGGTTGATTGATCAACTCCCAAAGTTTTTGCAACCTCTTCTTGCGTTTGAGCCGGATCTTGATCGAGCAATTCCTCCAATTCGGTATCCATGAACTTTGGCGGCGCACCCTCGCGTTCTTCGTCTTCCAAGCCAAAATCACCACTTTTAAAGCGTGCAAACCACTTCTGGCACGTTCGCTCAGCTAGAGCATGCTCACCATAAACTTCCACCAAGATACGATGACTTTCGGCTGCTTTTTTCTTCATATTAAAATAATGAAGAAGAACTCCTCGCAAAAACACATTATTTGGCACGAAATTCGACATTTTCAAGTGTGGTAAAAATATTGTTGTTTACGCTTCAAATAAAAAACTTATACTGACGTTTGTGCCTTACGACAGTAGCTCTCCAATGAATGTTTGGAAATGTGGATCGATGGAATAATAATCAAGTTACGCCATCTGTTGTAAAACCGCACGAACTTATTCATAGTCCATTAATTATTTTTATTCACAAGTAATTTAAGTATTCTTATATGTATATGTATATATTTTACGATGCTATAAATAATAGGTAATTACATTTCCTGAAATGAAAAAAAAAAATATAAAATTTTGAAAGCACGAATTACGAAATTGTTCTCATACTATAACAATTTCTCACACGACTTCGATATTGACATCGATTAAGTCATTGCGATTTACCTGATTTTTAAAACACTACTCTCAATCCATCATGATTAAGAAAAAAATGTAGTGCTTTAAAAATCTAGGCTCGGGTGCTAGCTGAAAGAGAAGAAAAAATAAAAAAGAAACCTGTAAAATAGACTAAAAAATAGAAAAAACCTGAAACGGAAAATACCTGTAAAATATATAAATAAAAAAACCTGAAATATAGAAAAGAGGAAAACCCTGAAATAAAATAATCTTCTTCTTCTTAATTGGCGCGATAACCGCTTACGCGATTTTGGCCGAGCTTAATAAAGCGCGCCAGTCGTTTCTTTCTCGTGCTAACCGGCGCCAATTGGACACACCAAGTGAAGCCAAGTCCTTCTCCACCTGATCTTTCCAACGCAGAGGAGGCCTTCCTCTTCCTCTGCTACCACCAGCTGGTACCGCATCGAATACTTTCAAAGCCGGAGCGTTTGTATCCATTCGGACGACATGACCCAGCCAACGTAGCCGCTGGATCTTTATTCGCTGCGCTATGTCTATGTCGTCGTAAAGCTCATACAGCTCATCGTTCCATCGTCTGCGATATTCGCCGTTGCCAACGTGCAAAGGTCCAAAAATCTTACGCAGAATCTTTCTCTCGAACACTCCAAGCGTCGCTTCATCGGATGTTGTCATCGTCCAAGCTTCTGCGCCATACGTCAGGACGGGCATGATGAGAGTCTTGTAGAGTGTTAGTTTTGTTCGTCGAGAGAGGACTTTACTGCTCAGTTGCCTACTTAGTCCAAAGTAGCACTTGTTGGCAAGAGAGATTCTACGTTGGATTTCAAGGCTGACATTGTTATAGGTGTTAATGCTGGTTCCCAAATACACGAAGTCTTTTACAACCTCAAAATTATAACTGTCTACAGTGACGTGGGTGCCGATACGCGAGTGCGCCGACTGTTTATTTGAAGACAGGAGGTACTTCGTTTTGTCCTCGTTCACCACCAAACCCATGCGCTTTGCCTCTTTATCCAGTTTGGAGAAGGCAGAACTAACAGCGCGGTTGTTAAGGCCGATGATATCGATATCATCGGCATACGCCAACAATTGTACGCTCTTATAAAATATTGTGCCTGAGCGATTAAGTTCTGCGGCTCGTACGATGCTCTCCAACATCAGGTTAAAGAAGTCACACGACAGTGAGTCACCCTGTCTGAAACCTCGTTTGGTATCAAACGGCTCGGAGAGGTCCTTCCCAATTCTGACGGCGCTGCTGGTGTTGAGCAACGTCATCTTACATAGCCGTATTAGTTTTGCGGGGATACCAAATTCAGACATAGCGGCATACAGGTAACTCCTTTCTGTACTGTCGAATGCAGCTTTGAAGTCGACGAAAAGATGGTGTGTGTCGATTCTCCTTTCGTGGGTCTTTTCCAAGATTTGGCGTATTGTGAATATTTGGTCGATGGTAGACTTTCCAGGTCTGAAGCCACACTGATAAGGTCCAATCAGTTGGTTGACGGTGGGCTTCAGCCTTTCACACAATACGCTCGCTAGAACCTTATAGGCGATATTTAGAAGACTAATCCCGCGGTAATTGGCACAAATTGCAGGATCGCCCTTCTTATGGATTGGGCAGAGCACACTTAAATTCCAATCGGCAGGCATGCTTTCATCCGACCATATTTTGCATAGGAGCTGATGCATGCACCTTACCAGCTCCTCGCCGCCATGTTTGAATAGCTCAGCCGGCAGTCCGTCGGCGCCCGCGGCTTTGTTGTTCTTTAGGCGCGTTATCGCTATTCTCACCTCGTCATGATCGGGTAACGGAACTACAATTCCGTCGTCATCGATTGGGGTATCGGGATCTTCACATTCTCTATGACATGCGCAGCTGTCACTGTTTAACAGGTTCGAGAAGTGTTCCCTCCATAATTTAAGATTGCTCTGTACGTCAGTCACCAGATCGCCGTCTTTGTTCTTACAGGAAAACGCCCCGGTCTTAAAACCTTCTGTAAGCCGCCGAACTTTCTGGTAGAATTTTCGGGCGTTGTTCCTATTGGCCAGCATCTCAAGCTCCTCGCACTCACGTATTTCGGCCTCTCGTTTCTTCTGTCGGATAATACGTCTCTCTTCCTTTTTCAGCTCTCTGTAGCGATCCCACATGGCTCGCGTTGCGCCCGATCGCAGCGTGGCTCTATAGGCGGCATCTTTTCTTTCTGCGGCAGCATGACACTCCTCGTCGTACCAATTGTTTTTTCGGGCTCGCCGGAATCCGATTTCTTCTTCGGCGGCGGTACGTAGGGAACGAGAAATGTTGCTCCATTGCTCGCGTATGCCGATTTGTTGGGCAGTGCTTTCGGAGAGCAGGAGTGAGAGTCGAGTGGCGAATCTTCTGGCTGTCTGTTGTGATTGCAGCTTTTCGATGTCGAACATTCTTTGCGTAGGTAGATGCACGTTTTTTGCTGCACAGAGGCGGGTGCGCAGTTTGGCTGCAACAAGGTAATGATCCGAGTCGATGTTGGGTCCTCGGATCGTACGTACATCTAATACACTAGAAGCGTGTCTTCCATCTATCACAACATGATCGATCTGGTTTCGCGTTTTTCGATCAGGAGACAGCCAGGTAGCTTGGTGGATTTTCTTATGCTGGAATCTGGTGCTGCAGACTACCATGTTTCGGGCCCCGGCGAAGTCGATCAGCCTCTGTCCGTTACCGGATGTTTCGTTGTGCAGGCTGAATTTTCCGACTGTGGGACCAAAAATTCCCTCCTTGCCCACCCTGGCGTTGAAGTCGCCAAGCACGATTTTTATGTCGTGGCGGGGGCAGCGCTCATAGGAACGTTCCAGGCGCTCATAGAAGGAATCTTTGGTCGCATCGTCCTTCTCTTCCGTCGGGGCGTGGGCGCAAATTAGCGATATGTTGAAAAATCTGGCTTTGATGCGGATTGTTGCGAGACGCTCGTCCACCGGAGTGAACGACAGTACTTGGCGACGAAGTCTCTCTCCCACAACAAATCCGACACCGAATTTGCGCTCCTTTACATGGCAGCTGTAGTAGACGTCGCAAGGTCCTATGGTTTTATTTCCTTGTCCCGTCCATCGCATCTCTTGGATGGCAGTGATGTCAGCCTTTACTCTCACGAGGACATCAACCAGCCGGGCAGAGGCACCTTCCCCATTAAGGGACCGGACATTCCAGGTGCATGCCCTCAAATCATATTCCTTATTTCGTTTGCAGGGGTCGTCATCAGTAAAGACAGTTCTCATCCGAGGCTTTTTTAATCTTTTCATTGGGGGGGATTTTTAAGTGGCGGGTCCCAAACCCAGCGCACAACCAGCTATCCTGGAATGTTTCGCCTTCTCACGTTAGCTCACTCCCGAACGGATGTTCGGAAGCTAACCAGAGGATACGTGGGCTAATCCCGGACGTTGTGAGCTGCTTGAACCATATGTAGAAGAATCGTCCTGGCCACTCCCAAGTGAATGGCGATCAGTAACTTTCCCCACTTGCGTGGACTTCTACACATGGAACCATCCAACCATCATTATATGCAAAGGATAGCTAATAGATTATTTATTACCTGGGTGAGCGGTGAATCTCTTTTCGTTGGGCCCTGGCCTACAACCTACTTACAACCTACAGCTTTTTTAATTTATTTTGAATTTTTCTGACTTTGGCATTATTGGCCTCATTTCGCAAGAGCCACTTTGCATTCTTGAATAAAAGGACAGTTAAGAGAAAATCTAATAGCTTCACGCGATGATTTCTACATTCGCCAGATACTATAAACCAGTCGGGAAACTCTTTTTGTGTTTTTTCTTTTAGAGCGGACAACATTGAACACCTAAGACCTGCAATGTGGGCATATTTTGCGAAGAGCTTACGGTACCACACCATTTGGAGTCGACACACTTCGAAAACCCTGTCTTCAGGATTGACAAGCCTTAAATCGCTGTCATCCGTGAAGTTTTTTCATCTTATCAGGGCTTCTGAATGCAACTTCAGCTCCCCTTTTGTTTTCGTCATGGCGTGGGTGCACTTTTCACATTGTAACTTGCACAGCACTTTCTGGTAAATACCATAGCCAGTGAAGTAACGCTGCACTTGTACCTCAGCTTCATGACTTTCTTCAGCAAAATTTAAATCTTCCACATCAATCTCTTCTAAAATGAGATCTTCATTTCGCTGGTCTCCTACTTCTGCCTCAAGATGACGATCTTCGGGGCCTATATACCAATCTAAATTCATATCGTCATCATCTGTACAATTAGAACCTTTCTTCTCAAATTTCTGGCGTAAAATTTTCATTGAGATCAGTCGCGCAACTATGTATTGAATTTCGTGAGCTGATGGATGGGTATTCATACCCTGACTAACCCGTATGCGATAGAAAAAGTTTTCCAATGCATCTTGATTCATTTTCCCGGTGAAAATAAATTGTAGGGAGCTGTGCTCAATGAAAAGTTCCTCACATAACTGTTGCATCGCTAAAATCGTTATGCGGAAACCTTCGATGCACTTAACGCGTGCGTTTCCCGGCAACTTTAATGACCGCAAAAAATCTAGATGTTTATTTAATCTATGAATTTTTTTGGTGTCACCACGCCTAATCGGACATTTTGAAGGATTTTTCGACTGGAATCTTTTTGCATCCAATTCATCAAAGAGATCATTCATTTTTTTAACGAACATCTGTGTGTTCTTAGCGCATTTAATCACATAGTCATCACTGCCTAATAAATTTTGGGCCAAGACCATGTCGATACCAGAGGCTACCGAATTGCTCAGGACCTGAGTCGCGCGTGAAACGCTCATTTTTTCCATAAAACTGGGATATATATGGGCCTCCGTTAGTTTCGGACAAATTTTAAAATGGGGATTCATTTGATCTATATCAAACAATTTTTTGATCACCTTGAAGCTTGTCACTCCATCTGGTGTTAAGATGTCATATTTCATCAAGGTATTTCGGACGGACTTTATCAAGTGACAGTAATCGAACATGCAAAAAATTTTTGTGTCTTCGTGCAGGAGAAAGGGGCGATTCTCAGAAATCCCTAAAGTGTTAAAAATAGCAATGTTGGTGGGCCCTTGATCGCAAACTATACCTTTCAAATTTAACCCCATTTTTTTCAGTTGTGCGATATTTTTTTTCAAAATGGACATCAATGTCTCCGTAGGTATACCCCCACTGGAGATATAATACGAAAACACGTATTTCCATTTGGAGCACAATCCCTTAACCATAAAAAATAAACATCTATTCCCAATTTTGTTTTCGCGTTGACCTTCCCCATGGCCTACAAACCCATCGATAACATCTCTAGCTTTATTATAGCTCAAATCCGACCTGATCATAATTTCATCGAATAATAGAACGCTTATGCGTTCGGTGTCGGACATATTTGAAACAATTTTTTCTAAATTATTGCAGACATTGGCATCGAACCCCGGAACAACATATTTGATGGGGCGCCAACGCGAAAGGGATGATTTATGGGGCAAAGCAAAACCTAGATCGTCACGCATAAACGTATATGCTTTGGAGGACATATAATTAATGTTTTGGGCCAATGTCTTTTCCTCCTCGCTATAACGATTTTTTTGGCCACTGACGATCATTCTTGCGAAAGTTACAGCATCACTGCTTGAAGTTTCTTCCGCAAGAACTGCACGACTACACAAATATTTATATTTTTGCAGTAGCTTCTCATTCTCTGCTTCTAACTCTTGAATTCTTTTTTTTAATTTTATTTCATTGCTCCGATAATAACGAGCAGCCTGAGCAAATCGTTCGCTACTGCTTGTGATTTCTAAGTCCTCACAGATGTTTTTGTTTTTGGGTGCCTGCCTTGTTTCCTCTAGCATGGAATACTTTGCGAATTCTTCTAACGTAAGATCGTTTCCTACACCTACTGTACGATTTACGTACACTTTAGTAACGGGCGGGCAAACCCAATCAGAGCCAGTACTAGGTGAGCGACTTCTAGTAACTGGCTCTAATTTTAAAGATGGAACAGCCCCATCTAAAACTTTATAACGAGTTACTTGCTCTGGACTAAAGTGACGCTTACAAACATATAGCCTGTCAGTATCGGCTGGTTGCACGTTGCAAGCCAGGGCCCAACTATTTCTAGCCTCTCCGCGTCGAGGAAAGGCGTATAATGCATGACCCTTTTCCACTACGCATCCTACAACGCAACAGCTTCGTTGCTTCTTCGGCATTGTACAGCTGTACGTAGGGTCATCGTCATGCCCTATTAAAAAAATGTATTTTATAATATAATAATTTATAAACATTCAATAATTTAAAAACATATAATAATTCATAAACATATAACCGCACGAACTTATTCATAGTCCTATTAATTCATCAAACTACATATAACGCATCACTACGAAACGACTACACGAAATGACGTAAAAATTTTCCGATTGGTTGTTTTGATTTTATTCAACGAGGCATAGCAACGGATGCCGTGTATTGTAATATTATGGTTATTAATAAAAAATTATTTTCTATGAAATTATATACATATCCTAAATCCCTCAAAACTACTCGCTCGGTAACTTTATCACACTTGGAAATTCCCATTTATATTTATTTATATATACATATACATATTTATATATGCACATACATATATCAAATAAATTAGCATAATCTATGCGCATACATATGTATATGTAACATCATTTACATTCAAAAATTAATTTAAATTTATTAACTTACTCCACTTTCCTCCCTCAAAACTCTAATGTTACCAGTTAGCAAGCCTCACCCTCAATAAAACCTATCCACCCTAATATTGTATGAAATGTATGCAATACATATGCAGGTATGTGTGTTTGCTATTCTTGTAGGTTCGCTTCAGCGAAAACACACATACCTACTTATGTATTGCGCAAAAATTTACCTAAACAAAGGGTGGGGATGACACCCTTTCTTAAACATTTTCCCCCCACAACATATGGCTCAAATATAAAAATATGGCGAAATATAAAAACACACATATGTACCTACTTATGTATTGCACAAAAACTTACCTAAACGAAGGGTGGGGATGGCACCCTTTCTTAAACATTTTCCACCCACAACATATGGCTCAAAATGCTTTATGCACACATATGAGTTGTGGGGTGGAAGATGCACCGCCGTCGGGATTTTTAAGTTGGCCCTCCATTTTGCCACTTCCTCAGGATCATTTGGGAACGAAAACAGGCGTTTTTCGTCCCGCGAACAACCGCGTACGCGACACAATCTATCACTCATTTTTTTTTAGTTTTAAATTTCTTGATGTCACGCACGGCGCTTTGAAAAAAAACGCTAAATTTCTACCGCACTTTAAACACACGAATGCACGCACGGCGCTTTGAAAAAAACGCTAAATTTTTAACGCACTTTAAATACTCGAAAACACGCACGGCGCTTTGAAAAAAACGCTAAATTTTTAACGCACTTTAACACTCGAAAACCGATTTTAACGCCCGAATTAAAGTCCGCCCGTTGGAATTTGCAAGTCGCCGCCTTCGCAATTTCGCAAAACTTAAATCCCGTTAACTTTTTGCGATTGACATTTACTATTCTGGCGCAATTTTCCAAATTCCAAAGGGCGAAATAAATCACAAAAAAAAAGCACCTGTAATGTCAAATACATTACGCCCCTCACACAAACTTTTCTAATAATATCTTACATTACTAACTGCTGTTAATAATACTCACTTGCTGTTAAATTTTCCGAATTTGCTTTTACGCTGTTAACTATTGGTGAAAAATGTGTCAGTGGTGAAATTGTCTTCGCGAGACGAGTACCCCTCGAAAATGAACACTTTCCAGTCATTAAGACTTCTCTATTCATTAACGTTCTCTGAAGCATGTACTGACGAGCAACGAAGAATGTGTTGCAAGAACTTGTGGAATTTTTGCAGCCGTTGAGGGCATAAACCATTCTAGAAGCTTTGGGACAGAAGAAAATAATAGCGCTATCGAATCTAAGGAAGAACGGTCCCAAACAAGTAGGGAAGCGGTGGCTATCCTGAGAGCTGCAAAAAGGCCACGAGTGTCAACGCAGGACAGCCTTCCGACGTGTATGGCAACGCAATCTACTTGTATGGAGAAAATATCCACCACTTTAGATAACATTTGCGAAAACCAACACAAGATTGCAAAATCGTAGGAAGATGAAAGGGAAGAGATTCGACGACTTTGTCGTGCTGTGTAGAAACAAAATGAATTGCTGGCAGAGCAAAATCGCTTGAAGACTCAAAGTATAGAGCAAAATCAAAGACATTACCTCAAAATGGAGCAGTTGCAACATGAAACAGTTAAAATTAAAATTAAAATGCTTGAGATAGAGACTAAAAAATAAATATAAAAGAATCTTATTGAACTGTTATGTATATATTTACTTTTAATATGAATAAATTTTATGTTCTATAATATTAAATTTCTAGCAATAGAGTCTCTTATATTTCTGCCAACACTATATAAACTACTGTTTTCCTCATTTTCAGCAATTCCCTCATCAATTGGATTGTTTTCTAATACGCTTTCTGTTTCAATGTCATCTATTTGATTATTCCTACATATGTTATGTAGTGCGCAACAAACATTTATTATCTTCATTACCTTTTGCGGCGTATATGGCAGGGAAGTTTTCAAACAACGAATCCGACTTTTTAATACTCCTATAACACGCTCAACGATGTTACGTGCTTTTGCATGCTGCTGGTTAAATCTGTGTTCTGCTGATCTTGGGTATGGGTTTCTATATGGAGTCAGTAGAAATGACTCTATACCAAAACCAGAATCTGCCAGTAGCCAAGACCCTCGGTCACCAGCTTCATACTGTGATAGGTAATAGTGTTTTGCACTGCTCATACTAAATACGAAAGCGTCATGGCTTGCACCAGGCCGAGTTGCATCTACTGCTCTTATTATCATATCAAAATCACAAATCTGTAAAATAAAGGCAGTAAATTTTAAATTTTAGAAACACAGTTTAAATTCATTCTTACAATCATTGCGTTTATGCTAAAAAAACCTTTTCGGTTAAAAAATAGATGCTCGTTCTCAAAAGGTTTAATCAGAGCCACATGTGTTCCATCAATACACCTTATTACTCCTGGAATATCGAATTTTTCTACAAAATGAAGTTTTGATTTTCTAGAATCCTCTTCAGACATTTTCAGCTTAATCCACTTAGGACACAGAACATTTTCCAAAGCATTGAACATTTCGGATAATATTTTTGAAACTGTGCTTCTACCCATAGCAATAACTGTATCCTTTCCGACGGAACGTAGATAGGAACCTTCTGCAAAAAACCTAAGATTTGCTGCCAGCTTTAGTAAACTAGGTATGGACGTTTCTTTGACGAAAGGTTTTACTTCATTGAGCACTTCTAAAAAAGCGTACTTGCTTAGACGATAGTTGGAAACAAATCTAAAGTAGAAAAACTTAATGAATGCAGCAAAGTATAACCTTTGTTAATCTTACGTAGAATCCGGTGCACTGAGAGGATTCGAATGGTTTCTTAAACGCCGCCTATCTATTCTACTTTGGTAATCTTGCTCCTGTTCGTTTAACACATAAGCTGCCATAAAAAACATGATCATTTTTTAATTAAATCCGTTTATTTTAAAATTATTTCGTATTTTATGCCAACGAATTCTTTTGTCATTTGGTTTGTTTAGTTGTCAAAGGGAAATCAGATGTTTCGAACTTAAATTCGAATTTAAATGAAATCGGACGAATTACAGAACACCCAAGACAAAATCTTACGAATCGCCATTTCGGATCCAAATTGAAATCGCGCGATTTTCAGAACATGCCTGTATAGCATGTTTTAGAAAAGCAGGTATAAGGGTAATGTGTCGCCTTTGTTGAAGGGTTCCTTTCTCCCTCGACCTTCAACGAAACATCTGTCGGTAGAACTGAAGAGAAGTATCAAGTTTAGACTGAGTCATCAGTATACGTCTATCGATTTACAGTGTAGTTTGTGTTTTTAGTGTCATGGCTTCTGATGAAACAAATTGTTTTATTTGTGATAATCCATTATTAGAAAATGAAACAATTGAAGTGCAGGAAAAGAGATTGGAGATTTTTCGTAAATCAAGTGTTAAAAGAAATACCAATAAAGTTAAACTTTTGGCGGGAATAACATCGATAGTGGTTCATGTTGTATGTCGAAAACGATACAACAATAACAGCAGAGTTTATAGCAAAACAAAAACAGAAGCGATTGTACAAGCGTAGCGTTGTGTACAGTGTGCGAAAATTATCAATGAAAAATAGTATAGCTGAACTTGCTAGAGCTCGTAATGATGATTGGGGTCGAGCAATTGTTGAACGTCTTCAGCATGTGAATGATTTGGTCGCAGCCGATGCACAGTGTCATAATTCCTGCATGAAAAAAAATGTATCAAGCACCACCAGCTGAAAATATAAAAAAAGGTCCGTATGCGAATGAGATAGATACTGCGATGCAGTTCATTTATTCTTACCGCCCACACATAAAAACAGTCAAAGCGCAACTTCTCAAAACCTACGGTGATGATATTTTAATTGCCATCACTGCCTATAAGGCTCCGGTGGTTTGTTTCCGAAATACAGGACTTAAGCTATTAACGGACGCCTGGTACAATCAAAAAAGTGATGACAAAGCAGAAGAACGTCGACGTATTGTAAAGACAGAAGCAGAAATTGTTATAGAAGATATTCGCTTTACAATCTATGAGACAAAGCATTAACCTCCAACAGATAATTTTTTTCGAGACTCTGAGTCTGATATACCTGAAACTCTACGCATTTTCTTAGATGGAGTGATTTTAAAAAACAAACGGGGGTCCCTTGAGAAATGGAAGAAAAAACGCATTGCTCTCGCCCATTCTATGATTGCAGCAGCAAGGCCAAAATCTTTTATATCAACAGTGCAGATTGGCCTAGCTGCAATTTTATTTCATAAGTATGGATCTCGGCCATTTTTAAAATCTCGGATACATTCCGAATGTTAACTGTGTCATACGGAGAAGCTACTTTGGACCAAAGCAACGTTTCTCGGTGGTACAAAATGTTCTCAGAATGCCGAAAAGATGTAAACGACGAAAAGCGTGCCGAACGCCCAAGCACTTCAACAACAGGCGAAAGAATTGATGAAGTGAAGAAAATGGTATTGGCCAATCGTCGAATCACCGTTAGAGAAGTTGCTGAGGACCTAGACATATCGATTGGATCGTGCCATTCGATTTTTTGAATGATTTGGGCATGAGATGGGTCGCCGCAAAATTCGTACAAAAATTGCTCAATTTCCACCAAAAGCAGCATCGCATAAACATTGTTAATGAGATGTTGGACTCTGTCCACGACGACCCAAATTTTCTCCTGTGGGTTATAACTGGTGACGAACCGTGGGTTTATGGTTATGACGAGGAAGCTAAAGCTTAATCATCTCAATGGAAGCTGCCGGACGAACCAAGATCGAAAAAAGTGGGCCAAGGTCGGTCGAATGTAAAAGTGTTGCTTATCGTTTTCTTCGATTGCAGCGGCGTTGTGCATCATGAATTCTTGCCACAGGGTAAAACGATCAATAAGGAATATTACCTGCAAGTCATGCGCAATTTGCGTGAAGCCATCCCCCAGAAAATCCCGGATTTGTGGAAGAACAAAAATTGGCTCTTCCATCACGATAACGCCCCTGCTCACACATCGTTGCTTGTGCTCGACTTTTTGGGCAAAACCAACACACTAACGATGCCACAGCCACCGTATTCCCCAGATGTGACCCCCTGTGACTTTTTCTTGTTCCCGATACTGAAGAGGCCCATGAAAGGACGACGCTACGCATCGATTGACGAGATAAAGACGGCAGTGAAGGAGGAGCTAAACAAGATAAAGTAATGATTTTTTGAAGATTGGAAAAAACGTTGGCATAAGTGCATAATATCTCAAACGGATTACTTTAAAGGGAACAAAATAGATATTAATAAATAAATAAATAATTTTTGAAAAAAACACAAAATGCACGATACCTTTTAAGGTAGGTAGGTAGGTAGGTAAGATGGCAAGAGTTCCCCAGGTACGCTACAAGTAGCACTTACGTGCCGTTTTGATACCATAAAGTGGACCACTACCTGTGAAAGGATTAAGGGAGGAGATAAGACCGTCTACAGCCATCCAGTGCTGTTGATGTAGCGGAGGAGAGAAAAGGGATCTAGGCTGGAGAATTTCATCAAGTCATCCCCAAAGGGGACGCTGAGGAATCTCAAGCGCCTAGCCGCCAAAGCCGGACATCTGCAGAGAAAGTGTTCCACAGTCTCTTTCTCTGTAGGATCCCCACAGCTTCTGCAATGGGGGTTGTACGGAATTCCAAGCTTCTCCGCGTGAGTGCCGATCACCCAGTGGCCAGTGATCACCTCAATGAGTTTGGAAATTGAGTGGCGGAGGGTTCCCATCACCTTAAGCGTTCTGTTTATATCGTATTGAGGCCATAGTGCTTTTGAAATGGCACACGATGAGACAGACCTTCATCTGTCCAGCGCTTTTCGTAGAAAGAAGTTGTGTAGTTTCCCTTTAACGACGGCCAAGGGGATACCGATGTCTGAGAAGAGGGCAGCTGGACTCGGTTCTGCCGCCCCCTTCCTGGCAACCTCATCGGCAATTTAATTTCCCTCTATATTCCTGTGCCCAGGAACCCAGATGAGGCAGATGTTTCCTGCACGTTCGAGGCGTTTAAGTTCCTCCTTACAGGAGTTCACGAGAAGAGAGCTGCAATGCGGCGACGACAGTGCCTTGATTGCAGCTTGGCTATCGGAAAAAATATTTATGTCTCCCTCCCAGCAGCGATCCCGAAGAATTTTGCATGCCGGCAGGATCGCGAAGACCTCTGCTTGAAAGACGCTGCTTGACTCCGGCAGTTTATAGGAGACCGAAATGTTGGCTGATTTGGAGTAGACCCCCGCTCCCACTCCAGACTCCATTTTGGATCCGTCAGTTAAAACAGAGGCCTCTATATCCGCAACAACTCTCCCCTCTTTCCAATCTTGCCTGCTCGGAAAGATAGCCCTAGCACAACCCTCAAAGCACAGTTTGCGGATGGAGAGGTCGGTGCGAATATCAGAGAAGGAAGGGGAGATCTGCTTCAAGATGCTGCTATGCCCAACAGGGAGTTGTCTCCAAAGGCCAAATTCCTTCAGTCTGATAGCACTCTGAGCAGCAATGGATTTAAGCTGCAGATCCACAGGAATTAAGTGGAGTATAACGTTGAGCGCAGCGGTGGGACATGTTCTGCAGGCACCAGTGATGCCCACACATGCAGTTCTCTGCACTCTCTCTAATTTAGTGAAGTCGTAGCCCTTCTGAAGAGCTAACCACCAAACTAGGCAACCGTATGTCAAAATTGGCAGAACCACTAAGTTGTACATCCAGAGTACGACACGTGGCTTCAGGCCCCATTTTTTGCCGAACATAGATTTACAGGCGTAGAAGGCTATATTAGCCTTCTTAACACGATTTTCTATGTGCAGGTTCCAGTGGAGCTTGGGGTCAAGTATTACACCAAGATACTTGACTTCCGATGAAAGTGTAAGACACTGGTTGTTAAGTCTAGGAAGCTTAAAAGGCGGAGGCTTGTTTTTTCTGGTGAATAGCATCAACTCCGTTTTGTCAGAGTTGACTCTGAGACCGCTACTGGCGGCCCATCTGATGAGTGTAGCCAGTGCATTTTCCAAAATTTCAGCCATTACTGATGGGAAGGGACCTAAGACCATCAGGACCAAGCCATCGGCATATGCTACCACCTTTACCCCACCCCTGTTTAAGCGAATTAAGGCTTCATCTACAGCTACTAGCCAAAGGAGGGGCGAGAGGACGCCACCCTGCGGTGTGCCCTATGTACGAATCTGGTGATTCTAGCCCCTCCTGCCACCACATTTATTTCCCTACCACCAATTAGGGACGAGATCCAGCGGTAGGTAGGCCTTTCTACCCCTAGCCTGTTTAGGGCCGTGACAATTGACTCCGCCGTAATGTTATTAAAGGCGCCCTCTATGTCTATAAAGGCCGCCAAAGTGAATTGTTTCCCCTCCAGAGATTTCTCTACAGTCCCTACTACCTCATGTAAGGCTCACTCGGTAGATTTCCCTTTTCGGTAGGCGTGTTGGGCTGGAGAAAGTCTGGTTTCACAGTGCTCTCGGATGTGACAGTCCATCACTCTTTCAAGCACCTTGAGAATAAAGGAGGTAAGACTTATAGGTCTGAAGTCCTTGGCCAGGACGTGGCCCCTCCTTCCTGCCTTAGGAATGAAGACCACTTTGGTTTTCTTCCAGCTAGCAGGAACGTGATTCAGCGCGATACACGCCGAGAAGATCTTTTGAAGAACGGGAACTACCACGGTCTTAGTCTTCTGAAGCATTACTGGCATGATACCGTCGATGCCTGGAGATTTGAAAGGGGAAAAACTCTCGATTGCCCAGTTTATCCTGTTGACGCACAAGACCGGTGTCAGAGACATCACAGGTAACCCCTCCTGCCGGTTCGGGTCTTCGTTACAGACCGGATCAATAGAGTTTTCCGGGAAATGGGCATCAATAAGGATTTTTAAGGATTCACCTGCAGATTCAGCCCACTCCCCGTTCTCTCTTTAGACAAGAGTTTTACAGGAGTGGTCCTTGGATAGGATCCTGCTGAGTCTGGCCGAGTCTTTTACGGATTCGATGGATTCGCAGTACTCTTTCCAAGAGTTGCGCTTCGCATCTCTAATGGCTTTCTTATAAACTTTCAAAATTTCCCGGTAATCTTGAAAGTTCCTTATTTGGTAACATTTGTTGAAGACTCTCCTAACCTTCTCTTTCAAGTCGGTCAGCGTCTTGCTCCACCAGGGAGGAAAGTCTTTCTTGCTAAAGGATGCTGGGCAGGCCAGTTTGAAGGCAGTCTGATAGGACCCTTCTAAGTGTCTAACTTGCGTGTCCAGTTGTTCCTTAGTGGTAGTCAAGAACTTACTCCTATTCAGCTTCTTGCAGAAAACCCTGTTTAAAAGAGACCAGTCTGTTCGTTTAGGGTTTCTGCGGGGTAGCAAGGTCTCCCGAATGAAATCGATTTCATAGAGGATTATCCTGTGGTCCGAAAACAAGTTTCTCTGGGAGACCGTCCAATTTTCAACCCTAACAGCAGATGAGTTTGTAGAAAGAGAGATATCAAGAACTTCCTCCCAACCATTTGATGTTCCCGATGCCGGGAAGACAAAAGTTGGGGTGTTGCCCTTGTTCCAGATAAGTAAATTACGGCTTAGTATAAAATCAAACAGAGACTCACCCCATTCATTGATCTCGCTGCTGTCCCAAATGGTGTGTCTGGCATTCGCATCGCATCCGATCAGGATGTTCTCCTTCTTGGGCTGGAGAGTATCCACTAGATGCTGCAACTCCTCAGGAGGCGCCGATCTGTCGTGGGCCATGTAGGCAGATACCAAGCAGAAGCAACTACCACTGGATGGTTCCACCCTGACCGCAGTCACATCCGGTGAACTGAAATTAGATATCAAAAAGGCATTAATTGTGTTCCTTACTAGGATACAGGCCCTTGGCTTACCATCAGTATGAACATAAAAGGGGTCATAGGATCTGTCCCTCAGTCCCATGATTTTATGCTGCCAGATCCAAGGCTCCTGTATCAGGCAGACATCGATGTCCTCCTCCCGGAGGGTGGCTCTTAGGTTATCTGTGGCTAGTTTGGAATGACGAAGGTTAATTTGTAATACTTTTAATAGACTGTTCAAAAGTGTTACTTACCTTTACGACTGTTCCCCCCCTTTAAACTCACCTCGTATACCAACGCCAACAACTCTAGGATCAATGATAGCAACATTTGCAGACGACACATTCTTAATGTCAGCTAACAACAATGAAGAAGCAGCAACCAAAACACTGCAAGATACGCTATCAGCTACAACACAATGGTTTGAGGTCAATAAAGACAATACACAACAAGTAATATACGCGAAGAGAAAATCTGCAAGATATCCCATCTAAATTAACGGAGAAGACATGAATATACACTCAAGTGCAAAATATTAAGGCCTCACGATTGACTCAAAACTCACATGGAAAAAACACATACGGAACAAGAGAAACGAGATGAAAAACAAATTCCGACAACTATATTGGCGACTTGGAAAACAATCAACCCTAGGCTTATTTAATTAACAAATGATATATAAATCAATAAATAGACCGACATGGACCTACGGACTAGAAACTTGGACGACTGCCAGTAAAACTAACCTACAAATTATACAGAGAAGTCATTCTAAGATGAATAATAGACACTGAAACAGTAAAAGGAAGCAGCAGTTAGCATATCTTGCGACTATTAGAGCACAAAAACTCTGAAATGAGACTGATACCGGAAATGGAATTTGAATCAAGAAGACTAAAGCGCAAAACACCTACAGATCTTGCTCGTACTATAATATAAATAATATTATAGAAAACTAGAAGAAAATCCGATCATCTAAATTGGACTCTTAAAAAACCTTCTTAACGAGGAAACGATAAGGTTCACCTCCTCGTCATTCGAAAATTTTAAGTCCCCAGGATCCGATGGGAATTAATCAACACTTTCAAGCGTGACGGAGAACAACTAATGAAGGTTCTAAAAATAATCTTTACGGCATGTCTTGCTCACGCTTATGTTCCAAAATCGTGGCGTTTGGTGAAAGTTGTATTTGTCCCAAAGCCAGGCAAGGACAACTATGCTTTACCAAAAAGTTTCAGACCTATAAGTCTTACATCGTTTATGCAACTTATGGTCGAGAAGCACATTAGGACCAGGGTTCCAAGTCACAACCCTCTCAATATCAGACAACACGCCTACTAAAGTGGAAAATCTTCTAAACTGGCTCTACACGAGAGAGTCAGCATCATCGGATGGGTTGGAAATAAGAGAGTACACTCTTAGTGGATTTGTGGACATTGAAGGAGCTTTTGGCAATGTTACCTTCGATTCTATGTGCTCTTCTATCAGAAGGCATGAAGTAAAATAAATCATTGTCATATGGATTCACTCTATGCTTTTCAAGAGACTGTTTATCACAGATGGAGGAAGCGATGAAGGAGTCAAAGTGAAGGTTAAGAGGGGCTGCGTACAAGGTGGTGTACTCTTTCCCCACTTTAGTCAGAGAACGTTAAATATAGAGAATTCTCACGAGCTACGAATAGTGTGAATTGTCAAAAATGAAGTCTAACCGCCGCCGAGGTGTGGTGAAACTTTTAACAGAGATGTTTTACAGCGATTTCTCCTTTAGCATATTGGCCCTGCACAGTTTTTGGCCTCTGTAGGAAATCAAATTGACGAATAGCTGACGGCATTTTGCAAAGTATTTGCTTGTGCATTTTTATGTTCCCTTGATAAACGAAAATGATTGAATATTTATTATATGCGCCAACATTTCAAATCAAAGTAACTTTAATATTTTGATTTAATTTAAAAAAATTCATTATAAAACGACGTCTCACATTTTGGTATGTGCGTTTTAGTAAATTTAAAACTAAACAAATTTGATGAAAATTTTTACTAATTTTTTGAGTCGAAATTAATTCATAGCATACAAGTGTTTTGGTATATCGACATACATATGTATTTACATTTGAATATGTATTTATTTGTTCCTTTGGCAAACCAAATCTTTTTCAATTTACATTTTATTACAGGGAATAATAATATACATACATTTGTATGTATGCATTTTCTAGATAGTATAAAACTTTAAAATAAATAAAGGAAAACTTCAAAGAAACATATTTGCATATATGGGACAACTAAGTTAAATTGCATCTTTATTAAATATGTATATGTTGCACGCATATGTGTGCACTGAAGCAACATGACCTACCTCACGAGCATCGCCTTATATTTCATGTAAATAACCTAACGATCAAATTCCTGCCTCACAAATGCTAAAACAAATTTCTTTTGAATACTCATGTACATATTTGTATGTGCGTATGTACACTTGGTGCCCATATCCCTTCAAACAAATCAAAAAATTCTGTATACAAAACGCTTCATTACCAGGCACACAGGAAGATGGCATATGCAAATATAAATATGTGAATTGAATTCAAGCAAAACAATGCTTATTAATATACCACTCCTTTGTTCCTCAAAATGCGTATGTCGTTCAAAGCTAAAATTCTATGCCTAGCGACTACAAGAACAAAATGCATTAATAGGCGCAGGCGTAGCGGCCATCATCCTAGTTGCCATAGCGCTGAACAGTCGCGGCGGCGCCGAACAGTTTCAACTATTGTACTGTGCAACAAAAACTCATCATCAAAAAATTCATTGATAAATTCGAGGTCATAGTTCTAAGAGCAAGAACTTTCATTCATAAAACGAGCCGCCCATATGCCAATTTTCTCGACAATTCGAAAATAGTCAATATTGGAATATTTCGCGTAGAATTATTTGCCAATATTTGATAAATCTTCAATTTTTGTCAAGTCGAGTGCCCGCGGCTTCGTACATATGTATGCATCAATATATGTACGTAAATATGTGTATATGTACAATGCTGTGCCAATGAATGTGCGCTGGATTTCTCGAGAAGTTTTACCGTTTTATCTTGAGCTGTGGCTGGTGAGCATACATACACACAGCATATATGTACATATGCGCAAATGTATATAAATTCACAAATTTACATTTGCATATGCCATCTTCCTGTGCGCCTGGTTATGAGGCGTTTTCTATAGAGGATTTTGATTCAGTTGAAGGGAATTCAACAAAGTTTTACAGACACCAGACAGACAGACAGACAGACATAACATATGTATATAATTTTGGATGATTTGGAAAAATTCAAATATATATATAGTTCATATTAAAAAGCTACCTAACATTCCTTGCTTCTAATCACCAAGGAATTCTTATCGACTGCTGCTAAATTTACATAATTCAGCCCCTTACTGTTAATTTTTTTTGAAAAATGTGGCTGTGGTGTACCTCGCGCGCAAAACGAGTACCCCTGAAAAGTGCTGCCATTTCAGTCATTGAGAATTCTCTATATTTAACGTTCTTTGCTTTAGTGCTTTGTTGTGGACTCTCTTCTTAATAATCTGGTTACGAAATTGGATGTAATGAAAGAATATTTATTTGAGTTAAATATATTTATTTATTTGTCGTTCCAAGCTAGGCATCCAGCTTGGCGAACGATTATTTTCTTTATTGTGTCTTACATACTAATTACAAGCGTTTTTATAGTAACTTTTATCAATGCAAGCCAACAACAATTTTTCGGTGTTTACTTGTGTAATATGATTCTAGCATTCACGCGCCGCGCATATAATAATTACGTTAGCTATATTTGCGTTTACTTTCAAGTGTAATGAAGCTTTTAAGAAATATGATACTTTATTTAAACGGCACAGCACAGTGAATGCATAAGTGGACAATAAAATAAAAACCAAAACAAAATGTTTATGAATATTAATGTTAAGGCATATCCGACTTATAATCATACTACACCTCCCTTCTTCGGAAGAATGCTCATACAACTTTTTTTTTTTTGTATGAACATTCTTTTACATTGAATTGTTAAAATAAAAATGTACATAAGAGTAATCTTAATTTTATTTATATGTATATATTGTATTAATTTTCTAAGTTTAGACCGGTCTTTAAAACTACTTATTGTTGATAAATCTTAAGCCTATTTTTGTGAACT
Source organism: Anastrepha obliqua (assembly GCF_027943255.1). Taxonomy (NCBI): domain Eukaryota; kingdom Metazoa; phylum Arthropoda; class Insecta; order Diptera; family Tephritidae; genus Anastrepha; species Anastrepha obliqua. The sequence continues at coordinate 3,415,992 of NC_072897.1, forward strand.
ATTTGTTCTTTTAAAGATAACTTATCGACTATAGTAACATTATTTTTATCATCTATTGCTTTAATGGTATAAGGCCCACAATATTGGGGTTCCAGTTTATGGGCCACTTCATTTCTAAGTAAAACTAAATTGCCTATGCTAAAATTGTGATCTAAACTATTTTTATCATAAAATGTTTTTTGCTTAATTTTAGCTATGTCTATCATATTGCGAGCTCTTTTATGTGCTACTTCTAGCCTAAATCTTACTTCTCTAGCGTAGTTATCTATGTTATATAATGGAGTAATTTGGTCTACATTTTTGAACTGCTGAAACATGTTTGGTGTTTTTCCAAAAACTAATTCATACGGACAATAGTCATGTACTGTAGAAGGAGTGGTGTTAAAACAGTATGTGAAGTATTGTAGCCACTCATCCCAGTCGTTTTTGTCAATCGATATGTAAGATCTTATGTATTGATTGAAAGTTTTATGTGATCTTTCTATTACTCCTAATGTTTGGTGGTGGTAAGCAGTTGAATTAATTTTCTCTATTTTTAGCAATTCACATAGCTCTGTTAGTATTGAATTTTTGTATTCTGTACCCATGTCCGAAATGAACGTCTTCATTGGACCGTAGGTAAGAATAAACTTTTCAAATATTGCTTTCGCCACTGTCTTGGCGTTTTTGTCTTGGATGGGTATCGTGACTAAATATTTTGTCATGTCGCATATTATTGTGACTGCATAAGTACTGCCATTAATTGTTGTAGGTAGTGGGCCTATCGTGTCTACAATAACTGTATCAAATGTACCTGTAGGTGTTGGTGTTATAGTCATGGGGCTTTTTAAATGCTTTGTTATTTTGGTTTTTTGGCATTTTTCGCAAGTTTTTACGTACTTAGCAACATCTTTTGACATTTTATTCCAGAAGTAATGTCTTTTAATTTTCATAAGTGTTCTGAAAATTCCGCAATGACCGCCTTCTATAGGGTCATCGTGGTATCTTTTTAGAATGTCCATTACAGTTTTAGCATCATTGATCTGGGTCACCTCATTCAGTAGCGCTACTTTTACTTTGTTTAATATCATATTGCCCTTATTTTTAAAATCATTTATCGAGACAAATTCGAAAATTTTCTCGCTAGGTGCCACTTGTAAATTATTAATGTCACAATTTGTCGGCCACTTCGTCGAGCCTAGAGAAGAATTGTCCTAAGTCAATTTTCCCATTAACAAATAAGTCATCAATTTTTATATATGCCATTATAGATTTTCCTCGTTTGATTTAACATCGCGTGGGTGTAATCTTTAATTTATTGTATTTCCTGACGTCAGTGTTATTAATTGGGACATATATTTTGGGCTTATCATATGTTTTAATGTGCTGCTGTGTAGTTGGACTGTTGTTATTTTTCGACATTGATCTAGTCACTATTTTGTATAAATTTTGATTCTTTTCATTTATTTCCTTTAAGTCATTGATTGTAATGCGAGACAAAGCGTCCGCGACGTGATTATCTTTTCCTCTAAGATATTCTACTACGAAATCATACTCTTCTAAATCAAGTCTCATTCGTGTTAGTTTTGAACTTGGATTCTTCATTGAGAACAGGTAAGACAGGGGTCTGTGATCGGTTCTAACTAAAAACTTTGTACCATAGACATAAGGTCTGAAATGGGTTATTGCCCAGTGTATGGCAGCTAACTCTAGTTCAATTGTCGACTTGTTGCTTTCTCCTTTTGTGAAACTTTTGGAGGCATATGCTACTGGTAGATGTTTTCCTTCATATTCCTGAGTAAGTACTGCACCACACGCGTATTTGCTTGCGTCTGTTGTTAAGCAAAATGGTTTCTTAAAGTCGGGATATTGTAACAATGTAGGACTCATTAATGCTCTTTTGAGGTACACAAATGCATCATTGCATTCTTTTGTCCATTCGAAAGCAACTCCCTTTTTAGATAACCTTGTTAGGTGTCTTGAATATTCAGCGAAGTTTTTAATAAACCTGCGGTAGTAGTTGCAAAAGGCGACGAACCTTTTTGCACTATCTCCGTCTGTGGGTGTAGGATAATTTTTTATTACCGAGTACTTATTGTCGTCTGGAAGTATCCCCTTGTTTGTACATTTATGCCCGAGGTAGGTTACTTCATGCATAAAAAATGAACATTTTTCAGGATGTAATTTTAGATTATGTGTTCTACATAAATCGAAAACATTTTTCAAGTTTGAAAGCATATGTTTTTCAGAGCAACCAAGGACTACTAAGTCATCCATATATAAGAAAGCTTGCTCTGGTTTTAAACCACTGAAAGCAATTGTCATCATTCTTTGGAATGAATTAGGTGCTACCTTTAAGCCATATGGTAGTCTAGTAAATCTGTATGAACCGTTGTTGGTTGAAAAGGATGTGAAATTTCTTGAATTTTTATCAAGTTCTATTTGATGAAATCCAGTCATTAGATCGAGACATGAAAAATACTTTGCCCTTCCGAGTTGGTCTAAAATGTCATCTATTCTCGGCAACGGGAATTTATCTGCAATTAATTTTTTGTTGATTTGTCTGTAGTCGATTACTAATCTCCATCTTTTTTCTACTGTGTTCGGTAGAGACTTTTTTGGTACCAATAGTATTGGACTATTGTATTCTGAAAATGATGGTTCGACTATTTTGTCTTCTATAAGTTTGTTTACTTGTCTCTCAATTTCATCCTTATGTGTGTGGGGTATACGGTAGTTCTTTATGTATACCGGCTGTTTGTCTTTAACCATTAACTTTTGCTTATAAAAATTATTTGTTGTTATTGTTTCTGTTTCTAACCCAAATATGTCACTGTATTCGGAACATAGGTTTGTCAATTGTTTTTCATATGTTTTAGGAAAATTTTTTCTCAATTTGTTGAGAATGTCCGTTTTTCTTTGTGCATTTCCCGTGTTATTGTTTATTATGTCGTAATCAGAAACATTTTCAGTTAAAATGTTGCTTTGCTTTAAAGATACTGTATTATAATTTGTATTTAAAATGCGGATATAGGCGTTGTCAGGTTTTACCAAGGTATTGGCTATAAATATTCCAGGGTGTGGTTCTTGATTTGGAATCAGTGCTTCATCCAAGGTATTAGGTAAGTTTATTTTTCGTATAACTTCTGACCTTGCGGGAATGATTACTTCGTCGTTACATGTTGTTGTTATTGGTATTTCTATAATTTGTGTTAAATTATCTGGTCTCAGAATTAGAGCATCGTAATTTTGAGTAAAGTCTAATACACAATTGAATTTTTTCATGAAATCCATGCCTATTATACCATCACATGGAATTGGAAAGTTATCCGGGATAACGTGAAATTTATGTGGAATTAAAAATTTCGTAAATTTTAAATCAAAAAATATTGTACCAATAGAACTGATTTTGCCTTGCCCTATACCGCTTAATGCTGTAATGTGTTTTGTGTTTATTTTTTGAAAAGTGGATTTATTGAATTTTAAGAGTGATATATCTGCGCCAGTATCTACAAGTAGTGTAATGTTTGTATTTAAATCTGCTATTTTAAGTTGTACAAAAATGCTAAAGTTAAGGTTAAGCGTATGTATCTTAGAGGAATAGATTAGTTTTCCGAGTTGTTTTCGTCCGATTGGGCAACTCGTACATTGTGTGTCATGTTCCGGTTGAAATTTGGTCTGCCTTGTCGGTAACGATATCTATTTTGATTATTATTTCCTAAATTATCAAAATTTGAACGATTTTGATTTCTAGGGAAGTTGTTTCTTCTTTGAAACCTTCCATTTCTGGCAAATCGTCCATTAAATGGTCGTTGACCAAAATGTAGTATTGTGTTTTGTTGTCCTGTAGCTTCAGTACAGCTACCAATGAATTTGCTTATCGCATCGTTCATATTGTTAAAATGGCCGGCTTCCATTATTAATTTGACTTTTTCAATGCTGCAGTTTTTGGTCAATGCTTTTACTGCAGTTTGTGTCGAGTATTTACTTGCGAGTTCTGCCGACAACCCATCTGTGATATAGGCATTTTCTAAGTTTTTTGTAAGAGCTTGTATCTCATTACAATAACTGTTAGCTGGTTTGTTGTTCTGTCTGATACTCATTATTTTTGCAGTTAATACTTCTACCGATTCTCCTTTAACTGACCTGTTAAGTTTTGTGATTATTTCAGAGATTGTTGTTTCTGTGTCTATGAGATTTCTGGCATTCCCTTTTAATTTTGTTTTTATGAGTGAAACAGCAACAGTTTCGTGCTCACCCTTGATCACTTCAACTAATTTTAAGGAATCTAAGAATGACCGTAGATTTTCTGGTTTACCATCGAATTCAGTCACTAGCTTTGCAGCCGTGCTGAGAAATTCCACAACTGTTTGTGTCATTTCGCCTTCTTCTTCTGACTCTATTTCTGAATTAGTAATTGGACAATCTGTTTCTGAGGAAACTGCTTCAAGCTTGTTAATAGATTAGCTGGTGGGTTTTCAATAATATTTATTGAAATTTTCTCATTAATTGAATGAGATACTTCCTGTTGGATGTTGTATTTGGCTAAAACTTTTACTAATTGATCTCGTAGTTGCCAAAATATGTCAAGAGCTTCTTTTTGATGATCCTTTGTGAGTCGCTCGAAATTTATATAAGTTAAATTTCTAATTGATTCTAATGCTAATACTAAATTTTCTAAATGTTTTTTAACTGTTTCCTGTTTTATTTGTATATTTTTATTTATACATTTAAACGATTTTTTGAAATTTTCCTTTTCTATCAGTAAAGTTTTATGAATTTCGGACCATTTGTTCATATTTTGTCTAACTCATTAGATCTACTCATATACTTTTTCTTTAGTTTTTTATTATGCATAGCATATAATTTTAATGCTAATATCAATAAGGTTACGACTGTGATTACAATTAAGCAAATTTCTACTAAATTTAAGCCAGTGTTAACGACTACTTCGTTTACTACATTGGCATTGGGTTTATCAACTTTTGATAAGGTTTTTCCCATTTCTGAAAGATTATCTATTGGGGACCTTATACCGTAAATCAAATAATTTATGCAATGTAATAATGTATAATGTATATATGTATATAAAATTTTTTTTTTTTTTTTACATTGGATTTAAAATTTTTTGTTTTTCAAGTTAATTCATTTATTAAGTAAGCATATTAGAAAGTATATTATATCAAATTCAAACATTTTCATAATTTAAAATGACTTTCCGAATCATTTTTTTTTTGCTTAATATATTCATTTACAGTTTCATCTCTAAATTTTTATAAGGCAAACATATAACCAACAGAAACCAAAGTGGTTTAATTCTCGCCATGTAAAGAAATAATTTATTGTATTTTTTTTTTTTCTGCGAGCGGTTAACGCTTGTCAGCCTATACTGTCTGCGTGAAACACGCACAGTTTTTTTTGTTTTTATTTATTTAATTTGCTTACGCTGTTGCAGCAGGAATTCCAATTTTGAGATGCGTTCCCAAATGGAGCAAGCCTTTTTCCAAGGTGGTGGTGGCTGAGTGTTGACTTCTCGGAGGAGACATCCAATCTCTCGCTTAATGCGCTGGGTATAGCCGCCTCTGCGCTTTGGCTTCTTTATGATTGGGATGACTGGTTCTTGATCGGCTGGTTTCTTTAATAAATGGTTTCTTCTCCTGTACTCCTCAATGGAGATAGCTTTCGGCCCTTCTGTGGTCATCTATCTTCTGGTCTATTGGCCAGACCAGGAACTTCACGCAACTGGTAGATCTTATTGGCTGATCAATACCAGGACTTTGTTATTATTATTAGTATATTATATTATATGCTTTCCGCCACTTGTGCAAAAATCTTAGCACCAAGCTGGACTTTGGAATAAGCATTTGAGCTTTCCGCCACTTGTGCAAAAAAATCTTAGCACCAAGCTGGCAGGATCTTGTTTGTGCAAGAAACTTGCATTTTAGCTTAGCAAAATTAATGCTCAAGCTGGCAGGATCTTGTTTGTGCAAGAAACTTGCATTTTATGGCTTAGCAAAATTAATGCTCAAGCTGGCAGGATCGCCATGTAATGAAAGAATATTTATTTGAGTTAAATATATTTATTTATTTGTCGTTCCAAGCTAGGCATCCAGCTTGGCGAACGATTATTTTCTTTATTGTGTCTTACATACTAATTACAAGCGTTTTTATAGTAACTTTTATCAATGCAAGCCAACAACAATTTTTCGGTGTTTACTTGTGTAATATGATTCTAGCATTCACGCGCCGCGCATATAATAATTACGTTAGCTATATTTGCGTTTACTTTCAAGTGTAATGAACCTTTTAAGAAATATGATACTTTATTTAAACGGCACAGCACAGTGAATGCATAAGTGGACAATAAAATAAAAACCAAAACAAAATGTTTATGAATATTAATGTTAAGGCATATCCGACTTATAATCATACTACATGGACACGTCCAAGCATATGCGAACGATGTGTGCGTACTAATCTCAGGACCTTCACTAGTAGCTAAAGCCAATAAAATACAGGTAGCCCTAAACAAGATGGCTCATTGGTGCGAACTGCATGATCTTTCGGTGAATCCTATAAAAAGTACCTTGGTACTTTTCACTAAGAAACGCAATATGGGAAGCCTGTTATTACCACCTTCAAAGGAGTAACACTGCAACTGTCTTCTGAGGTGAAATATTTAGGGGTAATTCTAGGTTGCGAGACGACCTGGAAGACGCACGTCGAGCAGAAGGTTTCTCGAACACTAAAAGTATTCTGGCACTGTAAGAGAACCGTTGGCAAGATATGGGGTCTAAGATCCACGATAGTACACAGGTTGTACATTACCCTGACTAGACCCATTATCACATACGCCTCTGTAGTCTGGTGGAAGGCTACTATAGTTAATTCCAGAGTAAAACCCTACCCCGACCACAGAGAAGTGTGTGCTTGAGTATCACAAGTGCATGAGTACGACATCTAGCGATGCCCTTAATGCCTTGCACCTCTTGATCTTCAAATCCGGAAGGAAGCAATGAAAGCAGCGTACAGACTCAAGTCAAACGGAGACTGGGGAAACAAAAAAAAAAAAACACTGGCCACTGTCAGATTTGCCACCAGTTGTCGGAGGGGTGCACACTGTTCTCGATGCCTGCGGACAATCGGGTACCTTACGTTGGTTTCGGTAGGAAGTACGACGGTTTGATCCCAGATAGAGATCAATTATTAAGTCCAGAGAACCCCTTAACGGGATTTCAGCACACTTTCTACACCGATGGATCCAAGACCATTGATGGTAGTGGATCTGGATGGTACTTAGATAAAGACAGTAAGTATTCCTACGCCACAAGCCAGATGGCTACGGTAGTCTTAACGGAAGTTTATGCCATCTTAAATGTAGCATACTGGCTAATTGAGAAAAAGTGGTGGGGTAGTAGTATTGGAATTTGTAGCGACAGTCAAGCTACTCTGAGAGACCTTGCTAACCTACGCAGCTCTTTGAAATTGGTCGGTGAATGTAAGACAAAACTGAACAGTCTTGTAAAACACAACAAAGTTTGTCTTATTTGGGTGCCTGGACACTGCGGTATTACAGGGAACGATTTGGTGGATAAACTGGCTAATGAAGGCTATGCAAGCATACTACTGGGCTCTGAACTTCTTCTAGGGGCCAATTCTGCATCGGATGAACTTTAGATCGACTTCATGAGGTCTACCCATAGAAGGCGTTGATCTGAGTTGTACTCCTGCAGAGTAGCTAAGTGCTTTGTGAAGGAACCAAACAGGAAATTAGAGACTTTTCTCCTGAAACTTAACAGAAAGGACCTGAGGGAGAGAGCATATGGCCATTATGGGAATTTATGACCACCCAGTATACTTGTCTTGTCGTGAAAATGAAGACACTGCAGAGCACTTTCCCTGTAGCTGTCCGGCGTTCCCTAGAATCAGACTTAGGCTGTTGGGATGCGATGTTGTGAGCATTGATAAAGTTCATACTCTTCTGGATCTCGTCAGATTCATCAATGAATCCAAATCTGACTGAGTGCTTGAACTTCTCCAATCCCCATAAACCTAATCTAGTATGGCGGCCGAAGTAGCCGAATGGGTTGATGAGTAACTACCATTCGGAGTTCATTGAGTTCTGCCATGAAAAAGCTCCTCATAAACACATATCTGCCGTCCAGAGTGGGCTTGAAACTGTAGGTCCCTCCATTTGAGGAACAACATCAAGACGCACACCACAAATAGGAGGAGGAGCTCGGCCAAGCATCCTAAAAGGGTGCACGTGCCAATTATCTATATATATATTATGTCTATCTTCAATCTGTTCATTTCTATTATTGCATTTTTACGCTTACCATATAAACTGCAAATGTTCCAAGTTTCTATATTGAGTGTTCCTTGAGTTTTACCTCCGGAGATTCTTCCCTCGTATTGCCAAGACTGAAGGCCGTTTTTGTAATTTTGCTTCCATTAAATTTGCAAATCACTACTGTATGATTTTTGTGGGAGTTTACTTTAGTTGTTTCCCGTTACCTTATAAAGATTTAGAGTTTTTCTTCTTCAATGTACAGTCGTTCTGAGTGAGACGTTAACTAACAGCTGCTTATTGTAAGACTATGAACAGAATTAGGTGTTATTTGCCAGTTTTGGTCCGCGGGTGGTATTTTATTTCCCACCTACTCTTCATATATGTCGAGCATTCCCCGGAGACGCGTCCGATGGGAGACTGATAATACGAAACAGAAATATTGTTAGAACGAATATTTTTATTATAATCTGGTAGATAATTTCATAGCATACAATTTTATAATACGATATTCGGCATATTGTCACCGCGGCTCCGAATTACATATCCCATTTTTTCTAATAAATCTGACCGGAGGCGAAAATGGCGACTTAAGATTTGCAATAAATCGATGTTTAAGGGCGCTGTATGGCAAGTTACGTCGTTTTGTTGGAACCAACCATGGCTCGACAGCGTTTGTCATTTACCGTAATGGCAGCTCCTTCCTCATTTTGAAAGAAAAAAAGGGTCAATGCTTTATGAACTTCCCGAATGGAATTTTTTTTTTTTTCAAAGTTAAATTCTACAAGCTGGAGGCGTTGTTTTGTCGTTAAACGATATATGGTGACTTGCCAAATCTTACTGAATAGAAATGTCCACACTGACAGTTCTCATACAATTAAAAAACACATAAAGCATAAGTAAAAATTCCTAGAAAAAAACATAATGTAAAATTTTAGTTTATAGTAGAATTTTGATATAAAAGAGAATCAAATTAATAAAATGTAAGTTCAGTGCAGCTAATCATCTAAAACGAAGTAACTGAGTGAGCACACTTTCGACTGTTGAAATGAATCTTATTTGCGTATAAATGGCCTCATCTGCATAGATCTAAAGACCATTGTTTTGTACTTGACATTCCCGCCAGTTAAGGAGGATTTAACGCTTTATATATTTTTAGCCCGATAACTCAGGAGGACAATTCATCAAGGATTACATGTGCTCCAATGGGGTCGAAGGCCTTTTCGAAGTAGGGGGAAATAATAGTTACATGATTTTTAGTTGAGAGTGATTCACTAATGAAGCGTATATATTTGGATGTTTTCTTTTAAAGGTAACTTGTTTATCACTGATGAGGTTATTATTTAATATTTACCACATAAGTCGTTTTGTGATCAGTTTTATGAGAGATTTGCATAGGCAGAAAAAGAGGGATGCAGGTCTGTAGCTGCGGTGGTTCATTCGACTTAAAAATTGGGAGAATGGTGAAGGACAACCATAAGTGAGGATAAGAGCTTTTATAAGGATTAGATAAGGGTAACAACGAACTTTTGGAAGCTTGAGGGAAAGATAGCATTGGGTAGGATATTCAACCTTTACCCGGTGTTTTGCTAAGGTTTAGTTTTGAACCAGCTGGAGGGATACCAGTTAGCGATTTGATTTTAGCCCAGATTTTCTTTGCAGGGGAAGTTGGATTGATGTCGGAAGTAAAATTTGCTTTCGTTTGGCTTCTTTCACATATTTTTTAAATAATGCTTTTGCCTTTTTATTGGCTACTAGTACATCGGTTGATGGGGAAGTTTTGTAGGAATGCCAAAGTTTTTGTTTATTTGCTCTAATCATACTTAATGCCTCCACCTTCATAAAGGTGGTGTTATTTTGAGGGATGGCTAGGTTGGCTGCTGTTCTGATAGATTTGGTTGCAAGTTCAGATCATGGATTTCTCCTCACAGACGGGCTTGTATAAGTGTTGGTTGGTGGCATGAGTATTGAACTTGGAGGATTAGATTAGATTGGTGGGTTTCAGGTTGGTTTGAACAATACGAGTAGTAAGTATTCGGCAGTGGTCGCTACCATAGATATCATTAAGCCTTGTCCAATTACATTTAGAACTAAAGTACGACTATACGAGTGGTTAACCGATATGAGTAAAATAATTGTGCAGATGTGAGGGAAAGTGGATAGGAGATCAATCCTTAAAAATAATTAGATTTTCAGACATAATTATGTTCTCAATCACGACGGCGGAATTGAATTTGCCTTCATCGGGGGAATGACGTTTCGAAGCCAACTTCGAGAAATGGGATGATTTCCAGCTTGAGCAGGAGTTCGATCATTGGAAGCGCATTTCGGGAGATTCATGGAGAATCAACCACCTGGTGGGAGCCACATTTAGCAAGGAACCAACCTGAGCAGTATGATGTGTTGCGGGATACTGTTGAGCGTTTGTATCACCGGATATGCACCAGGACTAACCGCTCCATTGCGACATTCAAAGGAGCTTCAGTAGCATAATTCGGTGGAAGTTCACGCAACTGTGTCAATACAAATTTAGATGGGTCTTCGTTGGATCTGAAACTAGATCCATTGGCGATTCCAAAATTCGTTGGCGATATATGAAACTGGTTTAAAAATGCATTTGAAACACTTGTGCTTCGATCCACTTACCTGGAAGCATTTACCCGTCAGTGCAAGCAGAGTACCATTGATTGCAAGTATCTACTCGTCCGGAGGTAACGCTCACATTACGAGTAACCCCTTGGGCATATTGAACGTGTCCTGAAACATTTCATGCACTTGTTTACCCTATTTAATTTATTTTTGCTTCGTTTTTAGTAATTTTTTTTCTTTTGCAATTGTATTACCTGAAGTCATCTTAATACTACATGTGTCACTAATATTTTAGAAATAAATGAATTCTTACGTAAAATATACTGTTTATACATACTACTCCAAGCAAATAAAAATTAAATCCGTTCCACATGCAAATATTTTCTGAAATAAATTTGTACCCAAGAAGTTAAGATCGACAGCAGGTTTTACCATACTCCTCCAGCGAAGGTTCCTGTCAGCCCGTGGTCACACTTAAAGGTTAGGTTGGGTAGCTCTAGCAGATCTGTGTTGCCAGTGCATGTCTTCGCGAGTTTAAACAAGCTGTTCAGCCTCTTTTCAGCAATATTCTTCAAAGATGAAAAATATGATGATCCTAGAGACATTTGTTGAGTTCTACAGAGAGTAGGACAGTGGCAAAGTAGGTGTTCCAAAGTACCCCGTGTTTTTTTTTTTTGTTTTAAACGAGGGTTAAAAGTAATCGAAAGCCTTAGTCAGTGTAGGACTTTAAAGCCACTAAAATCACCCCAAGTTCCTACAGGTATACCGTTTTGGTGATTACGTCTGTAGGCCGTCGTAAGCAATAAACTCTATCGTCAGTTACATTCGTCTCTTATTCGTATTGCAGCATTTTATCAATACGGCAGTTGTTCTGCTGCTGCGTTCGTCTAGCACATTCCTTCACCTCCAATAAATTGAGAAGTTCTACGATAATCCGTGTTTCAAACGTTCGTACCGCCTTCCATTTTCATCCATCAAGCATTTGTGTGAATATTGTGCGTTAGGAACACATCGTTTTTTATCTAGATCATCGCGCTCCTTAGCGAGCATGAAGCAAAAAAAGGCCACATGTTCGACCGTCTCCTCTTCGCCCAAGCATTCTGGGCAATAAGGACTTCCGGCCAAGTCTAGGCGATGCAGATGTTTTTAGAAGCATCCGTGTTCGCTTAATAGCTGTATCGGAAAGAAATCAACGTCTCCGTGTTTCGACAGATCCTCTCGTTAATCCATGGGATCAACCTATGCTTTCATCGGTCTTTTGATAAGAGATCCCATTTTGATTGCCATTCAGCTATCGAGGTAGAATGTTCTGTTTCCTCTTCTGTACATTTGCCATGATATTTATGGGCATTTTGCTAGCTATGACGCAGATCGCATCGTACGACACCGTTGTATAGGCGAATGCGGTCTTCAAGGCACTTATTCTACTGACATGCAGGGCTTCTTTAAAATGGCACTTTTTTGCTCCAGCCCAGATTAGAGAGGCGTACAGCATTATAGAGTCCATCACAGTGGAAATAATTTTTCTCCTGGCGCCCTGAGGCCAGTGGCGGATTTACACTAAGTGCCAACGGTGCCTGCGCACAGGGCGGCAGATTCTACAAGGGCGGCAAAATTTGGAGAAGAAAATTTAAAAAAAAAAAAAACTATACTCGAGGAGCGGCGGGTATTAGGGGCCACCTCAGGGAAAGGGTTTATGGAGAAAATAAGAAGCTGATCTCGGATTAGTTTCTAACTGTTCATGTCACAACATATAATAAAATTATCTCCTCTGAACGAGATGTTGTAAAATGTGAACGAGATTTAATATTGAACCGCAGCTAACTTATGTTAGCTAAAATAAACTGATTCATTCTTAAACATAGTTACGCTCAGTTTTAAATTAGATCCGGTGCTAAAGTTTCAATTCAATTCAAAGGCAGTTTGCAACGCCCTCTCATTCTATAGCAAGCTACTGTCAGATGTGATCAGCTTTGCTGTTTATTCGCTATTAAATCAACACACCATCTTGATATATTTAACGTTTTTCCAATTAATCTGGATTGTTTTTGGTTCTTCCGGAGATAATAATTCTATATGTACGGAAAATATGAGTGACGGGCGCCAAAGGCTGAGTGGGCACGCATATAAAAAGCGTGCTCTCGAGAAAAATAATAAGGAGAAGCAACTTTTGCACAAGACTCCAAAATTACATAATTATTTCACGAAAAAACATGGTACAGAAGAGAAAGCTGGTCCGGAAAAAGATTGTTTAGTTTTAGAGAGCAAAGGTACGTCTCATAAGGATTAATATTAATTGCATGTCCAGAGTAAAATATGTATTTTCACAACTCGCGTACAGCGAGTACAGCTGTTGAATGATTGCATTAATTCTTCGTTTGCAAATGACAACGGTGTGACTGTTAAATTTTTAAGTAACATATTACTATTTCAACCTGATGGTATGGGTTCACTTCCGACAACGAATAATGATGTCGATGTTCTCAGTACGACTTCTTGTTTTCTAGCTTCTACAAAAGAGAAAGAAGAAATTAAAAATTTAGCTACAAGCGACGAAACAACAGATATCAAGTCGAACGAGAAAATCATGAATGATGATCCAGGAACCTGGATAATTAGTGACTATCAGAGATTACGTAGCGGAAAATGGATGCAGTCAGAACAAAAACCTCGATTTTTCTATCACAGAAAGAGTTTATAGCGATGGAAAGGCTCGCAAGTTGACGGAAACATTATTCGAGAGAAAACTGCTCAATGGGGAAAAAGTCCAACGCCCTTGGCTTAGTTATTCAGCAAGTAAGAAGTATGTTTATTGCGTTCCCTGTCTTTTGTTTGATGCAGACTGTTCGTTTAAGGGGTTAGGGGTAGTCAGAATTTTCAAAAAATCGATTTTTTGTTTTTTGCATTTTCTTAAAGTATAATGTTTTAAAAATATTGTGTAAAAATTTGAAGTGAATCCGACAAATACTTTTCAAGTTATTCAACAATTAACAAAGGGCGCTCGGCCGCTCCGGAGCCGATAGCAAAATTTTAAATGCGTTTTTCTCAAAACTATGTTTTTCAAACTGGTGAACACTGTAACTTAAAAACCGCTACGTAGATTTCAATAAAATTTATACAGCTTTTGAAAAACATAAAAAACTTGTGCCTGATCGAAGGATTTTTTTTTTTCAAAAATTTCGATTTTTTTTTAACAATTAACTGTTGGTTTTTTTTTCTAAAATCTGGAAAAAATTTTCTGAGGCCGCCATTTTGTTCATTTTGAAAAAAAAAAAAGCTTCGATCAGGCACAAGATTATCTATTAATAAAACTAATTTTTCTTGTCCGATTGGTTTTAGATGAATCTGCAAGGACTTGTCATGTTCACCGCAAGGGACTTCTGGAGAAACGGGCTTCACACAAACAGCGATAACTTTTGCAATTATTAATTTTTTTTTTTTGAAATTTTGGTGAAGTCAAGTTAAAACATGATGTTTTTATGCTATGTTTTTATTTTTGTTAAATAAATTAATTAAGTAGCAAAAAAAAATTCGTGAAAATCATCATTTTTTCGGGCCTCTGACTACCCCTAACCCCTTAATGGAAAGGCAGGTTTCAACAATTGGAGGCATGGAGGAGTTCGTGTAGCAGAGCATGGGAATTCGAAAAATCACATAAAAAATATGACGATCCTCAAGGAAAGATCGAGCATCAAAAGAAGAATAGATAATGATTTAATGATCCAATTTGACAACGAAATCACTTATTGGAAAAACTTATTAAAAAGAGTTGTTGCTGCTACGAAAACTCTAGCCTCACGTGGGCTTCCATTCCGGAGAAGTACTGAAAAATTCGGCTCACCAAATAATGGCAATTTTCTGATGCTCATCGAATTACTGGCATTATTTGATCCATTTTTAGAAGAACATATAAGAAGATATGGCAACAAAGGATCAGGAAGTAAAAGCTATCTGTCAAAAACCATCTATGAAGAGTTTATACAATTGTTGGCAGATGAAGTATTATCTATTATAGTTGAAGAAGTTAAAACAGCCAAGTATTTTGGTGTAATTGTAGACTCAACACCGGATATATCACACGTTGATCAACTGACATTTGTCCTCAGATATGTACAAAAAGATGGAACACCTGTAGAAAGGTTTCTAATGTTTATTGACAAGACTGGACACAAAGCCGAAGATTTGTTAATAGCCGTAACATCTGCTTTAGAATTTTTGGACCTTGATATAGCAGACTGTCGAAGTCAGTCGTACGATAACGCAAACAACGTTTCTGGCATTTATTCGGGCTTACAAGCAAGAATTAAAGAAACCAACGATCTAGCAGAACACGCTCCTTGTGCAGCCCATTCGCTGAATTTAGTTGGAGTTCACGCAGTCGAAAGTTGTACAGAAGCCGCTTCTTTCTTTAATACAGTTCAAGCATTGTACAATTTTTTCACAGCATCTACTAATCGTTGGGCAATTCTACAAGCCCAATGTGTAAAAAAAATCGTATTGAAATCTTTGTCAGTAACAAGATGGTCGGCTCGTCATGATGCGGTAAAAATACTCTATGAACACTATGGCAAAATCATTGAAACTCTGATCTTATTCGAGGAAGATGTAACTGAGAATGCTATAAAGAGACAAGAAGCTAGAGGACTGAAGATTCAACTAGATAGACTTGAGATAACATTCATGCACATTCTTTGGCATTTTTTACTTTCACGATTCCACACTGTTAGTAAAAGATTACAGAAAGTTTAAATCAACATTACTGATGTAATTAATGACTATCGTGGGTTGATAAAAGTAGTAGCAGATACACGAATGCAATTTGAAGTTTATGAAAAAGAAGCGTTGAACATATCAGAGAGTCAAGAATACCAGGCGACTGTTTCGAGAAAAAGAAGAAGAAAGGTACAAGCTGACGAATCAAGAGATGGGGAAGCTCAGTTGACAGGAAGCGATAATTTTCGAGTAAATACCTTCAATATCCTACTAGATAACGTTGATTCAGAATTGAGAAAGAGAAGCCAAGCATATGAAAAGATATACGAGAAATTTTCAGTGATTACTGATTTTGGAGGTTTGAATTTCAAAGAGCTTCGTGAAAGATCGGAATATTTGAGTCCTTGAGATTTAATTCACTGACGAAATGATTCACTTTCACGCGTACTGTTCTGAACGAAAAATAAAACGTAACTCGCCATCTGAACTTCTGCGGACGAACGAGTTATACACTGAGTTTCCAAATGTGGAGATAGCATATCGAATATTTAACACATTAGCGTCAACAAACTGCAGCGCAGAACGTTCATTTTCATCTCTGGATAGAGTGAAAAATCATTTGCGTTCAACAATGTCTGAAAACCGTCTGAATAGTCTGGTTCTACTGTGCATTGAGTCTGATTTACTTGAACGCTTGAATTGTGACAATTTAATACACCAGTTTGCAGTACGAAAAGTCAGACGTGTTCGCATTTAAGGTGATGTGTAAAAACTTGATCTCATAAAAGCAATCATTCCTTTTTTTTTTGCTCATCTAATAAAGATTGATAATATGTTTAAGTAAGTATGCTGTTCTATAGGCTCAATTGGATTCTATTTTTTAAGATGTGCTACTATATTTTATGCTATTTATTACATTTTCTTAGCACTTAATTTATAATTAAACAATACAAATTTTGCTCAACAATAAATTTGTTTGTTACACCTGTTTATTGTGCAGTCGACGATTTTCTGTACTACAATACAAACACGCACACACACATTTAAAAAATTAGGGAGGCATTCTTCATGGTGCACAGGGCGGCATTTTGTGTAAATCCGGCACTGCCTGAGGCTCTCCTATGTTCAGTAGCTTGCCCATAAGGTCATTGTTAACTTTTGTCACCTTCACACTAACACTTGTAAGATGTTCCCTGAATGATAGCCTGGAATCAATGCAGATACAAATACGTTTTATAATCTTCTGGGATTCTTTATCGTGACCACCAGCAGATATTGACAGCTTTTCTTTCTGCTTGCTCCGACTAATCAGCAACAGTTTTGTTTTTGGGCAGCTAGTTACAAGCTAGCGTTATTCAACCATCCCTGTATTAGTTCTAGTTTTTAAGTAATTTAATGTTAAAGTTCTCTAATTTAGCGAAAAGTTGGTGTTGCCATACCCCTGAAATAAGAACCAAGTTCGTATGCAGGGATGTTCAGTGGAAGGTTCATTTTAAAACTGCAGTATTTTTTGCTGTAATTTAAAATTGAGAAATATTTTTGAAAATAAAAACATACAACTCATCGAAACTTAAAAACAATGATATTAAGCGTATCACAAAATATAATAAAGTAATTAAAAGCCAAAAATAACGGTTTATAAGTGTATTGAATTGCTTCGATCAGTTTTACAAACGGGTCCTCATGCATAGCACTTTTCCCGCATGGGCGGCCTTCGGCCGCGCTTCAAAAAAATAATCCTCACCAGTCCAACTCCGGCTACGCAATCCACAGTATTTTTGCGTAGAACTCCTTTCCGTGTTAAAACCATTGAACTCAAAATTAAAACGTCATATGCGTGTATGTAGTAAGGAGGCTCAATAACCCCCATCCCCATGATTAACACTAAACTCAAATACTTAATTTTTGTTCATATTTTTGCTTTCATTTTCAGCCATTCGGCAACACCATACTGTTGTCATTCCAATCTTCTTCTTATTCGCGTTTAAAATTGGAAAGTGATTGAATGGAGAAATGCATTTGCATTTAATTTTAATGAAAATAATTCGAATATAAGTATAAAAATAAGTAAAAACACGCGTGTGAGTGTATATTTGGTGAATTTTAGTTAAGTGTTAAAAAATATATAGTGTAATGTGGCAAATTATAGTGAAGTTCCCGAGGGCATTTTGAAGGCAAATAATTACGAAGTTATTATTTCCCGAATAATTTGGAGTTGTAAAGAGTGTTCCTAAACACCTCACTAACACCTCCACCAAGTTTCATTAATAAAGACATAATAGTTTGCCGAAAATTGCCCAATAGACATTATTCTAAATTTCAGCCGTCATCTGCGTCGATCTCTTTTTATTTGCTTTTTTTTTGTTTGCTTCTATAGCTTTCCTTAACTAAAATCCGTGTGCTCGAAGTTCTGCCCGTAGTTCTTCGAACACTGGTCTTCCTTCGCTCTTTGAGATCGTCTTCTTTCTTTAATGCATGTTTCGCGCAGCTCAGCTATCTCATTCGACCACTAATACAATGGTTTCCTGCTAGCAATAATATCCGACGCACCAAAGGTAATTTTTAATTATTCCCATTTTTCGGTGGAGGCTTTTATATTAAAAGACCTAACCTTCCATGTTTTCGCTTGTACTCTATGGCAGCTTGGCTTTGGCTGATATCTATTATGATAGGGAGATGATTGTAATGCGCGTATATTTTGTCTGCCCGTTTCCATTTGACGTTCATCGCCGTAGCTCGATCTGCGAGAGCAATATCAATCACTGACTGTCTCGAAAGTGTGAAGTCAATAGCAGCGGATCCAGGGAAGCGAAGAACTCTTCTTTTTTTGCTGCCCCATGTCAGTGACCAATCATTGAAATCTCCAGTGACCCGTAACTGACATTTTCTCCTGTAAATTGTTCCTGTGACCACCTCGGTGGTTTGTAACATCTCACTATGTGCATGCTGTGCTGTTTATCTCAAGTGAGGTCTGCATGCGGTGTTCTTTTCCCAAGCACGCCTATTGCTGCAAGTTTCTGATTATCACACACCCAATTGTGCGACTCTTCTGCTTTATATGGCTCCAACAGCAAGACCACGTCAATATGTTCTTCAGCGACAGTTTGCTACGGCAAATCTTTTGCAATCCTGCAATGTTTAATGTTAAGTTGTAATACTTTCAGGTTTGTCGACGCTTCCTGCTGTTTGTGCATAACGTAAGCACGGTAACCAAATGCGTGAACAGATCAACCGTTGTCATAATTGTTGAAACCTTTGCTTGATCCTTTGCGGTATTAACGTCTTTTCTACGCCTAGGCTTTATCAGCAAACTACCTTTTTGCGTAGGTCACATAGTTCTGACATCTTCACTGAGCCCTTTAAGCTCCTCATTGGTTTTTATCGTTCTCAGTATGTCTACATAGGTTACCCCATCATCTTTATTTGCTATCACCAAAGCATCTGCCCTGGGTCTTATTGCTTTGGCTACTCGCTTGTTATTTCGTACCTTCTTATCATTACCGTTTTGGACTTTTGTCCATTCCTGTTCCTTGCGTAGTGTTGTCGACTTCTTCTGGGGGTGTAGATTTCCTGGGGTCGATGCCTTCCTTTTCCTTGCCTCGACTGTTTTGCCAGACTCAATTATAACGTCCTTTGGGCTAGCTTTACCCCTCGACTTTTTCGTTGATTGTGGCATTCCGTGCGCTGCTACCGTGGGCTTGTGACGTGTGTCGTTCAGCTTGGCCCGTCTTTGTTCCACCCCCAGTTCCTAAGTGATCTTCGTGGGACAGCGTTTCAAATGCTGCACCGCTTCTTCACCTTACCATGTACATTGTGACGCTGATCACAGTAGTGAATAAGTACGTCGATAACTGTTCCCAATTTGACAACTAGCTTGACTAGTATATCCTCCAAAGCTGCAACCAACATCGAAATTTGTCGGATTCTTGCCATTTCTCACTGGTGTGTTGACCAATCTGATAAATCTGACATACCAAATAAGTTCAGTATTTCATACGATAGTTAGAATGTTACTGATCTCCATTCTGATGATTCGCCAGCCAGGCTCTTACTGTGAGTTAGACGGTCCTGAATTTTTTATATAATTTAGGGGATACTTATATTATAGAAGCGGTTTCTTTGCGGCTCTGTCACAAGAATATCCTCGGATTTGCTGGCTTTTATACCGCTTCCTCGATTCCTGTCGCTCCAATCGGTGCTTGTCTGTTTTAGTCCGCGAGCGGTATTCTGTTTCCCACTTACCCTTCATATGTGCCAAGCATTCATCCATCCGCCACCTAGGCACCCTTTCGCTTTATACAAATCCCATTTTGGCTGCTTGATGTGGAATGGTCAGTATTCCAATCAAGGCAGTGATAAAATAAAGTTTGCAGTTTGGGTATTCCAAGTTCTTAGCATAATTTTGGCAGTTTTGTGCGAGATTAAATGTTCCGATATCCACTGCGTGTGTGGAGCTAGTTCCTCAATTAGTTCCGTTTTCGGAAAAAACGAGTGATGGGCATATGTCTGACGAGCCCAATCTCGGTAAGCGAATACCTACCTTAGCGAGCTCATCAGCTCTCTCATTCCCTTCTATTCCTTTGAGTCCTGGTATCCAGTAAATAGTGACCTGCCCGTTTCCGCAGAGTTCATCTCTTTTGGATCTGCATTGTTGAACACATTCCGAGTTAGTGCAAGGAGCCGTAATTGCTTTAATGGTCGCTTGACTGCCAATGAAAATGTTTGTCCGAGCATTAAGCGGAGTTAATTCCAGAGCTAATTGTTGACATACACTACTGTAATTTGGGAGTCTAACAGACTTTAGGAGGAGGTTATATGTGAAGAAGTCCGCACAAGTGGTTAAAGTTTCTGATCGCCATTCTCTTGGGAGTGGTCAAGACGACACATAAAAATCCCTCCCAATGAAAATACGAACAAAGTCTCGGATGAGAACTTCCTGTACTGATGACGACCCCTGCAAACGAACTTAGGATAACGATTTGAGGGCATACACTTGGAATGACCGGTCCCTTAATAGGGAAGATGCCTCTGCCCGGCTGGTTGATGTCCTCGTGAGAGTAAAGGCTGACATCACTGCTATTCAAGAGATGTGATGGACGGGGCAAGGCAGAAAAAACTTTGGACCTTGCAACATCTCCTAAAGCTATTGGATGTTTTGTGGGAGAGAGACTTCGTCGTCAAGTATTTTTGTTCACTCTGGTGCTCAAGCGTTTCTCAACAATCCGAATCAAAGCGAGATTTTTTAACCTCTCGTTAATTTGCGCCCACGCCCCAACGCAAGACAAGGGCGTTGTGGCGAACGATTTTTTCTACGAACGCCTGGAACATTCCTGTAAATGCTGCCCCCGCCACAACATAAAAATTGTGTCCGGTAACGGACAGAGGCTGATCGACTTCGCCGGTGCCCGAGACATGGTAGTCTGCAGCACCAGATTCCAGCATAAGACTGGACTCCTGATCGAAAAACGCGAAACCAGATCGATCATGTTGTGATAGATGGAAGACACGCTTCTAGTGTATTAGATGTACGTACGATACGAGGCCTCAACATCAACTGGGATCAATACCTTGTTGCAGCCAAACTACGCACTCGCCTCTGTGCCGCAAAAAACGTCCATCTATCTACGCAGAGAATGGTCGACACGGAAAATCTGCTATCACAACAGACATCCACTTGACTCTCACTCTTGCTCTCAAAGAGTACTGCCTAACAAACTGGCATGCACGCGCAATGGACCAACATTTCTCGTTCTCCACGTACCGCTGCCGAAGAAAAACTCGGATTCCGGCGGGCCCGAAAAAGAAGTTACCTATATGCTGCGATATCTGAATATGGTATCCCTAAAAAACTAATACGGCTATGCTGTCAGAATCGGTAAGGACCTTTCCGAGCCGTTTGATATCAAACAAGGTTTCAGACAGTGTAACTCGCTGTCGTGTGACTTCTTTAACCTGATGTTGGAGAGGATCGTACGAGAGGCAGAACTTTGGCACAATTTTTATAAGAGCGTAAAATTGTTGGCGTGTGCCGATGATATTGGCATCATCGGTCTTAGTTCTGGCTTCTCCAAACTGGATAAAGAATCAAAGCGAATGGGTCTGGTGGTGAACGAAGACAAAACATACTACCTCCTGTCATTAAACAAACTGTCGACGCACTCGCATATCGGTATCCATGGCACTATTGAAAGTTAGGATTTCGAGGTTGTAAAAGACTTCGTTTATTTAGGAACCAGCATTAACATCGATAAAAATGTCAGCCTTGAAATCCAACGTAGGATCTCTCTTTCCAACAACTGCTACTTTAAACTAAGTAGGCAACAGAGCAGTAAAGTCCTCTCTCGACGAATAAAACTAACACTATGCAAGACTCTCAAATTGTCCGTCTTAACGATTGGCGTAGAAGCTTGGACGATGGCAACAGCGGATGAAGCGTCCCTTGAAGTGTTTGAGAAAAAGATTCTGCGCAAGATTTTTGGACCTTTGCATGCTGGCAACGCCGAATATCGCAGGCGATGGAACAATGAGCTGTATGAGCTTTACGACGACATAGACATAGCGCAGCGAATAAAGATCCAGCGGCTATGTTGGCTGGGTCATATCGTCTGAATTGATACAAACGCTCCGGCTCTGAAAGTATTTGATGTGGTACCAGCTGGTGGTAGCAGAGTAAAGGGAACACCTCCTCTGCGTTAAAAAGATCAGGTGGAGAAGGACTTGGCTTCACTTGGTGTGGTAGACTGACTTTTTGTTTGAATCCAGGATAGTGCTGTGACCAAAAAGCTTCTGTGAAAATTGTCTTGACATCTTCAGTCTTGGAGCAGATGGGTTGACTGTGTTTATTACTAGTAGTTTGATTGGATGCCAGTTGAGCAGTTGAGCACTCCTCCCTGTAGAGTTCATCTCTTTCACTTTTTCGAGATTGTAGAGGACACCCAGTGTTTTTTATTTTATTTATTTTTTTATTTATTGTCTTTGAATGGATACATTCTTACAGACTATATTAAGCTAATGTACAATAGTTTAGTAGTTACTAAGAAAAGAAGATTTAAGATGATTGACTAAGATGCCATACGGCCATGTAAAATCAGCACCAGAAGAATTGAAAATCATATTTAAATCTGCACATGCCCTAGGAATCGGAGCATTTACCCCATAGTTGGTTCTCGAGAAGCCAATTTTAAACGTTTCGTACTGTCGGAGCTTCATATTGGGTATATTAAATTGAATTTTACTTAAAAGGGAAGGACAAATCAATAGATCCATAAATGAGCACGATAGAATAGATCGTCTGCCATCAAGTGGTTTTAAGTCAATCAATAAACATCCAGAGCGGTACGATGGTACAGGTTCAGAAAAGTTTAAAGATCGGAGCGCAAAACGAAGAAAGACTTTCTGAACTCTCTCAATCCGATTAGACAGACCTATTTGGTACGGTCTCCAAATAACAGCGGCATACTGTAATGTTGATCTAACAAAAGCACAATTCAATGTTTTGAGAGTGTGTGGGTTGGTAAATGCGGAACAATTTCGGCGTACGAATGCTAGCATCGAATATGATCGTCTTATGACGTGGTTAACATGGCTGGTGAAATTCAGCTTAGAGTCGAAAATAACGCCTAAGTCTTTAATTTCCTCCACGGATTGCAAACGTAAGCCAGCAATACTATACAAAGTATGCAAAGTTTTGTTTGATTTAGCATATTTTACATGAAAGCATTTGATTATATTTAGTGACAAACGGTTTAAATAGCACCAGTTCCGTCCTAGAATACTTCCCTGCGGACACCAGAGGACGCAGTAAATGCACGGGATGTCGTATTATCAACGGCTACAACGCAGTGCCTATTGGACAAATATAATTTGATCCACGACAAAAACGTGAAGTGTATACCCAATGATGCAAGCTTCGACAAGAGTATTCGGTGCGATACTTTGTCAAACGCTTTAGAGAAGTCTGTATAAATTGTATCAACTTGAGATCTGTTCTGGAAGGCTGAAATGCAGTAATCATTGAAAATAGACAAATTAGTGACAGTGGAGCGACTTGCAACGAAACCATGCTGGTCGGTAGATGATATTAGGCCTTTGACAGCAAAATATAACTTAGCATTCAATGTTATCTCAAAAAGTTTTGAGACAGGCGAAAGCTTCGAAATCGGTCTGTAATTTCTAACATCGTTTTTATTTCCACTCTTAAATATCGGCGTAGCGAAAGTAAATTTCCAGTCGTCAACAAAGATACCGGAGGACAACGGGTTATTAAATATAATTGTAAGAGGCTCAGCGAGACACAAGCAATTCTTCAGCAAGATGACCGAAAGGCCAGTTTTCGTTGTAGGCTTGAGCTTCATAATACCTGTTGCGAAAGGTTACTTTGGCAACCCATTTCGCATTTTTTCACCTCTCTGTTTTTCTCACTCGCCAAATCAACAGCTGTTAAAGAGAAGCAAGCTTAGCTGTCAAAGAGAAGCAAGCTTTCTTTTCTATTCTAGCCGTTGACGAAAGCGCATGGACGCGCATAAAAAAATTTTTTTCAGCCTTTCCTTTCTAAAATTTAAACGAACGGAGTCTTTTGTACTGCACCAGGGCTTGCTAAAAGGGAATTTAGCCGCGTCACACTGCCGTCGTCAACATTCTGAAAAAATTGGCTTTAAAGAGATTTTCGTTTAATAAGCTGTAAAAATGGAGGATGTTTCTAAAGCTGCATCGCTACGGGGAAACGCGGATGCTGATACAATAAGCGCAGTCGAGGGATTATTAGATGAGGCTGACAAAACTGGCTATGCTTTGACAATTGGCACCGAAACGCCTACTGCCGACACCGCGCCAGATCGACACGCATCTACACCTGTTCGTCAAACTGCACCATTTGCACCCCTCTGCACTTCAGGCACCTCCGGGATTAGGACTACACACTTCTACAGTACAGCACAGCCATACGCATGTGGCGTTCCACAACCTATAGAACTGCAATGCAACCACACTGCAGGTATAACGGGAACACACATTCCATCGACCAGCTATATCTTCATCTCAACCCTTTTCTGCATATACATCAATGCACAATTTCCACAGTTTGCCAACATCGGTTGCTTCAGGATTTTCACACCCAAATGTTAACCCTAACCTAAATATGCCTTGTGGAGGGTATCCGACCGTTACTAATCCGTATAGTTACTCTACGACAGCCGACCTAAATTTGACTGCGGCACATATAGCTAGTCGTCAAGTGCTTTCGAAAGATCTGCCAACCTTTACAGGTAGACCTGAAGACTGGCCCGTATTTATTACTAACTACGAGCAGTCTACCATACGGTGCGGATTCACGGACCAAGAAAACCTTATTAGGTTGCAGAAATGTTTGAAGGGCCAAGCATTAGAGGCAGTTCGTGGTAGGCTTATGGTGCCGTCTACGGTTGGATTGGCCATTAATACACTCCGCATGCTGTATGGTAGACCAGACGTAATTCACCAAGTAATGCTGCGTAGGTTAAGGGAGGAACCATCTGTAAAGCCAGACAAATTAGAAACCTTAGTAACATTTTCATTAGCGGTACAAAATTATCGCGCTACAATGCAGTCGGTAGGTCTAAACGATTATCTAAATGATCCAGTGCTATTAAACGAGCTGGTAGCTAAACTGCCATGTAACCAAAGGTTGAGTTGGGGCCAGCAATGTATGTCCCTGAGACGCGCTGACATTGCTGTATTCGATGATTGGCTTTTCGGTCTAGCCATGTGCGCTAGCCAGGTAACTTCCATCCAGACATCGGCGATAGCATCGTGTAATAGCAACGTCGAAGCAAAAAAGGGAAATCGCGAATCACTAAAGGGCAG
Source organism: Anastrepha obliqua (assembly GCF_027943255.1). Classification (NCBI taxonomy): domain Eukaryota; kingdom Metazoa; phylum Arthropoda; class Insecta; order Diptera; family Tephritidae; genus Anastrepha; species Anastrepha obliqua. The sequence continues at coordinate 3,441,403 of NC_072897.1, forward strand.
AATAATGATTCACGATGTGGTTGCGAAAAATAACGAGCAGAGTGAAAAGTCGATGAATTGCCTGAAATGCGGTGCGAGCCATACGCTGTCCGATTGCTATGAGTTCCGCGCCCTATCGCAAAGTGACAGATGGAAATTTGTACGTGAAAATAAACTCTGTTTACGCTGCTTCAAAAGTCATTTCATTCGTCGATGTAATTCGAAAAGGTGCTGTGGGGTAGATGATTGTAGAATGGCTCACCATCCACTGCTTCACAATGGAACTTGGCGATTGGAAAACAACAACAAGCAACATTATACCACGAGTTGGGCACAGCAGCTGATAAAGAAACGCAAAGGGCGCTTTTCAGGTATGTGGAGGTTATTTTACATAGTGGTACCAAAGCAATACGTACATTCGCCCTTATCGACGAAGGAGCCTCCTGTACGCTAATTGAGTCTCAATTGGCGAACGAGCTTGATTTAGATGGGCCAGTTGAATCGTTATGCTTGCGTTGGACGGGCGAAATTACTCAAAATGAGGCAAATTCCAAATTTGTTAGTCTTTGTGTTTCACCGATTACATTACCCTCTCAAAAATACAAGCTTCGAAACGTTCGAACCGTTGCTAATCTACTACTTCCTCAGCAGTCGCTGTTCAGCTCTACGATTAGTAAGCACGCACACATTAAGGGTCTGCCGATTCGACCCTATAATAAAGCAAGAGCGCGAATATTGATAGGTTTGGACATGGACCAGCAACTGAAAACATATTTTTCTATTGATGCCATCGGATCATATGCACCAATTAAGCCGTTGATATCTAAAGATGATGAACGCGCTCTTCAAATCATGGAAAAGACCACGCGGTTTATCTCCGCTGAAAAGAGATGGGAAACCGGGTTACTTTGGAAGCACGAAGCTGTCGAGCTTCCCGATTCGCTGCCTATGGCAATTCGGCGACTCTCGTGCTTAGAAAGTAAAATGAAGCGTGATTCGTCAATTCGTCAATTTCTTATAAACAAAATACATGATTATGAGAAAAAAGGGTACGTACGTAAGTTGAACAAAAACGAAATAAAATATAGCGCTAGGTCTTGGTATCTCCCTATATTTACTGTTCTCAATGCCAATAAAAAGAAAACTCGATTGGTTTGGGATGCTGCAGCAAGGGTAAAGGGTGTCGGGCTCAATGATATGTTGCTGAAAGGGCCCGATCTACTAAAGTCTCTATTGGGGGTACTGCTCCGATTTCGCGAACGACGTTTCGAAGTTTGTGGAGATATACGCGAAATGTTCCACCAGATTAAAATTATAAAAGAAGATCAAGTGGCGCAAAAATTTCTTTGGCGAAACGATGGCCCGTCTCGCGACTATGATATCTACGTGATGAGGGTTATGACATTCGGCGCTTCGTGCTCGCCTTCCTTGGCGAACTACATAAAAAATCGTAACGCTCACCGATTTGCTGATCTTCATCCCGACGCCGAACGGGCCATCGTTAGTAACACATTTGTTGACGATTGGCTTCAGAGTGCAGACTCTGAAAATGAATTGGCTCGTCTAGCAACTAAAGTTCGTTGGGTTCATCAGGAGGGCGGATTCCTAATGAGAAACTGGAAATCTAATTCCAAACACGTACTATTTTCATTAGATGCTGACGACGTTCCAGCCGCCAAATGTTTTGAAGAGCCAGAAGCCGTTATAGAGAAGGTACTAGGGATGTGGTGGCTGCCAGTTTCGGATGAGTTAACATACATTGAAAATTTTCCAAAGGAAGTTTTTAATGAAAATACGATTACAGTAAATCGCAGAGTATTCTGGACAGACTCCAAAAATGTGTTGTTTTGGCTGCGATCGAGCACAAGAAAATACCATCAATTCGTGGCGCTGAGAATCGGAGAGATCCTCGAGAGTTCTGCTATTAGGGAATGGAGGTGGCTGCCATCTGGTGAGAATATTGCGGACGAAGGCACTAAATGGAGCAGCAACCGAGAATTCGACGACAACGAACGCTGGTTCAGTGGACCTAAATTCCTACTAGAACGAGAATCAAGCTGGCCAATTATACAATTTCCAGATGATGACGAAGAGACAGTTGAGGTTCTACAGCATATAGATTTCGCTAACAACTCATTGGGTACGGCCGCAGAAATAACCCCGGATGTAAAAAGATTTAGTACATGGGAGAAGCTTCGCAGTGCGCATCGATTTGTTTTACGTTTTCTACGATTGGTTACGAAGGGAAAGGCACGTTCTCAGTTTCTTCAAAAGCTACTCAACCCAGACAACATAGAGACAGCAGAGCTTGCAATTATGCTTAATTGTCAAAGCGAGGTGTTCCATGAAGAGATTTTTCGTCTGCGTAATGGTGAGGAAATTAATCGAAAATCTTTTCTTTTCAAGTTCTCCCCATACTTAGACCAGATTGGCCTGCTGCGAGTAAAAGGTAGAATTGATGCTGCTGAGGGTGTTGCCATTAATGTCAAGCATCCAATAATCCTGCCACGCAAGCACGACGTAACGCGACTACTCGTCGACTTCTATCACAGAAAATTTCACCACCATCACAACGAGATCGTCGAGATGAGGCAAAGGTTCTGCATCTCCGCCTTAAGAAGGCTGGTAAAAGAATGTGCTGCAAAATGTCAAACCTGCCGGAACCGTAGGGCTTCTCCACAACCTCCTCAAATGGGAGATCTGCCAATGGAACGTGTGTCACCTTTTACCAGGCCGTTCACCTTTACAGGGGTTGACTATTTCAGACCAATGGACGTTGTAATTGGCCGCAGGCGTGAAAAGCGGTGGGGTGCTTTATTCACATGCCTTACCACCCGCGCAGTTCACATTGAGATCTCACCTACTTTATCCACCGAGTCGTTTTTGCTGATTTTTAAACAATTTGTGAGTCGCCGTGGAGTACCGAAGCGAATTATATCGGACAACGGCACCAATTTTCGCGGTGCTAGTGTACTTCTAGTAAAAGAAATTGAAAGAATATCGTCGGATGATATAGAAAGGAAATACCCTGCAATTGAATGGATTTTTATTCCCCCCGCTTCACCACATATGGGAGAGTCATGGGAGCGCATGATACGTTCTACGAAATCGATTCTAATGGACATTCTACCAGATTCCGGTATGCGAGAGGAGGTGTTAAGAGCCGTTCTAGCCGATATCGAAAACATTTTAAATTCAAGGCCACTGACGTACGTGCCGCTTGATTCAGCCGAAGATGAAGCTCTTACGCCAAACCACTTTCTGACGGGCCACTCTGGTGGTATTCGAGAACTAACAGATAATACCAACTCTGGATCGGCTCTACGGCAAAACTTTAAAATTTCTAGCCAGTTGGCTGACCAATTTTGGAGACGCTGGGTTAAGGAGTCCCTCCCCTGTCTTACCAGACGTGCAAAGTGGTATCAGCCACCAGCAAACCCAATCAAATTGAACGACGTGGTGGTCATCGTAGACGAAAACTCCAAGAGAAATTCGTGGCCGAAAGGAGTAGTAATAGATATGAATTTTGGTAAAGATGGCCAAGCTCGCAGCGCAGTAGTCAAGACAGTAAATGGATTATGTACACGACCGATAGTTAAGTTGGCGAGATTGGACGTCGAGGTTGAAAAACGTGGGGTAAACGTTACGCATAAAACCGCATAAGATTTACGAAGGGGGGTGTTGCGAAAGGTTACTTTGGCAACCCATTTCGCATTTTTTCACCTCCCTGTTTTTCTCACTCGCCAAATCAACAGCTGTTAAAGAGAAGCAAGCTTAGCTGTCAAAGAGAAGCAAGCTTTCTTTTCTATTCTAGCCGTTGACGAAAGCGCATGGACGCGCATAAAAACAATTTTTTCAGCCTTTCCTTTCTAAAATTTAAACGAACGGAGTCTTTTATACTGCACCAGGGCTTGCTAAAAGGGAATTTAGCCGCGTCACACTGCCGTCGTCAACAATACCCTTGACGACATCAGTAACAGATAGGCACAATGTCCCAAAATTAAGAGGTGAAAAACTATTAGAGGGCAAACTAGATTCAAAGTCTAAGTTGGGTTCAAAATTAGAGCAAAAAAAGTCGGCAAATAAATTGGCAGATTCTATGGCAGAATTTACATATTTACCATTATAAAAAACATTGTTTGGCACCGTTGAGCAAGACTTTTTTGATTTGATGAATTGCGAAAAAGCCGTCGAATCCGAAATAATATTGTTTTCGAAATTCAAGATGTAATTTCTATATAAGAACTTGTTCAAACAGTTCAATTCTTTTAAATGGTATTGAAATTTTGAGTAGTGCATTGGGTCTCCAGACCTTTTATACAGTATAGAAAATTGGTTTTTTAGATTCTTTAGATGCCTAAGCCGTTTGGTATGCCAAGGTGTCTTATATACTTTCTTATGATGAATAGGAATGTGCTTCAAACACAGCTGAGAAACCTTAGTCTTAAACAAAAGGTAACATCATTGTCGTGAAAGGCATTATCCCAGTCAATACTTAATAAAATTTCGTTAAAAATTGAGAAGTCGCATGAGTTGTAGTTAAATTTGATGTTAGGCTCATCGGATACCTCAGAAAATTCATAAAATTCCAACTCAGAAGAAAGAGGAACATGATGTTTATCAGTTAAAGATGTGGGAGCAATGCCTTCCGACAATGTGTAGTTGATGTTATTTGAAATAAACACTAGATCTAGGATTCTATTAAGGCTATTATAAAAACCATTAATATGTGATAAATCAAGGCTTAAAACGCTATCAATGACATGAATTTCGGCTGAAGAATTTACGTTAGAAGCCATAAAAGCAGCCGAGTTTCTAAGTGGGGACCAACTCAGGCGACATAAATTAAAATCACCGAGGACATAAAGATGACTGTCACCAGCTATGCTTGATGCTAATGACACAACATTGTCAGCATGTGCAAAGTATAAATAATCCGGACTATTCGGCGGAATGTGGGATGCACACACATAAACTGTTCCAGATGTGCCATAAACACATACACAAAGGTGTTCGATGAGTGTGTCAGAATTGGTAAGTGTTACCAATGATGCCCGAAATTTTCTCCGACCAGCAATGAGAACACCACCTCCTCTGGTGTGTCACGGTCTTTACGGAAAACATCATACAAATTGAGGTCAAAAATTTCACAATCGAAAATATTTTCATTCAGCCAAGATTCAACGAATACAAAAATATCAAAGTCTAAGAAAGAACTTTTCATATACACCGTGGAACATTTAGTCCGAGGTCCAGATATATTTTGAAAATACAATTTTAGTAATTTATTACTAGCGATGGAGATAGCTGCAGCAGTTACGGAATTAGAGGTGGAGTGACGTCTTTTTGAAAAAAAGTGAATGGCCGAATTTTTACGTTCGGTAGGCCATATATCCGCATTAAAAAGCTTATCATAACAAAACTCAGATACGCCTAGCTTAAAGTTGATTTTCTGGAAATCCTTTACGAGGGTATCCTTTTTGATAAGCATATAGCAGGAAAGAAATTTGCGGTCAATTTCTACATGTTTCGCAACATAGTCCACAATATCGGCAGCTGTCACAATGTTTGAGAATGACGATATGTGCAGCCACCTCATGTTAGGAACTACACTTAACTCATTATTTTGGTTTGAACCGATAACTAAAGGTTATTTAACCTTTTTTCTATTAGCTCTAGATACGGTTTTCCATTCACGTGTACGATTTAATGTAGGTGCAAGAGAAGTCGGGATTGCCGACGCTTTTTTGCAAGTTGATGTTGATGGGAGAACGGACGTGGTAGCAGCAGCAGCAGCAATTGGCGTCAGCTTCACTTTAGCTGTATTAGTAACAGCAGCGCTATAAGAGAGCGGCACATCATCAACAGCAGCAGGAGACTGCGAAGCAGAGGAAAACGAATTAGTCTCACCATGCGGAGCAGCAACAATAGACACGTTTACAGGCGACGTAGCAGCAGTCGCTGGTAGTAGTGGCTCCTGTTTCTTAGATTTGCTTTTCGCATTTTTTGTGTTCCTTGCATGACACTCACATGCAAGAACACAAGCACGTAGATACATATCTATGTATGGAGGTCGCCCTCCCATGGGATCGGGCGACTAAGCTGGGCTCAAAGCTACCGTGTGGGGCGGCAGGTTGCGGATAGCCGGACGGCCTGTAGTAGCAGGTTAGTTGCGAATAAGTTCTAACAAATAAGCAGCCCCCGACAATGAGCGGCAGAAACGGAGGAAGCGGTCTAAAAGCTAGCAAATCCGAAGAGGTTCCTGTGACAAAGGCGAAACGACACCGCCTTTAATAAAATAAGTGTCCCCCTCATCATTCAAAGGCATGGTGAAAAATACAAAAATCTAGAAGCGACTGACTCATATTGGGCGGCTCCCTGGTCAGCGTCTGTCCTCCATGTTAGGGGCGGCTGTTAATTTAATACGATCTACATTAAGACCGAGCCCAGTAAGGTCTTAATCATGGAATACTGGAATACGTTAGGACATACTGCCACGAGCTGACGACTGTATTATTCTGTTTCCCTAGTAAGCGGAGTGATATCTAGCTGAAACGGCATTCAGGCTAATAATCCAGTTGCCCCCGCCCCGTTAAAATGATGGCAAGTCTCTAAGAACGCTCCATATCCTGTTGCCATTAAGTGTCGGCGTAGGTCTAGTTGTAACATTCCTAGTTAACACTGATTCGGCTCTGAACTTAAGCTCTCATAAGGAGCTTTTGTCAACCCTCGCATGGCCTCCCTGCTCGCAAAGATAACCATGGAATCATTTACAAGTGACTACGCATCAGGATATGGATAACGACTTATGAGTTGGGCCCAAAAAACTAAAAATGTCTTCAAACCAAACAAAAAAACAAACCACGGAAGGAAGTGAAGTTGTAACAAATGTAAAACAAATGTTGTAAAATGGCAATAACGGCAGCGGTGAATTGTTCAAAAACGCGTTCCAACGGAGCTCAAGGTTGGCATATTCACCACCAGGCACGGAAAGAACCAGGTCGGCATCACCGTGCATGCGGCACTTTGGCTTCACGAAAGCGATGACGGCCGAAGAAATATATCGAGCCATCGGCGATAAGGTCAAAGAACTAGCCGAAATGATGGAGCTTCCGAAGAGGAACATAAACCAGCCAATGCGAGATTTGGTCACGTACATAACGGACCTACACAAGAAACTGGAGGGATCTGTCCTAACTCCGGAAAACCTGGCGATAAAAGAGGCGCATAGTGAACCATCTACTGTCAAAGATGGATGTACCCAAACTTCACCTCTTATTAAGCGTATAGATTCTACGCCAAAAAGGGCTATCGACAACGCCGCTGCAAGGAAAAGTCCTGCTAAAAGAAACAAAAATAACCGCGTTGAAGCTTTGAGAACAGAGCATGTTGCAACCGAAAAATGGGAGATGGTTAAATCCAAGAAAACCGCGAAAGGATGCCATAGTAGTAAAAAGCGTTGGCAGCATATCATATGCGGGTTAAGTCAGAGCTAAACCTAAAGGAGCTGAATAATGACATTCAAGGGGTCAAAAAAACTGCCAAAGGGGAGTTACTTTTGGTGCTGGCAAAACCATCTGACCCAAGCACCCTGAAAATCCATAAAGCTGTTAAGGCGGCTTTAGGAGAAGCGGTAGAAGTCAGGGCTCTAACGGAGCTGCGGCAAGTGGAAATCCGAGACCTTGATGAAATCACCACAAAAGAAGAAGTACATGAGGTGATAACAAAACAGTTCAAGGAACTTGACGTACCTGCCTCAGCGATTCTGGGCCTACGAAAAGCATATGGAGGCACACAAACAGCGACACTAAGAGTAACGCCGGAGACCGCTACCAAGTTGCTTGAAGCAAACAAAATTCGAATAGGCCTTGTAATTTGTCGCATACGAGAGAAAATAGAACCAAAAAGATGCTTCAAATGTATGGAATGTGGGCATGTGGCAGGAAGTTGCAAAAGCTCAGCTGACTACGCTAGCGTCTGCTTTAAATGTGGCAACAAAGATCATCAGGCCAAAAATTGCACACAAGCAGCAAACTGTATAATATGCAAGAAGAAAAATGTAAGTGACACAGGACATGCGATGACCAGCAGTAAGTGCCCAGAATAAGAGAGAGCTCTGAAAGAAATACGACAGAAATGAAGATCTTACAACTAAACCTTAACCACTGCGAAAGCGCGCAAGACCTACTCACGCAGTCTATACGGGAACACAAAATAGACGTTGCTGTACACAGTGAACCCTATAAACACCTAGAAGGCAATGGCTGGGCCTCTGATATTACTGGCAAGTCGTCAATCTGGAACTGTGGGACAAATAGCTCCCGACTTATGAGCGTGAAGGCAGCTCGCGGATTTGTACGAGCGCGTATTGATGAAACATACGTCTATAGCTGCTACCTACCACCCAGCTTAACTCTGACTGAAGCTACCAGCATCCTAGAGAATCTCGCCCAAGATATTAAAGACCATAGACCTGTGGTCGTAGCTGGTGATTTTAACGCTTGGGCTGTGAACTGGGGATGCCCGCGAACAAGTCCAAGAGGTCAAGCCCTCTTGGAAACTTTCGCCATATTAGACATCGTCCTTATGAACACAGGGAACCAGCAGACATTCCAAAAGGCAGAACGGGATCGATAATAGATATTACCTTCATGCTCGCTCGACGAAATGGTTTGTTAGCCAGCACTGTACCCGGAGTGACCATCTCGCGATAATCTGCGAAATAAAGAAACATGACGAATCAAAGGTGCCATATACATACGACGCGAGATACAGGGTCGACTCAATGGAGGCTGAAGTAATCGAAGTCATGCTGGCAGATGTAACACTCTCTGGTGATGCAACTGAGAAGGCTACACAAACTATGAAGCACCTAACAAAAGCATGCGACGCAGCCATGTCTAAATCAAGGCCTAACAGGCACAATAGCGAACCCGTTTACTGGTGGACAGCGGAGATTGCGGAATTGCGTAGCGAGTGCAACAGAGCAAGGCGAGTTTATCAACGTTCTGGGGGCACACACAGTTTCCAAGGGAACCAGCTTCAGTATAAGCAAAAAAGGAAGGCCCTGAAAAAGGCAATTAAAGGGAGTAAACGACAATGTTTCCTCCAACTATGTAACCCTTGGGGACTCGGGTATAGGCTAATCATGAAAAAACTGAAAGTTTTCAAGCCACTCCCAACAACGTGCCCGGCCACACTGCGTAATGTAGTCGAAACATTGTTCCCAGCAAAAGTGCTCTCCGAGCCTATGATGTGGAAAAATGTTGTGAGGGGGACCAAAATATGCAGTTGACAGACAAAGATGATCACTAAACGGATCAAAAACAATAAAGCTCCTGGCCCAGACGGAGTCCCCAACGAGGCACTAAAAGTGGCAATTCGAAGCCATACCGACATTTTTGTAGATCTCTACAATACATGTATAAAACAAGGCACATTTCCAACACAGTGGAAGTAACAGAAACTGGTGCTGATTCCAAAAGGATCTAAACCAGCGGAAGATCCTACAGACTACCGCCCCCTTTGCATGCTCGACACCGCAGGTAAAATTCTAGAACGGTTGATCGCTAATCGTTTGGAGGCTGCCATTGATGACGCAGGCGGTCTATCATCCTCGCAATTCGGATTCCGCAAGGCTCGCTCAACCATAGATGCTGTAGTTGCGGTTAAAAGCATTGCGCAGAAGGCAATCGAAGGAACTCGGTGGTTATACGGTAGCAAGGAATACTGCCTATTGGCAACGCTAGACGTAAAGAATGCCTTCAATACTGCGAACTGGAACCAGATTCTGATGGCGCTTGATTGCTTCCAGGTTCCAACGTATATACGAAAGATTATACTCAGTTATTTCACTGACAAAACCCTTCGCTATAATACCGATGCGGGTGTTAGGGAATATAAAATAACTGGCGAAGTTCCACAAGGCTCAGTCCTAGGCCCCTTGCTGTGGAATATTATGTATGACGGAGTCTTACGTCTCAGTTTACCCCCAGGGTCCAAAAATTAGGGTTTGCTGACGATATCGCTGTTGTGGTCGTAGCTAAAGTACTACAGCAAGCAGAAGCAACCTGCAACCAGGCTGTCGGTGTGGTAAAAGAGTGGCTACGCAAGAATGGTCTAACTCTTGCGGATCATAAGACGGAAGCAGTGCTCATAAGCAGCAGGAAGAAGGTGGAGTCGGCAAATATAATGGTGGGCGAAAATACCATAGGATCGAAACCGTTCATTAAATACCTGGGCGTATTAATCGACCATAGGCTAAACTTCAGAGATCACCTATCATACGCAAGCAGCAAAGCGGCAGAGGCAGTAACAGCACTGACGCGTATAATGATGAACACTAGAGGCCCTAGGCAAAACCGTAGGAGACTACTTAATACCGTGGTCTCATCGATTTTGCTGTATGCAGCTCCAGCATGGGCGGAAGCAACTAATTGCAGCTCATATGTGAGTTGTATGAAATCAGTGTATCGACTGAGTGCCCTCAGAGTGTGCTGCGCGTTTCGAACGGTATCAGAAGACACCATTATGGTTATTGCAGGACTACTCCCAATAAATTTAATGGCAAAAGAGTACGCTGAAGTTTACCAAAACAAAGCTACTTCAGAACGACAGACAATACGCAAGGAAGCAAGAGAGCGTAGCTTGCGTTCATGGCAGGGAAGTTGGAGTTCGTCCCTGAACGGACGCTGGACGTACCGTCTGATTCCCTTAATAGCCAAATGGGTTAGCCGTAAGCATGGACAGTTAGACTATCATCTGACCCAAATACTGACGGGACATGGGTGTTTGAAATCCTATCTATATAGGTTTAAGCACGAAGACGACCCGTACTGTTCTCATTGTGCACCAGCTGTAAAAGACGCAGAACATGTTTTCTTTGTCTGTCCGCGATTTGTGTTCGAAAGGGAGGAATTAAGCACTAGGGTGGGGAAGCCAATTTCGGCTGATAACCTAGTCGATATTATGTTAGAGGCAGAAGAACATTGGTCCGCTGTATGTAATATGGCAAAAATAGTAATCTCCAAACTGCGTCGCGCTGAACAACAGCGCAGATCTTCATGAAGAGGCAATAGGCCGTTCCTCTTCCCGTCAAGTGATACTTGACGGTTGACGTCGCTGAACAACACAGCGCAAATTTTCAAGAATTGGCAATAGGCCGCTCCCCCTCCCGCGAAGTCATGCCTAACGGTTGTCCCGCGGTGGGAGGGAAACAGAGCTGGGGTGGATACCATCGCTGACGTAAGATCTCCATACGTCCTCAAGAGAAGGTCCTGGACGCAGGTACCTGGTTGTGTCAATAGACTTAAACGCGGCTCCACCTTGATGAAATGTTTACAGCGATCCCAGGGTGGAAATCAGCCGAGGAGGAGGAATGTTATAGTGTTAGTGGGAGCATGCCCCACATACCACTGGTGCGACGGCGCCTTTGATGATGTTTCTGACATTTTGATTTTAACCTCCTAACCAAAAAAAAACAAGCCAAAAATAATAAATGTAATAAACTAAACGAGCCCACATCTACAAGGGGATATCCGGGCTCGTGAACTAAATCGTCTCTATCCAAGGCAAGGTGCAAAACCTAAAAGGGGCAACTTGACGAATGGGAGCGAAGATGAGATCATTCTTTTAAAGGCCGCTGGATGTACGAACTTATTCCAAACCTTAGCACGAGATTACGGTGAAGACACAGATAAGTGGATTACTTCCTCTCTCAGATGATGAGCGGGCACGGATGCTTTCATTATTATCTGCATAGATTTGGTCTCTCTGCTTCACCACACCGCCCTACCTGCCCAAAGATGGTTGAAGACGCGCGATACGTACTCTTCTGCTGTAAAAGATTCGCAAGAGAACGTGAGGAGTTACCCACTATCCTTGGAAGACAGCCAAGTGAGCCTAATTTAACTGGCAGTATGTGCATTTCAAAACATTGCTGGGATGCTGCATGCAAGTTTTCCAGGCAAGTATTGCGTACGCTACACAAGCAGGTCGAAGAAAGAGGAATAATAAAGCTGTTTCAGTACCGGCAGCTAGACTTAAATAATATTAACGCCCTGTGCGGCGTCTGATCACACCGAACTTCCCGACAAGTGCTAAAGACAACATGAAACAGTGTTCCAGAGGAGGTCGACTCAGATATACCGACAACAATTACGGACGCTTGAGCTAACGACTCACGACCATATCATGAGCAGACAAGACGGTAATGCACATGACCATTTACTTCTTAATGTAGTAATAAAGACTATCAGCGACATTTAACCTCCATACGTCATAGGTAGAGAGCCTGGCTAGATTATACAAATAGTGGATTTTTTATAGCTGGACGTATTGACGTTCTCATCAGACGCCTCTTGGGCTGGTAATATTTGGTCCAGCGACAGGGGTATCAGAATCGACCGTGTCCTCGTTCACACTCAACGCGTCGCTAGGAGAGGAAAAAGTTCGTCAGCAAGAACTCGTCCAGAATTTTTGAAAAAGAGGAGGAACTTCCAACTAAGGAGGAGTGATATGATGGCGAGTGTGATCACATATTTGAAACCATGCATGACCTACTCCTGATGAACTTTACACGGTGCAGCTGCCATTCAGGCGCGACGCTCCAGAAAATGGTGTCTCGAATTCGTATGCTATACGATAACGCCGTCTGGTCGCGGATCTTATTCTTTGAAATAACTACGTAAAATTTATGATGGAATATGCAACAAGGAGGTAGTGGAGCCGCCATACGATCATACGGGCTGCTATTATAATTCATACGAGTAGAGTATTATTATAATCATACGACTAGAGTTCCCTTCGGACGAGCTTGGAGTATATCTTCTGAATTCCAAAAACAGTCACGTATTGTTGTGTTTAGCCACTAACCCATCTCTCCATAGGTATGCATTCAACTCGTCGCTGACCTTAGTGCTAAGTTTGAGGTGGGAGTAGGTGACTGACCAACTGTTCTTTCACTGCCTGGTTATTATCTCTAGTGGCTATAACTGGAAAGGTCTTTATTCAAGCGATGTACGTTTGTGACCTGTTAGATATACTACTACATTCTCCGACAACGATGTTTTGTAATGACAGTGTAGGCATATATCTGCCGTTATACATACTCGAATGGTCGACACAGATGCCACCATGCCCTTCTCACTGTTTACCGCGCAAACAAGGGCGGCTCCACTGAAGAGTACTACAATACCGTGTCTGGAACTTTCGGCTACACTGCTGTTGCCTGAGACTCTTCCAACAGTTCGAGAAGTTTTTGGGTTTAGTTGAGACTCTATACGTACTATGGTCGGATTCAGCGATCGTTTTATGCTGGCTGAAGAACCGAGTTTGAAGCATCCAAGAGCTGACCTCCACAGACAGGTGGCACCTTCTCCGCTCAGCGAAAAGTCCTGCAGATTGCGCTAGCTATGGTGTTTCACCAGAAGAGCTTTTAAATCACCAGCTCTGGTGCCGCGGAACTGACATTTTCGACGCGTACTCTGGTAGTCAAAAGATTTCCCTAAGTTGGGAACCGGGAGACGAAAGTCTTCGTCATACCTAAGATCGGTAGGTTCTCACACACTAATGCTAACCTACCACGTCACAGCTTACGCTGACGGTTTGCTAATCGCGGTCAAAGGAAAGCAGCCCAGCACGCTTATGGATATTCTGCGCTAACTGGTCAGAGAATAGAGGACTCGGTATCAACACCGTTTTCGGGAACTGATTCTCTTTACAAGGAAACATAGACTGCTCAGAGTCTCCCCGCTAATTTTCAAGGGTGTGAAGACTTCTTTGAAAATACTTATGATTCAAATTAGACAGGAAACTTACGTGGAAATCTAATATTGAGAGCCGGACTCAAAAAGCCAACACTGCATTGCACACAAACAAAAAAGCTGTCGAAATTAAATGGAGGTTGTTTTTTTTTTTAACCCTTTATAGTTGTTCCTATTTCAACTTAAAATATTTACAATTTTTCTTTCTTTTTGGGTTTCAACAGTATTTAGAAGCCAATACTACTATATACATATATTTAAAAAAAAAAAAATTAACTCGTTATTTAATTATATATTTATTCATTCTTATTCATAAAATTGTCACACCATTTAAATCTGCAGGTCAGTTGGTCGTTTGCGCTTAAGCCTCCTCGTCTCGGTTTCCTCTTTTAATGGAAGTTGGCGAATTTCCCAGTTAGAATGTTCTAGCATTCGATTTGTGTGCTTAAGCTGTTGTTGCGTATTTCTTCTTTGTACTTTAAGTTCTCGATGGATGTTATCATTTAGTATATACCACTCTGCTTTTGATATTATACGGAGTATCTTATTTTGCGTTTGTTGTATAATTTTTATATTTGTACTGCTCGCAGTTCCCCAAAGCTCTGAGCCATATTTCTATATTGGTGTTATAATTACTATGTACATTAGTATCTTATTTTCTAGTGTGAGCGTTGAATTTTTTCCCAAACGCCAATGAAGTTGTTTAAACCTAGTCTTTATTTCGCGTCGTTTTTGTCCAATGTGTAACTTCCAGTTAAGTTTATTGTCTATAATCATCCCCAAGTATTTTGCCCTTGCATCGTGGCCGGTTTCATCTTCGTTTATTTTGATTTCCCCTTTCTCGAACCATTGAGTGGAGTTGTCAAGTAATTCCTGAAGTTTATAAGCAGCCGTTCTTGGATCTTTGTCTGATGCTAGCAAGACAGTGTCGTCTGCAAATGTTGCTATTAGATTAGGGATATCAGCTGTGTAAAGAAGGTAAAGAAGCGGCCCAAGGACATCTTGCGGTACACCTGCTTCCATTGTTAGTATATCAGAATACTTATCTTCGAATTTAACATAAAATTGTCTTCCAGTTATATAACTTTTCATTAGTTCGTAGTAGTCTGTTGGTAAATAAGTCAAGAGTTTTTGTAGAAGTCCTGCGTGCCATACTGTGTCAAAAGCTTTGGCTACGTCGAGATATACTGCTTCAAACGTTCGTTTTTTATCGATGTTTTGTTTGTAACTCTGTGAACTTGTTGGATGGTCGAATGTCTTTGCCTGAATCCGAATTGGTGGCAAGGTATTATTTTGTCCTTTTGTACAATGGGATCGATTCTGTCAAAAAGTAACTTTTCAAAAATTTTTGATAATACTGGTAGTAGACTTATAGGTCTGTACGAAGTTACTTGCGTAGGATCTTTGAATGGTTTTGATATTGCGATAATTTGAGAAATTTTCCATATTTTTGGGAAATATTTCAAGTCCAAGATTTGATTGAACAAGTTCCTTATATAGATAAGTCCCTTCTCTGGGAGTTCTCTTAAAATTTTTCCAGTTATTAGGTCGTATCCTGGCGACTTCTTAGGATCAGTTCTCTAACATATGCATTGTTTTATTTCTTCTAAGGTAACATTTTTTAGTTTGCATGGATCTTGTTTTGCATGGGTCGGGAAAAAGTTTACACTAGGCGTATTGTTCGTAAAAGTACTTTTGAAGTGTTTTGCGAGAACTTCAGCCTTGTCAAGATTTGTTCTAGTCCAGCTGCCATCAAATTTTCTGATAGGTGGTTTGTACACGTATAAAATTTTATTTTCGATTTTGTTTGTAGCTTTCCATAGTGAATAGTTTGTCGTTATACCGGGTCCAAAGTTTTCGATGCGTCTCTTAAGTTTCATATTTTTATGGTAGAATAGCATTTGCTTGATTTCCTTTGTAGCTGCGTTTAGCTTGCTTTTGTCAAGTGGCAGCCTTGTTATTTGCCAGCGTTTACGTAAGCGGTTTTTGATTTTGATTTTTTCTTGGATGTGTGCAGGTATATTGGAGCTCGAGGAACAGATAGTTTCTTGTGGAGTTGATTTAATAGTGGCGTTCATTATTGTGTCATTAAAACAGGCTATCGCACTGTCGATTTCGTCAAAGGTCTTTATGCTTATTTTATTGTTAAGATTACGGATGACTATTTCTGTAAATGTATCCCAGCCGGTTTTTTTGTTATTGTATATGTTTCTATTCGAGCATTCCTTCGTATATGAGCTCTGTTACAGGGTCCGCCATCTATCGTTACGGATTTGAACTAGGTATTATTTGAAGAATGGTAACACTTAGCTGCCATCTGATTTGACAGAAAATTAGTTTTATTCTTCCGCTGAACTAAAATGGTTGTGTATACGCTCAAAGAATGCTGGGAATGTGTACGAAAATTACGTACGGCAATGGGAAGAAGAAAAGCACCGAATGAAGCGTATGTGCGTTACTTTGCGAAAAAAGTAAGAGAAACTGGGTAGCTTATTGACAAACCAACGCGCAACCAAAGACCAGTGTTATGCCAACAAAGCAGCAACAATTGATGCACTGAGGACATACGCGATGTCATAGCTGAAATACAGCCGCATACAATCGAAAATGTGTTGAAAAATTGGGCCGATCGTATGGGATGGTGCATGGCTAGCCGAGGCAGCTATATGAATGAAGTTGTGTTCCATCATTAACCGGAAGGATTGTACTTCAAAATAAAAAAAACAGTTTGGAAAATAATTGAGTAGTTTCTTTTTTATAGCATTTTTAATTCCGTAAAGTTATATGGCGGACCCTATATATCATTATTATTGGGGAATGGTCAGACGACAATTCAATCAACGATTTAATTGACGTATCTTCGTAGTTAACGTTTTTGGTTATAAAGTCGATCAGATCTGCACTTTTTTTTGGATCAGTTGGCCAGTATGTTGGGTCGCCACTATTTATGAATTTGCTGTTGTTGCTTTTTATGGCGTCCAGTAAATTATCTGCTTCATCATTTCTTTTAATTCTTTGATGACGCCATTTGAAGTTGCTTCAGAATTTGTTTCAGAATTTGTCACACCCCATTATGATTTGTTAGAAATAACTTGGGCATATGACATTATTTGGCGATTTAAAGCGTTTTGCTGTTTATCAGTATTCAATTCTTTGTTACGTTGCTCTGGGTATTGTTTTATTTTCAGTGCTTTGTACACCGCGCATCCTTGTAGCTCGCTGTGTGTTTGCCTCCGTAAAGGGCGCATTTTATGTTGCTGCTATTTTCTATAACACACTGGAGGTTGACACCACAAAATGGAGGTTGACACCTCGTCTCATACACTGTCTTTACACTTAGGTAGTTCGGCCTATTTTACAATATTGAATACTTGTTTGGTGTCCATCAACACAAAAAGCAAGTTATACGCAACTGCTGAGCAAGGTCCAAAGAACTGCGTTTTTATGCATCACCGGCGCTTTAAGGACCACCCCTAATAAAGCGCTCGAGGCACAAGTCAACTTGCCTGCTCTAAATCTGAGAGGAAAACAGACGCCGCTTCAGCGCTTAGACTTAATATAATAGTACGACGCTATGGAATACCTGGTGGTTCGGCCACGCTTCTATACTACATGAAATTGAAATTTGAAAAGATCGAGCCAAGGAGCACCAGGAGATTTGGTGGCCCCAAAACACTCAGGCTAAAAAGCCCATTGTATTTAAAGCTCTGGAAAGAGGGTAGATAGTGAAGGAGGGAAAGACAAAAATATCAAAGAAAGAAATAGGGAAGAATGGAGACAGAGATAGAAATAGTTAGTCCTGTGAGAATTTTCCAGATTCTTTGGCAAATCTGAAAATATCCTGCACTTTTAGAGAACGAATATTACTCATTCTCACGACATCGGAACGCAAAACTCGTAACCGTGCTCTAGCAAAGGCAGGACACTCCCAGAGAAAGTGATCAGTGCTATCCGCCTTCTCCAACCACGACAGGCTTTACGGGTCCTCAATGATTCCAATGGTGGTCATATGCTGACCCCATGGGTTGTGTCCTGTAATGATACAACCCATCAACCGAACGTTTTTATTTCCAAGTTTTAGTAGAAAGTTTGACACTTTTCTGTTCGGACTTGTCACAAAACACTTTGCAGTTCTGCAGCGTTCTAGACCGGATCATCGCTCTTTATGTGGATTGCCTATATAATCGCTGATCCAATTTATGATTCCGGCGGAACTGATTTCGATTATTGGCTCTGGCCCTTGTGGGAGAACCTCTGATCCACGGTTTGCCAATTCATCGGCAATTTCGTTTCCTTGAACACCGGAGTGTCCTGGACCCCATACATGTACAAGCCTATTTTGTCTTGCCTCAGAATTAAGCTTCTTCTTAAATTCTGGAACAATCTTTAAGGTTTGCTTCGCGTTCTCCAGGGCCTTCAGTGCAGCCTGACTGTAATTGAAAACTCCAATCTATTTCCCGCTCCATCTATACTACATACTATGAGTAGTTATAACCAGGAAACTGAGTACTCTTCCCCTAAACCCACCTTCGACAGGCTCTTCAAGACTATCAGCCCGTTAAGAAGAGAGTGCCACACTCAAAAACCATGGAGAAGAGGGGAAATTAATTTCTACACGGATGGATCCAAGCTAGAAAATAAAATCGGCTATGGGTTCCGGGACATAGTGATATTCAAGGAAATTGCAAGACCTATGAGCTAGCCAGAAAGGGTGCTTGAAAACAGAGACAATATTGGAATTCCTATGGAACTTGCAAATTAAGGATACAAGATAATATTCTTCAGAAGGCCAATAGGTCATGGAGAGAAGAAAATACGTATTTTACGACCAGACTAATTTGACCACAAAAGATAAGAAAATGCCAGGGGAATTGTCTAACCTTTCAACAGAGAACATCTCGAAGGTAGTGGCTGGTGTCGCCGGTCATTGGCTGTTTGGTAGGCACTCTTCTAAGCTAGGAATATTTTCGCATGGATACTGCAGAAGTTATAGAGACGAGGAAGAGGAAGAAACAGTAGATAATTTCCTCTGTAATTGTCCAGCCTTAGCTAGGAGTAGAGCAAGGTTGTTAGGAAAATACCATTTTAACTCTCTCACGGAACTATCCGGTGTTGGGATAAAACCTATCCTACGTTTCATAAGAGAGTCCAACTGGTTGTACCACAACGGACCTACATGTTCTAAGTGAGTTGGCTATTCTAAGCCGACTGACATAAAAACCTAACCTAACCTAACCAGGAATCGGATGTCCTTCGTTTAGAGGCCTGCATCGTATCGGCCTTGATCAACACCCTTTCTGATTAGTATCACGAGGATGTAGTCCGATTGGACACATCGAGACACACAATGAATACGATCTTTTTGCACTCAGGATTGCTTATATAAACCGAAGTCGTAATATAACGTATCTTTTATTCGACTGAAATAAGCGCGAGCTGAGCACATATCATACCACCCAGGATTTATAAGTTTTTGATCTGAAACAGTATGAAAAGTAATAAGATAGGCTTGGTTGTTTGCTGTTTTGAATTTCAGGTAGTCTATTACGGGTGGGAATGAAGATGAGTTGCTGATTTCGTTAATACTATTAGTGTTGACTGCGACGCAAAATCTCACAATACTTTGGGGGATTAGCGACACTAACGGTAGAGGTGAGTCATACCTTGACTTTATTCTAGAAAACATAATTAGTGTCTTGAATTTAGGAAGCTGTGAGAAGGAAGCTAGGAAACTGGATGAATAGGTTAGTCAGGTAACTAAAGCAATGAATAGCTCTTTGACAGCTAGTTGTTCGGTTGTTCGATTCAGAGGAAAGTCTATATCACCTTGGTAACAAGGATTGTCAAGTCTATAAAGCCGAATAGAAAATTCATAAAAAGTAGAGAGGACTGCGCAGCGTTAATTTTGGCTAAATTGCTGCAAAAGAATTGAAGAAACTTCAGAAGTGGCCAAATTAAGAAAATTCTTTGAAAGACGCCGGCCTTAAAGGGTCAATGGAATGCATGGACTCAGTCAGGAAACAACGAAATTGAATTTTGAAAGCAATATTATTTCGACCTTGAAGATCATTTGACAATTCATCAAATCAAAAAAATCTTGTTCGGCGGTGCCAAACAATGTTTTTTATAATAGTAAATATGCAAATTCTGCCATAGGATCTGCCAATTTATTTGCTGTCACTTTTTGCTCTCATGTTGAATCCGACTTGGATTTCGATTTTATTTTGCCCGCTAATAATTTTCATTTTAATTTTTCCTCTTTACTGACCGAAAACTGACGTGGATGGCCTCTCGGCTATCTTGCTGAAGAACTGTTTGTGTTTTGCTAAGCGTCTTATATACATATATGCAGAATGGCATTTTTTCATAAAAGCTGGACGACTAAGAGGTGTTTTATTTGTTTGAAATACGTTGTGTGAATAAATAATGTGGTTGTTTATAAAAGCCATGTTCAATATGTCAAAAAATTGACACATTGGCCATCGGTTTGTTTTGCGCGAACAGCTCATGACAGCTCATCACATTTGGTCAAAAGTATCAACGTCTGCTTTCGTTTTGTTGTAAAATTCGATCATAAAGGGTTTTTTGGATTTGGGGTTTACTGCTTCTTCCTCAAAAAGGATGATAATAAATATATTACTTTACTCGGCTTCGGCTTATATGATAGAAGCGTCAGTTCATTATCATAGCAAAACATTGACGGACTACACTTACGACCTTTTATATTTTTCATTTCACTCGGAATCTCTCGCTTATTAGAACGTAGACTTCCAACCATTGTCAGCTTATATGGTTAGCATAACAGTGGTTTATCAAGAGGAATCGAACTAAACCAGTTATCCATTGTAACGTTTCTATTTGAACCATGTACAGTTTTAGTCAACTCTTTTACGTAGTACTCACCAAGTGGAAAGGTGGTTTTGTTTGATCCTTTTCCTAATTACGGCATAGCATCAATCATGTACAGGGTTGCCAATATTCGACGGACCCATCTGGCAACCCTGTATCTTTTGACAGAGACGTCAGATCGCTTAATGACATACTGCCTTGGAAGCGTCAGTCCAAGCAGATTTTTACCATGGAACAGTACGCGCCACGCGAGCGCTCCCAAATTGTTGAAATCTACATTCAACAAAAGAAGTCAAAAGAAGAAGAACAAAAACATCATGTATTTTGCCGTATTTACACCACTGAAAATCCTCACGAAATTCAAGAGGTACCTCTTTACGACGAAAAAGTCACTGTTTGGTGCGGCGTTAGTGCGAAAACGATTATTGGGCCGTTTTTCTTCGAAAATGAAGATGGTCAAGCTGTTACCGTCAATGAGGAGCATTATCGCGATATGATAACTACTTTTGTGACGCCAATTATTCGTCGAAAGCGTATGAGGCAGTTCTGCTTGAACAAGACGGCGCACAGTGGTGCAAAACTGGAATTTACTATTCAAAACAGTCTACAGCACACATTTCTTGACCGATTTGCAATTTATTTTTTTTGAATTGCTCAGGATAAAATTGCTAACAACTCTGTCGTTGCGGAATTTTAAAATATTTTGCTAATATTGAAATATTTAAACAAATACATTTAAAAAACAAAACTTACAAACTTACAAAACTTACAAAATCTTTTAAAAATTAATTATTTTTATGAAACTTGGTATCCGGGGGTTTTCTGGGTCGCTGATTGCAAATATGATGTCAGATTGTCAAAATTCAAAATGGCGGATCCAATATGGCGGTCAAAATTTTCTTATAGTTAATTATTGTTTATGAAACTTGGTATCCGGGGGTTTTCGTGGTCGCTGATGACGAATCTGATATCATATTTGCAAAATTCAAAATGGCGGATCCAATATGGCGGAGAAATTTTTTAAAATTTATTCGAATTTACTTAAAACTTGTAACTCGGGGGTTTTTGGGATCGTTGATTACAAATCCGATGTTAATATTCCTAAACTTGAAATGGTAGATCTGATACGGTGAAAAGTTGCAAAACAGGGTAAAGGCGAGAAGAAAAGATCTCGAGTCAGTAAAGGTGAGAGGAAAAGTTCTCCAGCCAGTAAAGGCAAGAGGAAAAGATCTCCAGCCAGTAAAGGCAAGGGGAAAAGATCTCCAGCCAGTAAAGGCAAGAGGAAGAGATCTCCAGCCAATAAAGGCAAGAGGAAGAAATCTCCAGCCAGTAAAGGCAAGGGGAAAAGATCTCCAGCCAGCAAAGGCAAGAGGAAAACATCTCCAGCCAGTAAAGGCGAGAGAAAAAGATCTCCAGCCAGTAAAGGCGAGAGGAAAAGATCTCCAGCTAGTAAAGGCGAGAGGAAAAGATCTCCAGCCAATAAAGGCAAGAGGAAGAAATCTCCAGCCAGTAAAGGCAAGGGGAGAAGATCTCCAGCCAGTAAAGGCAAGAGGTCTAGTAATAGTCTAGTAGATTTAAAAGACAAAGTTTTACATTCTCTTTTATTCAAATTGCTGTATAAGTTCTTCTATTTCGGGATCATTTGCTGCAGAATTTCTTCTCCATTCTTTTCTTAATGAGGCTATGTAAAGGTCTGAAGAAACTAAAAGTTTATGTATTAAGTCTTCATTTGTTATGGTTCGTGACATTTTACGAGTATTGAACTCCCTGAAACGTTTGAAATCCTTATTTCTGGCTTCAGCAGCCTCTTCTGAATATTTCCCTATAGGTAGTAAAAATTCCTTTTACTTTACCACCATGTATCAACACTTTATGAATAGAAGATGGCATATAGTACCAGGGATAGAGCTTTATGAACAACTCAGCTGTTTTGTAAGTATAGTCGTTAAAAAAGTCTGTTGGTACTTTTCTACTTCCACTTAACATTTTTAAAATTATACTGAATCTATATATTAACTCTTTATCTACTTTTGTTATTTCTGATGTTAACTCAATATCCTGAAAAAATGTACGCGCAGTGTTGCCATCATTAGAAGATCCAGAACCATGTGCTGGCTGATCTATTATAAGCCCCATTTTTTCTCTAAACTCTTTACAAATTTTTTGTTTAGTATTTCGAAGAAGCACTTTATGATCATCAGATCTTACACTCCACCGGCAAAAATCTAATCGATATGCTATATGCAAAATGCATTCCATCATTCTTATCCACATGTGCAATACAGAAAGGCCAAATTCAAAAAAACATTGGTTTTCTTCTTTGTTTGCGAGTCTGACTAAATTGTTCATTTCGGATGTTTTTGCTCCACAAATATAGCAAGTTGCTGCTGAAGGTGTATCTGTTAAAGCTTGGCAAACTTTACCATCCACCATAGTTAGAGCCATGACTGCTTTAACTATATAGGTGCCGTCAGATTTTTCAACTATTATTGGTTGCAATTCTCTAATTTGATTTTTAATGTCATCCACTTTCGACTGAGTCCTTTCCTTTGTTTCTTTCGCGAATTCAAAAGAAATTGGAACGCAACGTTTTGGTGACGATGGATGAGGATTTTGCCATACAATTTTTGAATTATCAGTTGTTTTTAAGCACAAAGGTACCATTGACACTGCAAATATTGATTCATCTGAGGCATTTAATTTACTGAATTTTTGCTTATATATGCTTTGATCGGAAGAACCATCGCATCCATATTTTAGAATGAAATCTAAATTGCAAGTTTTATTTAATTCTTGAAAAGGTGGAAGGGATAAACTAGAATCCTTAAGAAGTCGAAGTACATTATGATTTATTAGGGACTGTAATTCAATACTTGCACCTAATTCTGTATTGAGTATAATATGTTCGAAGGGTAAGAACTCTTTTTTGCTTCAAGAATTTGATGGTATGTTGGAAAAATATTTGCATTTCGTTTCTTAGCCCGAAATTGTATTGATACGTATTGATATTTTGAAAGTTTTGTGTCTTCGATTAAAGCTAACGCTTCTTCTGCCGAGAATTTAATTTTATCTGTTCATTTCATGAACATAAAAACGTTATAGTGAAAATAAAAAATTGAAATGTTTCCAAAATCAAAACTAGCAACGTGCAATATTTATTCTAATAGACCAGGTCTATTACTTTTCTCTATACGCAGTTCAATAAAATTTAAAATTGCGAAAAACAAATTTATCAAGTTGATGACCACTAAAAAAATTTAATAAATAATCAAATTTAATTGTTCAAAGAATAGTAAATAATAAAATGTGACTGTGTAATTAATTATAAAATACGGTGAAATCATTTGAAAAAAAGGTTACAACTCAAATTTTATTAAATACATAGTAATGAATCATCAAAAATGAATTGTTTGAATTATAATATCAGATTCGTAATCAGCTACCCTGAAAACCCTCGTATGTCAAGTTTCATAAAAAATAATTAAGTTTTAGAAATTTCGACCGCCATATTGGATCTGCCATTTTGAATTCTAAAAATCTGACATTATATTCGTAATCAACGACCCCAAAAACCCTCAGGTAACAAGTTTCAAGCGAATTCGATTGGATTTAAAAAAGTTTGTCCGCCATATTGGATCCGCCATTTTGAATTTTGCAAATATGATATCAGATTCGTTATCAGCGACCACGAAAACCCCCGGATACCAAGTTTCATAAACAATAATTAACTATAAGAAAATTTTGACCGCCATATTGGATCCGCCATTTTGAATTTTGACAATCTGACATCATATTTGCAATCAGCGACCCAGAAAACCCCCGGATACCAAGTTTCATAAAAATAATTAATTTTTAAAAGATTTTGTAAGTTTTGTAAGTTTGTAAGTTTTGTTTTTTAAATGTATTTGTTTAAATATTTCAATATTAGCAAAATATTTTAAAAATCCGCAACGACAGAGTTGTTAGCAATTTTATCCTGAGCAATTCAAAAAAAATAAATTGCAAATCGGTCAAGAAATGTGTGCTGTAGACTGTTTTGAATAGTAAATTCCAGTTTTGCACCACTGTGCGGCGGCCGCGCTACTTTAGAATAGTCTTTTATAAATTTTCGGTAGAAACCTGTTATTCCTAAAAATGATTTAAGCTGCTTTTGTGTTGTCGGAAGCTTCAATTTTTGAATTACTTCGACCTCAGCTGGATTTGGCTTAACACCTCATGGTGTAAGTATGTGACCTACAAATTCGGTTTCCTTCTTTAAGAAGCTACATTTATCAATTTGAATTTTAAGTCCTGCTCTTTTCAAAGGTTGAAATATTTTTGTAATATTTTGTATATGTTCTGATAAAGAAGTACTGAATATTAAGATGTCGTCTAAATAGACAACACAAATTTTATTTATATACTGACGAAGGACTGAGTTCATAAGTCGCTGGAAAGTCGAAGGGCCATTTTTAAGCCCAAATGGCATTCTTATGAATTCGTAATGGCCAAAAGGTGTACAACAATTTGATAAAAACCTTTGGCAAGATCAATAGAAGAGAAGTATTGAGCTTTGCCCAATTTATCCATATTGGGAATTGGAAATTTATCATTAACAGTAATTTCATTCAGCTTCCGGTAATCTACAACAATTCGCCATTTTTGGATGCTAGAATTGTTGATCTTCTTTGGCACTACCCATAAAGGACTATTATAAGCTGAATTGCTTTCCTTAATTATGTTTTGCTTTAACATTTCTTTGATTTGTTTCTTTATTTCTTCTTCATGAATTTGGGGGTACCTATAAATTTTTGAATATAAAGCTCTATCAGTTGATGTAATTATTTCATGTTTAATTTCATGGGTTGCAGAAAGCTTATCACCCTCTTTATAAAATAAATCTTTGAAACTTTGCAATAACCTTGTTATCAATTGGGTTTCTTCCGAATTTAGATGTCTCAGATTCAATTTTTCTAGGTCGCTGTGTTCAACTGATCAAATTTCTACACTATTTTATGGATTGTAATTTCTAAACGGCTTTAAGAGCGATGAGAAAATTTTGACCTATTATTGCTGAATAAATTTTGCTATTTTATTAATTTTCCAAGAGAAGGTACCTGGGATATTAAATTCTCTAGGTATTGGGGTAACTTATTTGTGTGTCACTTGGTTTATTCCGTTTATGGTTCTGTAAAAAAGGGGTGAATTGAGTTGTTGAGTGGGAAAAGTATTCCCAAGGACCTTAGGTTTAATTATGCTTGTTTCTGATCCGGTGTCTATGAGACATCTAATTTTACAATTCAATTGTTACTAATATTATGGGCAATTTTGTAGAGAAGCCGTCATATAAAAATTTACCCCCTCCTCTTCTTTTAAATTACCGATATCCATTGGCTCTGGTTCTTGTTGATACGCATTAGTTTGGCGTTGTTGCCTACTATGATAAGATTTTCTTGTTTGAGAAGAATTTGGTTGATTGTACTGAAATAATTTACTGGAATTTAATTGCTGTGTTGAATATCTGCTGTAATTTTCAACTGGAAAATTATTGATTAATCTGTATTGTGACCTGTGGTAAAGGTCTGAATTCTGCCAGTTGAAATTTCGGGTTTGAAGGCTACTATTCGGTTTAAAATTGCCGTTTTGGAAGTTATTATTTGGCTTAGATTTTTGCCAATTTGTATTTTGAAAACAATTATTAGTATTCCAATTATTGCTATGAAAACTATTACTTGGCTTTAATGATTGCCAATTGTTGTTTGTTTTTCGTTCACTTTGTATATTAACCCTATGGTTAAATGCAATGGCCCTTGTGTCATCTAATAGTTTCAATTTGGTATATTCTGTAATTATCTCATTCAAAGCCGCATTTTCACTTAAATGAGCCCTAATTGGTCCGTCAATTTTTTCTAATAATATGTCTACCAGCTCCCTGTCTACATTTTCTGGTTTTAATGGGTCAGACAAGTATATATCATTAATATAATATTAAATTTGGAAGTTTCAAAAATATGAAACAGTTCTCTTAAATTTCTTACTTTTATTGTCCGGCACAAGTTGAAGACTTCTCCGTAGGTCGTCTTTGGGCTGCATTCTTGTTGAATTTTTCCCTTCATTTCCTCCCATGAAGCGCCGCTTTCTAGTTCTCTTACACGCCGGCTAGCATTGCCATGAATCTTCTTATCGGCCACAATTCTCAAACAAAACTGAATAAGGCTCAAATTTGTTCCGCATAAAGTAAGACTGGATTCTACAGCATTGATAAAGGCCCTTGAGTTTTGATTTTCTGAAAGGGGCTTCAAGCGTCGAAATTGGTCGATGACATCCTTGGCGGTCATGCTAAAATTAAATTCCTGTTGTTGGTGTTGTGTTTGTTGTTGTTGCTGCTGCAGTTGTAATTTTTGTAACTCCGCTTCTTGTCTGCGGATGACCTCCAGTAGTTCTTCTACGTCGTGCTGGTTCGCCATTATTAAATTTCTGTTTCGGTCGAAAATTCACTTCGTTGTTCTTTAAATATTCCTTCGGGAATATCTCCAATGACTGCGCCACTAATGTGTTTTAAGTCTTTGGACTTAAATTAAAACACCAAAGTTAATTTTTTTCACAGTTTTTATTTTTAAACAAATTCAACCTTCTTGGTTGTTGTGAATACTGATGAGTTTTAAGTCTTTGGACTTAAATTAAAACACCAAAGTTAATTTTTTTCACAGTTTTTATTTTTAAACAAATTCAACCTTCTTGGTTGTTGTGAATCTACAGACTGACTTCAAATAATTTCCTTAATTCTAATAACACTGGTTTTGCGCTCACTTTATGCAGTACTTTATGCTTATTGAGAGCATAACTGCATTGAGCGAAAAACGTGTCGGTGTAATTTTACATACTAAGCAAATCTTTTGGTGGGAACCTTTACTTGTGGAATCTTAGTATCTTGGCATTTAAATAGTTTGGTGTATGATTTCAATTTCATTAAATGTAAGACAATACTTTCACAACTCAAAAAAGAGAAATAATTAGATAGGCTGGTGGAGTGATGGTACGTAACTCCTCCCCCCTTTAAAAAAAAGATTCTCCTGGATCTTATGGTTTGTTATTTTTTAAGCCGTATTCCTCTTTAATGGCTTCCAGTTCCACATCCTCAGATTTTTTTTTTAATTTTATTGATAATCTTAATTTTATTATTATTTTTTCTTAAATACAATATCACAATAATTATAACAATGCTTACAAAAAAGAAAGTGCTTATTGCATAAGAAACATTTCTATGATATTTAATTCTTTTATTTCTTTAATATTTTCAAAATTTTCTAATACAATTTTTTTGAAGTTAATTTCTTTTTCAAACGTGTTATTTTCGTTGTTTACTGGAATGTAATATTTCTCTTTTACAATTTCTATCTTATTTTGAAGAACGTACTCTTTTATTGTTATTTTGCAGTTGTATACAGATATTAAGCAATTTTTGTTAAGTGTGATTTTTCGATCGTCATAATTTTGTAAAACAGTTTCATTTATTGCATTCTTAACAATTAAAGTTTCATCGTCCATAGCTAGGATCTCGAATTTGTTGTTATTCTTTTACATACAGTTTTGATAATTTACACAGTTTTGAGTTTTTTTCAAATTTTTCAAATCTGTCTCTTCTTCATAAGAATATACGTTATTTGCTATTTAGACAACATGTTCAATATCAGTATTTATTTCCATGAACTCTTTGTTTGGTATTGGCACTATAGCTTTTACATAGGTTTTAATAAAATTTGTTGGTATTTTAATGGCAATAATTAACTTAGATTTTTCGTATTTCATTATACCTAATTTTAGTAATTTTAGCTTATAAAAATCAATATTGTAACGTTCTATTTCATTGGCCGTCAATATACTAGGGTGTAAAATCTTATGTCTAGCCGCTGGTATGTTATCTTGAATTTGATTAAGCCTATTTTCCAAGTATCTGATTTTTTGCATTTGGTCTAAGTATAGCATAAGAATTTCGCTGTTCCTGGTTTTAATTTCGTTAAAAGCTGCCTGGATTCTTTTTCTGTCTTCTTCTATATTATTTTTAGTAGGTTTAAAAAGTCATTAAAGTGTAGGTTTATCTGAATTTGTTTATTAACTGTTTCAATAACGTTGTGATTATTTTCATCCGTAACTTTTAAATGCTGTAAAATTTCTTGACGGTCATCGTCGTCCATTGTGCCAAATAGCCATTTATTTGCTGTCTCGACAATGTTTAAAAGTCCTCTTTCTTGTTTAAAATTCACTGGCGAACGTGTAATTGATTTAACTTTGTCTTTAAGTATTTCTATTTCTTTGAGTAATAAATCCTTATGGAGAATGTCTAAATTTTTAATATTGGATTCGATTTGTGAAATTATTATATTTATTTCGGTTGAATCTATTAAATGTATTACGGTAATTGTTTCGTTTATTACTTCCACTTCTCTTAATTTAATTTGAGTGTAACCTGTTTCTTCCAATATTTTGTTGACTTGCAATGTCCCTTGAGTCCCTGTTACCAATATCGCTATCACCAGTACGAATGTTGCCACCTGAAAGTTGTTTGGCCTTTTAATATTGGATGTATGAATATTTTGCAATTTCCTTTTTATAAATTTAGGTTCTTCTTTATGCCTCAAACTTTTGTAATTTTTTATAAATCCTTCGAGTCGATTCTCTGAATAGTTTTCCCGTTTTTGGTTTTGTTTATAAATTGTGGTTAACTTTGATCTTTCAATTCGATTTTTTATTAATTTGTGATCAACTTTGTGATTTTGAACTTCTTGCGGAGTAGTTTTTATTGTACTATGGAAAGAATTGTTATAAAATTTTATGGCTTTCTGCATTTGAGTTATAACTGGGAGTTTTTCCTCTAGGTTTAATTTTCGAATGCGTTCTGTTAGAGTATTATTAAGTCTCTCAATATCAGCATTTCCTGTATGACTGTTTGGTTTAGTTACGTGAAACTCAATTCCTTCCCTAATTAAAAAATCTCTAATATTTTTGGAATTAAACTCATTGTCAAACACAAACTTTTCAATGGAACCCTTAATTGATAAAAATTCGTTTATTTTGCCAATAATAGTTTGATTATTCCTATCGGGTAGATAAAAAGTAGTATTAGTAGAAGTAGGAGTCTCGGTTAGATGGAATTTATTTTTTATTGGATTTCTTTCATATTTTCCTCCAGAGCATATGTCACAGTTATTTATAATTTCATGTATTTTTATTTTTAGTTGAGGATGATAAACCTTGTGCTTCATGCCCTCGTAAGTTACTAATATTCCAGAACGCCCAGTTTCGTACTTATGAAACAGAGATATTTGCTTTCTTAACTCGCTTTCATCCTGGATGTCCTGTGCTAAAAAGCTACATCTTACAAATGATAGCCGTTCACTACTTAAGAAATTGTTAATTAAAATTTGCTGTAATTTGTTGTATTCATGATCATTAATTTGGGAATATATCGCCACTTTTCCTTTATCAAAATTTCTTCAGACTATATTATATTAGTTACATTGTCAGAGTCAATATCTTGTTTATCGATAAAGATTCTTTTGTTTTTGAAAATTTCCATGACCTCAACTTCCTTGTTATTTACTAAAATTAGTTGGTTTTTGAACCTATTTACTATGGTATCTAAAATAGAAATATGATCATTGAAATTCTCTGCCTGAGAATGTACGGTTTCAAGGGAATGGTTGGATTGAACTTCTAGAGATATATCAGATTCATTTGCTGCTTCTTAAGCATTTAGATTTTTTATTATAAAAGTTTCGTTAAGAGTGATTCCTAAATCATCAGAATCTAACGCGTTTATTTCACACTTTTCGCAATTAATGCGTCTGAAAAAGTCTGCTAATTTATTTTCTTTGCCAGCAATGTAATCAATTTTTGCGTCGTATTCCCCTAATTGAACTAGCCATCTCTGTAATCTCGGACTTATATCTTTACCCGAGTTTTTGACTTGCAACCACTTTAGTGGTTGATGATCGGTTTGGAGATCAAATTCTCTTCCAAAAAGATAAGGTCTATAGTATTTGACTCCCCACACTATTGCCAATAGCTCTTCTTCAATAGTGGAATAATTTTTTTCATGATTATTTAGTGTTCGCGATGCGTGTTAAAGCGCTTATTAAAATTTGGAGATTTTAAAATAGGCGGATTTGTTATTATATCCTTTTAGTTTTTCAAAAGCTATAATATAATTTGGGTCTCTTATGTTGATTTTAGCATTTTTCTTTAAGTATGCGATCATGGGGTAAGCTACTTTAGAATAAAAATAAAAAAAAATTTTCGCGTACACTTCTGTTAGGTGTTTGGCCGAGCTCCTCCTCTTATTTGTGGTGTGCGTCTTGATGTTGTTCCACAAATGGAGGGACCTACAAGCTTCAAGCCGACTCCGAACGGCAGATATTTTTATGAGGAGCTTTTTCATGGCAGAAATACACTCGGAGGTTTGCCATTGCCTGCCGAGGGGCGACCGCTATTAGAAAAATGTTTTTATTAATTTTGCTTTCACCGAGATTCGAACCAACGACCTCTCTGTGAATTCCGAATGGTAGTCATGCACCAACCCATTCGGCTACGGCGGCCGCGCTACTTTAGAATAGTCTTTTATAAATTTTCGGTAGAAACCTGTTATTCCTAAAAATGATTTAAGCTGCTTTTGTGTTGTCGGAAGCTTCAATTTTTGAATTACTTCGACCTCAGCTGGATTTGGCTTAACACCTCATGGTGTAAGTATGTGACCTACAAATTCGGTTTCCTTCTTTAAGAAGCTACATTTATCAATTTGAATTTTAAGTCCTGCTCTTTTCAAAGGTTGAAATATTTTTGTAATATTTTGTATATGTTCTGATAAAGAAGTACTGAATATTAAGATGTCGTCTAAATAGACAACACAAATTTTATTTATATACTGACGAAGGACTGAGTTCATAAGTCGCTGGAAAGTCGAAGGGCCATTTTTAAGCCCAAATGGCATTCTTATGAATTCGTAATGGCCAAAAGGTGTACAACAATTTGATAAAAACCTTTGGCAAGATCAATAGAAGAGAAGTATTGAGCTTTGCCCAATTTATCCATATTGGGAATTGGAAATTTATCATTAACAGTAATTTCATTCAGCTTCCGGTAATCTACAACAATTCGCCATTTTTGGATGC
The DNA here is from genome assembly GCF_027943255.1 of Anastrepha obliqua. Classification (NCBI taxonomy): domain Eukaryota; kingdom Metazoa; phylum Arthropoda; class Insecta; order Diptera; family Tephritidae; genus Anastrepha; species Anastrepha obliqua. Next base: position 3,473,141 of record NC_072897.1, read on the forward strand.
TAGAATTGTTGATCTTCTTTGGCACTACCCATAAAGGACTATTATAAGCTGAATTGCTTTCCTTAATTATGTTTTGCTTTAACATTTCTTTGATTTGTTTCTTTATTTCTTCTTCATGAATTTGGGGGTACCTATAAATTTTTGAATATAAAGCTCTATCAGTTGATGTAATTATTTCATGTTTAATTTCATGGGTTGCAGAAAGCTTATCACCCTCTTTATAAAATAAATCTTTGAAACTTTGCAATAACCTTGTTATCAATTGGGTTTCTTCCGAATTTAGATGTCTCAGATTCAATTTTTCTAGGTCGCTGTGTTCAACTGATCAAATTTCTACACTATTTTATGGATTGTAATTTCTAAACGGCTTTAAGAGCGATGAGAAAATTTTGACCTATTATTGCTGAATAAATTTTGCTATGGAAATCAATAACCTTCCAAGAGAAGGTACCTGGGATATTAAATTCTCTAGGTATTGGGGTAACTTATTTGTGTGTCACTTGGTTTATTCCGTTTATGGTTCTGTAAAAAAGGGGTGAATTGAGTTGTTGAGTGGGAAAAGTATTCCCAAGGACCTTAGGTTTAATTATGCTTGTTTCTGATCCGGTGTCTATGAGACATCTAATTTTACAATTCAATTGTTACTAATATTATGGGCAATTTTGTAGAGAAGCCGTCATATAAAAATTTACCCCCTCCTCTTCTTTTAAATTACCGATATCCATTGGCTCTGGTTCTTGTTGATACGCATTAGTTTGGCGTTGTTGCCTACTATGATAAGATTTTCTTGTTTGAGAAGAATTTGGTTGATTGTACTGAAATAATTTACTGGAATTTAATTGCTGTGTTGAATATCTGCTGTAATTTTCAACTGGAAAATTATTGATTAATCTGTATTGTGACCTGTGGTAAAGGTCTGAATTCTGCCAGTTGAAATTTCGGGTTTGAAGGCTACTATTCGGTTTAAAATTGCCGTTTTGGAAGTTATTATTTGGCTTAGATTTTTGCCAATTTGTATTTTGAAAACAATTATTAGTATTCCAATTATTGCTATGAAAACTATTACTTGGCTTTAATGATTGCCAATTGTTGTTTGTTTTTCGTTCACTTTGTATATTAACCCTATGGTTAAATGCAATGGCCCTTGTGTCATCTAATAGTTTCAATTTGGTATATTCTGTAATTATCTCATTCAAAGCCGCATTTTCACTTAAATGAGCCCTAATTGGTCCGTCAATTTTTTCTAATAATATGTCTACCAGCTCCCTGTCTACATTTTCTGGTTTTAATGGGTCAGACAAGTATATATCATTAATATAATATTAAATTTGGAAGTTTCAAAAATATGAAACAGTTCTCTTAAATTTCTTACTTTTATTGTCCGGCACAAGTTGAAGACTTCTCCGTAGGTCGTCTTTGGGCTGCATTCTTGTTGAATTTTTCCCTTCATTTCCTCCCATGAAGCGCCGCTTTCTAGTTCTCTTACACGCCGGCTAGCATTGCCATGAATCTTCTTATCGGCCACAATTCTCAAACAAAACTGAATAAGGCTCAAATTTGTTCCGCATAAAGTAAGACTGGATTCTACAGCATTGATAAAGGCCCTTGAGTTTTGATTTTCTGAAAGGGGCTTCAAGCGTCGAAATTGGTCGATGACATCCTTGGCGGTCATGCTAAAATTAAATTCCTGTTGTTGGTGTTGTGTTTGTTGTTGTTGCTGCTGCAGTTGTAATTTTTGTAACTCCGCTTCTTGTCTGCGGATGACCTCCAGTAGTTCTTCTACGTCGTGCTGGTTCGCCATTATTAAATTTCTGTTTCGGTCGAAAATTCACTTCGTTGTTCTTTAAATATTCCTTCGGGAATATCTCCAATGACTGCGCCACTAATGTGTTTTAAGTCTTTGGACTTAAATTAAAACACCAAAGTTAATTTTTTTCACAGTTTTTATTTTTAAACAAATTCAACCTTCTTGGTTGTTGTGAATACTGATGAGTTTTAAGTCTTTGGACTTAAATTAAAACACCAAAGTTAATTTTTTTCACAGTTTTTATTTTTAAACAAATTCAACCTTCTTGGTTGTTGTGAATCTACAAACTGACTTCAAATAATTTCCTTAATTCTAATAACACTGGTTTTGCGCTCACTTTATGCAGTACTTTATGCTTATTGAGAGCATAACTGCATTGAGCGAAAAACGTGTCGGTGTAATTTTACATACTAAGCAAATCTTTTGGTGGGAACCTTTACTTGTGGAATCTTAGTATCTTGGCATTTAAATAGTTTGGTGTATGATTTCAATTTCATTAAATGTAAGACAATACTTTCACAACTCAAAAAAGAGAAATAATTAGATAGGCTGGTGGAGTGATGGTACGTAACTCCTCCCCCCTTTAAAAAAAAGATTCTCCTGGATCTTATGGTTTGTTATTTTTTAAGCCGTATTCCTCTTTAATGGCTTCCAGTTCCACATCCTCAGATTTTTTTTTTAATTTTATTGATAATCTTAATTTTATTATTATTTTTTCTTAAATACAATATCACAATAATTATAACAATGCTTACAAAAAAGAAAGTGCTTATTGCATAAGAAACATTTCTATGATATTTAATTCTTTTATTTCTTTAATATTTTCAAAATTTTCTAATACAATTTTTTTGAAGTTAATTTCTTTTTCAAACGTGTTATTTTCGTTGTTTACTGGAATGTAATATTTCTCTTTTACAATTTCTATCTTATTTTGAAGAACGTACTCTTTTATTGTTATTTTGCAGTTGTATACAGATATTAAGCAATTTTTGTTAAGTGTGATTTTTCGATCGTCATAATTTTGTAAAACAGTTTCATTTATTGCATTCTTAACAATTAAAGTTTCATCGTCCATAGCTAGGATCTCGAATTTGTTGTTATTCTTTTACATACAGTTTTGATAATTTACACAGTTTTGAGTTTTTTTCAAATTTTTCAAATCTGTCTCTTCTTCATAAGAATATACGTTATTTGCTATTTAGACAACATGTTCAATATCAGTATTTATTTCCATGAACTCTTTGTTTGGTATTGGCACTATAGCTTTTACATAGGTTTTAATAAAATTTGTTGGTATTTTAATGGCAATAATTAACTTAGATTTTTCGTATTTCATTATACCTAATTTTAGTAATTTTAGCTTATAAAAATCAATATTGTAACGTTCTATTTCATTGGCCGTCAATATACTAGGGTGTAAAATCTTATGTCTAGCCGCTGATATGTTATCTTGAATTTGATTAAGCCTATTTTCCAAGTATCTGATTTTTTGCATTTGGTCTAAGTATAGCATAAGAATTTCGCTGTTCCTGGTTTTAATTTCGTTAAAAGCTGCCTGGATTCTTTTTCTGTCTTCTTCTATATTATTTTTAGTAGGTTTAAAAAGTCATTAAAGTGTAGGTTTATCTGAATTTGTTTATTAACTGTTTCAATAACGTTGTGATTATTTTCATCCGTAACTTTTAAATGCTGTAAAATTTCTTGACGGTCATCGTCGTCCATTGTGCCAAATAGCCATTTATTTGCTGTCTCGACAATGTTTAAAAGTCCTCTTTCTTGTTTAAAATTCACTGGCGAACGTGTAATTGATTTAACTTTGTCTTTAAGTATTTCTATTTCTTTGAGTAATAAATCCTTATGGAGAATGTCTAAATTTTTAATATTGGATTCGATTTGTGAAATTATTATATTTATTTCGGTTGAATCTATTAAATGTATTACGGTAATTGTTTCGTTTATTACTTCCACTTCTCTTAATTTAATTTGAGTGTAACCTGTTTCTTCCAATATTTTGTTGACTTGCAATGTCCCTTGAGTCCCTGTTACCAATATCGCTATCACCAGTACGAATGTTGCCACCTGAAAGTTGTTTGGCCTTTTAATATTGGATGTATGAATATTTTGCAATTTCCTTTTTATAAATTTAGGTTCTTCTTTATGCCTCAAACTTTTGTAATTTTTTATAAATCCTTCGAGTCGATTCTCTGAATAGTTTTCCCGTTTTTGGTTTTGTTTATAAATTGTGGTTAACTTTGATCTTTCAATTCGATTTTTTATTAATTTGTGATCAACTTTGTGATTTTGAACTTCTTGCGGAGTAGTTTTTATTGTACTATGGAAAGAATTGTTATAAAATTTTATGGCTTTCTGCATTTGAGTTATAACTGGGAGTTTTTCCTCTAGGTTTAATTTTCGAATGCGTTCTGTTAGAGTATTATTAAGTCTCTCAATATCAGCATTTCCTGTATGACTGTTTGGTTTAGTTACGTGAAACTCAATTCCTTCCCTAATTAAAAAATCTCTAATATTTTTGGAATTAAACTCATTGTCAAACACAAACTTTTCAATGGAACCCTTAATTGATAAAAATTCGTTTATTTTGCCAATAATAGTTTGATTATTCCTATCGGGTAGATAAAAAATAGTATTAGTAGAAGTAGGAGTCTCGGTTAGATGGAATTTATTTTTTATTGGATTTCTTTCATATTTTCCTCCAGAGCATATGTCACAGTTATTTATAATTTCATGTATTTTTATTTTTAGTTGAGGATGATAAACCTTGTGCTTCATGCCCTCGTAAGTTACTAATATTCCAGAATGCCCAGTTTCGTACTTATGAAACAGAGATATTTGCTTTCTTAACTCGCTTTCATCCTGGATGTCCTGTGCTAAAAAGCTACATCTTACAAATGATAACCGTTCACTACTTAAGAAATTGTTAATTAAAATTTGCTGTAATTTGTTGTATTCATGATCATTAATTTGGGAATATATCGCCACTTTTCCTTTATCAAAATTTCTTCAGACTATATTATATTAGTTACATTGTCAGAGTCAATATCTTGTTTATCGATAAAGATTCTTTTGTTTTTGAAAATTTCCATGACCTCAACTTCCTTGTTATTTACTAAAATTAGTTGGTTTTTGAACCTATTTACTATGGTATCTAAAATAGAAATATGATCATTGAAATTCTCTGCCTGAGAATGTACGGTTTCAAGGGAATGGTTGGATTGAACTTCTAGAGATATATCAGATTCATTTGCTGCTTCTTAAGCATTTAGATTTTTTATTATAAAAGTTTCGTTAAGAGTGATTCCTAAATCATCAGAATCTAACGCGTTTATTTCACACTTTTCGCAATTAATGCGTCTGAAAAAGTCTGCTAATTTATTTTCTTTGCCAGCAATGTAATCAATTTTTGCGTCGTATTCCCCTAATTGAACTAGCCATCTCTGTAATCTCGGACTTATATCTTTACCCGAGTTTTTGACTTGCAACCACTTTAGTGGTTGATGATCGGTTTGGAGATCAAATTCTCTTCCAAAAAGATAAGGTCTATAGTATTTGACTCCCCACACTATTGCCAATAGCTCTTCTTCAATAGTGGAATAATTTTTTTCATGATTATTTAGTGTTCGCGATGCGTGTTAAAGCGCTTATTAAAATTTGGAGATTTTAAAATAAGCGGATTTGTTATTATATCCTTTTAGTTTTTCAAAAGCTATAATATAATTTGGGTCTCTTATGTTGATTTTAGCATTTTTCTTTAAGTATGCGATCATGGGGTAAGCTACTTTAGAATAAAAATAAAAAAAAATTTTCGCGTACACTTCTGTTAGGTGTTTGGCCGAGCTCCTCCTCCTATTTGTGGTGTGCGTCTTGATGTTGTTCCACAAATGGAGGGACCTACAAGCTTCAAGCCGACTCCGAACGGCAGATATTTTTATGAGGAGCCTTTTCATGGCAGAAATACACTCGGAGGTTTGCCATTGCCTGCCGAGGGGCGACCGCTATTAGAAAAATGTTTTTATTAATTTTGCTTTCACCGAGATTCGAACCAACGACCTCTCTGTGAATTCCGAATGGTAGTCACGCACCAACCCATTCGGCTACGGCGGCCGCGCTACTTTAGAATAGTCTTTTATAAATTTTCGGTAGAAACCTGTTATTCCTAAAAATGATTTAAGCTGCTTTTGTGTTGTCGGAAGCTTCAATTTTTGAATTACTTCGACCTCAGCTGGATTTGGCTTAACACCTCATGGTGTAAGTATGTGACCTACAAATTCGGTTTCCTTCTTTAAGAAGCTACATTTATCAATTTGAATTTTAAGTCCTGCTCTTTTCAAAGGTTGAAATATTTTTGTAATATTTTGTATATGTTCTGATAAAGAAGTACTGAATATTAAGATGTCGTCTAAATAGACAACACAAATTTTATTTATATACTGACGAAGGACTGAGTTCATAAGTCGCTGGAAAGTCGAAGGGCCATTTTTAAGCCCAAATGGCATTCTTATGAATTCGTAATGGCCAAAAGGTGTACAACAATTTGATAAAAACCTTTGGCAAGATCAATAGAAGAGAAGTATTGAGCTTTGCCCAATTTATCCATATTGGGAATTGGAAATTTATCATTAACAGTAATTTCATTCAGCTTCCGGTAATCTACAACAATTCGCCATTTTTGGATGCTAGAATTGTTGATCTTCTTTGGCACTACCCATAAAGGACTATTATAAGCTGAATTGCTTTCCTTAATTATGTTTTGCTTTAACATTTCTTTGATTTGTTTCTTTATTTCTTCTTCATGAATTTGGGGGTACCTATAAATTTTTGAATATAAAGCTCTATCAGTTGATGTAATTATTTCATGTTTAATTTCATGGGTTGCAGAAAGCTTATCACCCTCTTTATAAAATAAATCTTTGAAACTTTGCAATAACCTTGTTATCAATTGGGTTTCTTCCGAATTTAGATGTCTCAGATTCAATTTTTCTAGGTCGCTGTGTTCAACTGATCAAATTTCTACACTATTTTATGGATTGTAATTTCTAAACGGCTTTAAGAGCGATGAGAAAATTTTGACCTATTATTGCTGAATAAATTTTGCTATTTTATTAATTTTCCAAGAGAAGGTACCTGGGATATTAAATTCTCTAGGTATTGGGGTAACTTATTTGTGTGTCACTTGGTTTATTCCGTTTATGGTTCTGTAAAAAAGGGGTGAATTGAGTTGTTGAGTGGGAAAAGTATTCCCAAGGACCTTAGGTTTAATTATGCTTGTTTCTGATCCGGTGTCTATGAGACATCTAATTTTACAATTCAATTGTTACTAATATTATGGGCAATTTTGTAGAGAAGCCGTCATATAAAAATTTACCCCCTCCTCTTCTTTTAAATTACCGATATCCATTGGCTCTGGTTCTTGTTGATACGCATTAGTTTGGCGTTGTTGCCTACTATGATAAGATTTTCTTGTTTGAGAAGAATTTGGTTGATTGTACTGAAATAATTTACTGGAATTTAATTGCTGTGTTGAATATCTGCTGTAATTTTCAACTGGAAAATTATTGATTAATCTGTATTGTGACCTGTGGTAAAGGTCTGAATTCTGCCAGTTGAAATTTCGGGTTTGAAGGCTACTATTCGGTTTAAAATTGCCGTTTTGGAAGTTATTATTTGGCTTAGATTTTTGCCAATTTGTATTTTGAAAACAATTATTAGTATTCCAATTATTGCTATGAAAACTATTACTTGGCTTTAATGATTGCCAATTGTTGTTTGTTTTTCGTTCACTTTGTATATTAACCCTATGGTTAAATGCAATGGCCCTTGTGTCATCTAATAGTTTCAATTTGGTATATTCTGTAATTATCTCATTCAAAGCCGCATTTTCACTTAAATGAGCCCTAATTGGTCCGTCAATTTTTTCTAATAATATGTCTACCAGCTCCCTGTCTACATTTTCTGGTTTTAATGGGTCAGACAAGTATATATCATTAATATAATATTAAATTTGGAAGTTTCAAAAATATGAAACAGTTCTCTTAAATTTCTTACTTTTATTGTCCGGCACAAGTTGAAGACTTCTCCGTAGGTCGTCTTTGGGCTGCATTCTTGTTGAATTTTTCCCTTCATTTCCTCCCATGAAGCGCCGCTTTCTAGTTCTCTTACACGCCGGCTAGCATTGCCATGAATCTTCTTATCGGCCACAATTCTCAAACAAAACTGAATAAGGCTCAAATTTGTTCCGCATAAAGTAAGACTGGATTCTACAGCATTGATAAAGGCCCTTGAGTTTTGATTTTCTGAAAGGGGCTTCAAGCGTCGAAATTGGTCGATGACATCCTTGGCGGTCATGCTAAAATTAAATTCCTGTTGTTGGTGTTGTGTTTGTTGTTGTTGCTGCTGCAGTTGTAATTTTTGTAACTCCGCTTCTTGTCTGCGGATGACCTCCAGTAGTTCTTCTACGTCGTGCTGGTTCGCCATTATTAAATTTCTGTTTCGGTCGAAAATTCACTTCGTTGTTCTTTAAATATTCCTTCGGGAATATCTCCAATGACTGCGCCACTAATGTGTTTTAAGTCTTTGGACTTAAATTAAAACACCAAAGTTAATTTTTTTCACAGTTTTTATTTTTAAACAAATTCAACCTTCTTGGTTGTTGTGAATACTGATGAGTTTTAAGTCTTTGGACTTAAATTAAAACACCAAAGTTAATTTTTTTCACAGTTTTTATTTTTAAACAAATTCAACCTTCTTGGTTGTTGTGAATCTACAGACTGACTTCAAATAATTTCCTTAATTCTAATAACACTGGTTTTGCGCTCACTTTATGCAGTACTTTATGCTTATTGAGAGCATAACTGCATTGAGCGAAAAACGTGTCGGTGTAATTTTACATACTAAGCAAATCTTTTGGTGGGAACCTTTACTTGTGGAATCTTAGTATCTTGGCATTTAAATAGTTTGGTGTATGATTTCAATTTCATTAAATGTAAGACAATACTCTCACAACTCAAAAAAGAGAAATAATTAGATAGGCTGGTGGAGTGATGGTACGTAACTCCTCCCCCCTTTAAAAAAAAGATTCTCCTGGATCTTATGGTTTGTTATTTTTTAAGCCGTATTCCTCTTTAATGGCTTCCAGTTCCACATCCTCAGATTTTTTTTTTAATTTTATTGATAATCTTAATTTTATTATTATTTTTTCTTAAATACAATATCATAATAATTATAACAATGCTTACAAAAAAGAAAGTGCTTATTGCATAAGAAACATTTCTATGATATTTAATTCTTTTATTTCTTTAATATTTTCAAAATTTTCTAATACAATTTTTTTGAAGTTAATTTCTTTTTCAAACGTGTTATTTTCGTTGTTTACTGGAATGTAATATTTCTCTTTTACAATTTCTATCTTATTTTGAAGAACGTACTCTTTTATTGTTATTTTGCAGTTGTATACAGATATTAAGCAATTTTTGTTAAGTGTGATTTTTCGATCGTCATAATTTTGTAAAACAGTTTCATTTATTGCATTCTTAACAATTTAAGTTTCATCGTCCATAGCTAGGATCTCGAATTTGTTGTTATTCTTTTACATACAGTTTTGATAATTTACACAGTTTTGAGTTTTTTTCAAATTTTTCAAATCTGTCTCTTCTTCATAAGAATATACGTTATTTGCTATTTAGACAACATGTTCAATATCAGTATTTATTTCCATGAACTCTTTGTTTGGTATTGGCACTATAGCTTTTACATAGGTTTTAATAAAATTTGTTGGTATTTTAATGGCAATAATTAACTTAGATTTTTCGTATTTCATTATACCTAATTTTAGTAATTTTAGTCTTATGTCTAGCCGCTAATATGTTATCTTGAATTTGATTAAGCCTATTTTCCAAGTATCTGATTTTTTGCATTTGGTCTAAGTATAGCATAAGAATTTCGCTGTTCCTGGTTTTAATTTCGTTAAAAGCTGCCTGGATTCTTTTTCTGTCTTCTTCTATATTATTTTTAGTAGGTTTAAAAAGTCATTAAAGTGTAGGTTTATCTGAATTTGTTTATTAACTGTTTCAATAACGTTGTGATTATTTTCATCCGTAACTTTTAAATGCTGTAAAATTTCTTGACGGTCATCGTGGTCCATTGTGCCAAATAGCCATTTATTTGCTGTCTCGACAATGTTTAAAAGTCCTCTTTCTTGTTTAAAATTCACTGGCGAACGTGTAATTGATTTAACTTTGTCTTTAAGTATTTCTATTTCTTTGAGTAATAAATCCTTATGGAGAATGTCTAAATTTTTAATATTGGATTCGATTTGTGAAATTATTATATTTATTTCGGTTGAATCTATTAAATGTATTACGGTAATTGTTTCGTTTATTACTTCCACTTCTCTTAATTTAATTTGAGTGTAACCTGTTTCTTCCAATATTTTGTTGACTTGCAATGTCCCTTGAGTCCCTGTTACCAATATCGCTATCACCAGTACGAATGTTGCCACCTGAAAGTTGTTTGGCCTTTTAATATTGGATGTATGAATATTTTGCAATTTCCTTTTTATAAATTTAGGTTCTTCTTTATGCCTCAAACTTTTGTAATTTTTTATAAATCCTTCGAGTCGATTCTCTGAATAGTTTTCCCGTTTTTGGTTTTGTTTATAAATTGTGGTTAACTTTGATCTTTCAATTCGATTTTTTATTAATTTGTGATCAACTTTGTGATTTTGAACTTCTTGCGGAGTAGTTTTTATTGTACTATGGAAAGAATTGTTATAAAATTTTATGGCTTTCTGCATTTGAGTTATAACTGGGAGTTTTTCCTCTAGGTTTAATTTTCGAATGCGTTCTGTTAGAGTATTATTAAGTCTCTCAATATCAGCATTTCCTGTATGACTGTTTGGTTTAGTTACGTGAAACTCAATTCCTTCCCTAATTAAAAAATCTCTAATATTTTTGGAATTAAACTCATTGTCAAACACAAACTTTTCAATGGAACCCTTAATTGATAAAAATTCGTTTATTTTGCCAATAATAGTTTGATTATTCCTATCGGGTAGATAAAAAATAGTATTAGTAGAAGTAGGAGTCTCGGTTAGATGGAATTTATTTTTTATTGGATTTCTTTCATATTTTCCTCCAGAGCATATGTCACAGTTATTTATAATTTCATGTATTTTTATTTTTAGTTGAGGATGATAAACCTTGTGCTTCATGCCCTCGTAAGTTACTAATATTCCAGAATGCCCAGTTTCGTACTTATGAAACAGAGATATTTGCTTTCTTAACTCGCTTTCATCCTGGATGTCCTGTGCTAAAAAGCTACATCTTACAAATGATAACCGTTCACTACTTAAGAAATTGTTAATTAAAATTTGCTGTAATTTGTTGTATTCATGATCATTAATTTGGGAATATATCGCCACTTTTCCTTTATCAAAATTTCTTCAGACTATATTATATTAGTTACATTGTCAGAGTCAATATCTTGTTTATCGATAAAGATTCTTTTGTTTTTGAAAATTTCCATGACCTCAACTTCCTTGTTATTTACTAAAATTAGTTGGTTTTTGAACCTATTTACTATGGTATCTAAAATAGAAATATGATCATTGAAATTCTCTGCCTGAGAATGTACGGTTTCAAGGGAATGGTTGGATTGAACTTCTAGAGATATATCAGATTCATTTGCTGCTTCTTAAGCATTTAGATTTTTTATTATAAAAGTTTCGTTAAGAGTGATTCCTAAATCATCAGAATCTAACGCGTTTATTTCACACTTTTCGCAATTAATGCGTCTGAAAAAGTCTGCTAATTTATTTTCTTTGCCAGCAATGTAATCAATTTTTGCGTCGTATTCCCCTAATTGAACTAGCCATCTCTGTAATCTCGGACTTATATCTTTACCCGAGTTTTTGACTTGCAACCACTTTAGTGGTTGATGATCGGTTTGGAGATCAAATTCTCTTCCAAAAAGATAAGGTCTATAGTATTTGACTCCCCACACTATTGCCAATAGCTCTTCTTCAATAGTGGAATAATTTTTTTCATGATTATTTAGTGTTCGCGATGCGTGTTAAAGCGCTTATTAAAATTTGGAGATTTTAAAATAGGCGGATTTGTTATTATATCCTTTTAGTTTTTCAAAAGCTATAATATAATTTGGGTCTCTTATGTTGATTTTAGCATTTTTCTTTAAGTATGCGATCATGGGGTAAGCTACTTTAGAATAAAAATAAAAAAAAAAATTTCGCGTACACTTCTGTTAGGTGTTTGGTCGAGCTCCTCCTCCTATTTGTGGTGTGCGTCTTGATGTTGTTCCACAAATGGAGGGACCTACAAGCTTCAAGCCGACTCCGAACGGCAGATATTTTTATGAGGAGCCTTTTCATGGCAGAAATACACTCGGAGGTTTGCCATTGCCTGCCGAGGGGCGACCGCTATTAGAAAAATGTTTTTATTAATTTTGCTTTCACCGAGATTCGAACCAACGACCTCTCTGTGAATTCCGAATGGTAGTCACGCACCAACCCATTCGGCTACGGCGGCCGCGCTACTTTAGAATAGTCTTTTATAAATTTTCGGTAGAAACCTGTTATTCCTAAAAATGATTTAAGCTGCTTTTGTGTTGTCGGAAGCTTCAATTTTTGAATTACTTCGACCTCAGCTGGATTTGGCTTAACACCTCATGGTGTAAGTATGTGACCTACAAATTCGGTTTCCTTCTTTAAGAAGCTACATTTATCAATTTGAATTTTAAGTCCTGCTCTTTTCAAAGGTTGAAATATTTTTGTAATATTTTGTATATGTTCTGATAAAGAAGTACTGAATATTAAGATGTCGTCTAAATAGACAACACAAATTTTATTTATATACTGACGAAGGACTGAGTTCATAAGTCGCTGGAAAGTCGAAGGGCCATTTTTAAGCCCAAATGGCATTCTTATGAATTCGTAATGGCCAAAAGGTGTACAACAATTTGATAAAAACCTTTGGCAAGATCAATAGAAGAGAAGTATTGAGCTTTGCCCAATTTATCCATATTGGGAATTGGAAATTTATCATTAACAGTAATTTCATTCAGCTTCCGGTAATCTACAACAATTCGCCATTTTTGGATGCTAGAATTGTTGATCTTCTTTGGCACTACCCATAAAGGACTATTATAAGCTGAATTGCTTTCCTTAATTATGTTTTGCTTTAACATTTCTTTGATTTGTTTCTTTATTTCTTCTTCATGAATTTGGGGGTACCTATAAATTTTTGAATATAAAGCTCTATCAGTTGATGTAATTATTTCATGTTTAATTTCATGGGTTGCAGAAAGCTTATCACCCTCTTTATAAAATAAATCTTTGAAACTTTGCAATAACCTTGTTATCAATTGGGTTTCTTCCGAATTTAGATGTCTCAGATTCAATTTTTCTAGGTCGCTGTGTTCAACTGATCAAATTTCTACACTATTTTATGGATTGTAATTTCTAAACGGCTTTAAGAGCGATGAGAAAATTTTGACCTATTATTGCTGAATAAATTTTGCTATGGAAATCAATAACCTTCCAAGAGAAGGTACCTGGGATATTAAATTCTCTAGGTATTGGGGTAACTTATTTGTGTGTCACTTGGTTTATTCCGTTTATGGTTCTGTAAAAAAGGGGTGAATTGAGTTGTTGAGTGGGAAAAGTATTCCCAAGGACCTTAGGTTTAATTATGCTTGTTTCTGATCCGGTGTCTATGAGACATCTAATTTTACAATTCAATTGTTACTAATATTATGGGCAATTTTGTAGAGAAGCCGTCATATAAAAATTTACCCCCTCCTCTTCTTTTAAATTACCGATATCCATTGGCTCTGGTTCTTGTTGATACGCATTAGTTTGGCGTTGTTGCCTACTATGATAAGATTTTCTTGTTTGAGAAGAATTTGGTTGATTGTACTGAAATAATTTACTGGAATTTAATTGCTGTGTTGAATATCTGCTGTATTGTGACCTGTGGTAAAGGTCTGAATTCTGTCAGTTGAAATTTCGGGTTTGAAGGCTACTATTCGGTTTAAAATTGCCGTTTTGGAAGTTATTATTTGGCTTAGATTTTTGCCAATTTGTATTTTGAAAACAATTATTAGTATTCCAATTATTGCTATGAAAACTATTACTTGGCTTTAATGATTGCCAATTGTTGTTTGTTTTTCGTTCACTTTGTATATTAACCCTATGGTTAAATGCAATGGCCCTTGTGTCATCTAATAGTTTCAATTTGGTATATTCTGTAATTATCTCATTCAAAGCCGCATTTTCACTTAAATGAGCCCTAATTGGTCCGTCAATTTTTTCTAATAATATGTCTACCAGCTCCCTGTCTACATTTTCTGGTTTTAATGGGTCAGACAAGTATATATCATTAATATAATATTAAATTTGGAAGTTTCAAAAATATGAAACAGTTCTCTTAAATTTCTTACTTTTATTGTCCGGCACAAGTTGAAGACTTCTCCGTAGGTCGTCTTTGGGCTGCATTCTTGTTGAATTTTTCCCTTCATTTCCTCCCATGAAGCGCCGCTTTCTAGTTCTCTTACACGCCGGCTAGCATTGCCATGAATCTTCTTATCGGCCACAATTCTCAAACAAAACTGAATAAGGCTCAAATTTGTTCCGCATAAAGTAAGACTGGATTCTACAGCATTGATAAAGGCCCTTGAGTTTTGATTTTCTGAAAGGGGCTTCAAGCGTCGAAATTGGTCGATGACATCCTTGGCGGTCATGCTAAAATTAAATTCCTGTTGTTGGTGTTGTGTTTGTTGTTGTTGCTGCTGCAGTTGTAATTTTTGTAACTCCGCTTCTTGTCTGCGGATGACCTCCAGTAGTTCTTCTACGTCGTGCTGGTTCGCCATTATTAAATTTCTGTTTCGGTCGAAAATTCACTTCGTTGTTCTTTAAATATTCCTTCGGGAATATCTCCAATGACTGCGCCACTAATGTGTTTTAAGTCTTTGGACTTAAATTAAAACACCAAAGTTAATTTTTTTCACAGTTTTTATTTTTAAACAAATTCAACCTTCTTGGTTGTTGTGAATACTGATGAGTTTTAAGTCTTTGGACTTAAATTAAAACACCAAAGTTAATTTTTTTCACAGTTTTTATTTTTAAACAAATTCAACCTTCTTGGTTGTTGTGAATCTACAGACTGACTTCAAATAATTTCCTTAATTCTAATAACACTGGTTTTGCGCTCACTTTATGCAGTACTTTATGCTTATTGAGAGCATAACTGCATTGAGCGAAAAACGTGTCGGTGTAATTTTACATACTAAGCAAATCTTTTGGTGGGAACCTTTACTTGTGGAATCTTAGTATCTTGGCATTTAAATAGTTTGGTGTATGATTTCAATTTCATTAAATGTAAGACAATACTCTCACAACTCAAAAAAGAGAAATAATTAGATAGGCTGGTGGAGTGATGGTACGTAACTCCTCCCCCCTTTAAAAAAAAGATTCTCCTGGATCTTATGGTTTGTTATTTTTTAAGCCGTATTCCTCTTTAATGGCTTCCAGTTCCACATCCTCAGATTTTTTTTTTAATTTTATTGATAATCTTAATTTTATTATTATTTTTTCTTAAATACAATATCATAATAATTACAAAAAAGAAAGTGCTTATTGCATAAGAAACATTTCTATGATATTTAATTCTTTTATTTCTTTAATATTTTCAAAATTTTCTAATACAATTTTTTTGAAGTTAATTTCTTTTTCAAACGTGTTATTTTCGTTGTTTACTGGAATGTAATATTTCTCTTTTACAATTTCTATCTTATTTTGAAGAACGTACTCTTTTATTGTTATTTTGCAGTTGTATACAGATATTAAGCAATTTTTGTTAAGTGTGATTTTTCGATCGTCATAATTTTGTAAAACAGTTTCATTTATTGCATTCTTAACAATTTAAGTTTCATCGTCCATAGCTAGGATCTCGAATTTGTTGTTATTCTTTTACATACAGTTTTGATAATTTACACAGTTTTGAGTTTTTTTCAAATTTTTCAAATCTGTCTCTTCTTCATAAGAATATACGTTATTTGCTATTTAGACAACATGTTCAATATCAGTATTTATTTCCATGAACTCTTTGTTTGGTATTGGCACTATAGCTTTTACATAGGTTTTAATAAAATTTGTTGGTATTTTAATGGCAATAATTAACTTAGATTTTTCGTATTTCATTATACCTAATTTTAGTAATTTTAGCTTATAAAAATCAATATTGTAACGTTCTATTTCATTGGCCGTCAATATACTAGGGTGTAAAATCTTATGTCTAGCCGCTAATATGTTATCTTGAATTTGATTAAGCCTATTTTCCAAGTATCTGATTTTTTGCATTTGGTCTAAGTATAGCATAAGAATTTCGCTGTTCCTGGTTTTAATTTCGTTAAAAGCTGCCTGGATTCTTTTTCTGTCTTCTTCTATATTATTTTTAGTAGGTTTAAAAAGTCATTAAAGTGTAGGTTTATCTGAATTTGTTTATTAACTGTTTCAATAACGTTGTGATTATTTTCATCCGTAACTTTTAAATGCTGTAAAATTTCTTGACGGTCATCGTCGTCCATTGTGCCAAATAGCCATTTATTTGCTGTCTCGACAATGTTTAAAAGTCCTCTTTCTTGTTTAAAATTCACTGGCGAACGTGTAATTGATTTAACTTTGTCTTTAAGTATTTCTATTTCTTTGAGTAATAAATCCTTATGGAGAATGTCTAAATTTTTAATATTGGATTCGATTTGTGAAATTATTATATTTATTTCGGTTGAATCTATTAAATGTATTACGGTAATTGTTTCGTTTATTACTTCCACTTCTCTTAATTTAATTTGAGTGTAACCTGTTTCTTCCAATATTTTGTTGACTTGCAATGTCCCTTGAGTCCCTGTTACCAATATCGCTATCACCAGTACGAATGTTGCCACCTGAAAGTTGTTTGGCCTTTTAATATTGGATGTATGAATATTTTGCAATTTCCTTTTTATAAATTTAGGTTCTTCTTTATGCCTCAAACTTTTGTAATTTTTTATAAATCCTTCGAGTCGATTCTCTGAATAGTTTTCCCGTTTTTGGTTTTGTTTATAAATTGTGGTTAACTTTGATCTTTCAATTCGATTTTTTATTAATTTGTGATCAACTTTGTGATTTTGAACTTCTTGCGGAGTAGTTTTTATTGTACTATGGAAAGAATTGTTATAAAATTTTATGGCTTTCTGCATTTGAGTTATAACTGGGAGTTTTTCCTCTAGGTTTAATTTTCGAATGCGTTCTGTTAGAGTATTATTAAGTCTCTCAATATCAGCATTTCCTGTATGACTGTTTGGTTTAGTTACGTGAAACTCAATTCCTTCCCTAATTAAAAAATCTCTAATATTTTTGGAATTAAACTCATTGTCAAACACAAACTTTTCAATGGAACCCTTAATTGATAAAAATTCGTTTATTTTGCCAATAATAGTTTGATTATTCCTATCGGGTAGATAAAAAATAGTATTAGTAGAAGTAGGAGTCTCGGTTAGATGGAATTTATTTTTTATTGGATTTCTTTCATATTTTCCTCCAGAGCATATGTCACAGTTATTTATAATTTCATGTATTTTTATTTTTAGTTGAGGATGATAAACCTTGTGCTTCATGCCCTCGTAAGTTACTAATATTCCAGAATGCCCAGTTTCGTACTTATGAAACAGAGATATTTGCTTTCTTAACTCGCTTTCATCCTGGATGTCCTGTGCTAAAAAGCTACATCTTACAAATGATAACCGTTCACTACTTAAGAAATTGTTAATTAAAATTTGCTGTAATTTGTTGTATTCATGATCATTAATTTGGGAATATATCGCCACTTTTCCTTTATCAAAATTTCTTCAGACTATATTATATTAGTTACATTGTCAGAGTCAATATCTTGTTTATCGATAAAGATTCTTTTGTTTTTGAAAATTTCCATGACCTCAACTTCCTTGTTATTTACTAAAATTAGTTGGTTTTTGAACCTATTTACTATGGTATCTAAAATAGAAATATGATCATTGAAATTCTCTGCCTGAGAATGTACGGTTTCAAGGGAATGGTTGGATTGAACTTCTAGAGATATATCAGATTCATTTGCTGCTTCTTAAGCATTTAGATTTTTTATTATAAAAGTTTCGTTAAGAGTGATTCCTAAATCATCAGAATCTAACGCGTTTATTTCACACTTTTCGCAATTAATGCGTCTGAAAAAGTCTGCTAATTTATTTTCTTTGCCAGCAATGTAATCAATTTTTGCGTCGTATTCCCCTAATTGAACTAGCCATCTCTGTAATCTCGGACTTATATCTTTACCCGAGTTTTTGACTTGCAACCACTTTAGTGGTTGATGATCGGTTTGGAGATCAAATTCTCTTCCAAAAAGATAAGGTCTATAGTATTTGACTCCCCACACTATTGCCAATAGCTCTTCTTCAATAGTGGAATAATTTTTTTCATGATTATTTAGTGTTCGCGATGCGTGTTAAAGCGCTTATTAAAATTTGGAGATTTTAAAATAGGCGGATTTGTTATTATATCCTTTTAGTTTTTCAAAAGCTATAATATAATTTGGGTCTCTTATGTTGATTTTAGCATTTTTCTTTAAGTATGCGATCATGGGGTAAGCTAATTTAGAATAAAAATAAAAAAAAATTTTCGCGTACACTTCTGTTAGGTGTTTGGCCGAGCTCCTCCTCCTATTTGTGGTGTGCGTCTTGATGTTGTTCCACAAATGGAGAGACCTACAAGCTTCAAGCCGACTCCGAACGGCAGATATTTTTATGAGGAGCCTTTTCATGGCAGAAATACACTCGGAGGTTTGCCATTGCCTGCCGAGGGGCGACCGCTATTAGAAAAATGTTTTTATTAATTTTGCTTTCACCGAGATTCGAACCAACGACCTCTCTGTGAATTCCGAATGGTAGTCACGCACCAACCCATTCGGCTACGGCGGCCGCGCTACTTTAGAATAGTCTTTTATAAATTTTCGGTAGAAACCTGTTATTCCTAAAAATGATTTAAGCTGCTTTTGTGTTGTCGGAAGCTTCAATTTTTGAATTACTTCGACCTCAGCTGGATTTGGCTTAACACCTCATGGTGTAAGTATGTGACCTACAAATTCGGTTTCCTTCTTTAAGAAGCTACATTTATCAATTTGAATTTTAAGTCCTGCTCTTTTCAAAGGTTGAAATATTTTTGTAATATTTTGTATATGTTCTGATAAAGAAGTACTGAATATTAAGATGTCGTCTAAATAGACAACACAAATTTTATTTATATACTGACGAAGGACTGAGTTCATAAGTCGCTGGAAAGTCGAAGGGCCATTTTTAAGCCCAAATGGCATTCTTATGAATTCGTAATGGCCAAAAGGTGTACAACAATTTGATAAAAACCTTTGGCAAGATCAATAGAAGAGAAGTATTGAGCTTTGCCCAATTTATCCATATTGGGAATTGGAAATTTATCATTAACAGTAATTTCATTCAGCTTCCGGTAATCTACAACAATTCGCCATTTTTGGATGCTAGAATTGTTGATCTTCTTTGGCACTACCCATAAAGGACTATTATAAGGTGAATTGCTTTCCTTAATTATGTTTTGCTTTAACATTTCTTTGATTTGTTTCTTTATTTCTTCTTCATGAATTTGGGGGTACCTATAAATTTTTGAATATAAAGCTCTATCAGTTGATGTAATTATTTCATGTTTAATTTCATGGGTTGCAGAAAGCTTATCACCCTCTTTATAAAATAAATCTTTGAAACTTTGCAATAACCTTGTTATCAATTGGGTTTCTTCCGAATTTAGATGTCTCAGATTCAATTTTTCTAGGTCGCTGTGTTCAACTGATCAAATTTCTACACTATTTTATGGATTGTAATTTCTAAACGGCTTTAAGAGCGATGAGAAAATTTTGACCTATTATTGCTGAATAAATTTTGCTATGGAAATCAATAACCTTCCAAGAGAAGGTACCTGGGATATTAAATTCTCTAGGTATTGGGGTAACTTATTTGTGTGTCACTTGGTTTATTCCGTTTATGGTTCTGTAAAAAAGGGGTGAATTGAGTTGTTGAGTGGGAAAAGTATTCCCAAGGACCTTAGGTTTAATTATGCTTGTTTCTGATCCGGTGTCTATGAGACATCTAATTTTACAATTCAATTGTTACTAATATTATGGGCAATTTTGTAGAGAAGCCGTCATATAAAAATTTACCCCCTCCTCTTCTTTTAAATTACCGATATCCATTGGCTCTGGTTCTTGTTGATACGCATTAGTTTGGCGTTGTTGCCTACTATGATAAGATTTTCTTGTTTGAGAAGAATTTGGTTGATTGTACTGAAATAATTTACTGGAATTTAATTGCTGTGTTGAATTTCTGCTGTAATTTTCAACTGGAAAATTATTGATTAATCTGTATTGTGACCTGTGGTAAAGGTCTGAATTCTGTCAGTTGAAATTTCGGGTTTGAAGGCTACTATTCGGTTTAAAATTGCCGTTTTGGAAGTTATTATTTGGCTTAGATTTTTGCCAATTTGTATTTTGAAAACAATTATTAGTATTCCAATTATTGCTATGAAAACTATTACTTGGCTTTAATGATTGCCAATTGTTGTTTGTTTTTCGTTCACTTTGTATATTAACCCTATGGTTAAATGCAATGGCCCTTGTGTCATCTAATAGTTTCAATTTGGTATATTCTGTAATTATCTCATTCAAAGCCGCATTTTCACTTAAATGAGCCCTAATTGGTCCGTCAATTTTTTCTAATAATATGTCTACCAGCTCCCTGTCTACATTTTCTGGTTTTAATGGGTCAGACAAGTATATATCATTAATATAATATTAAATTTGGAAGTTTCAAAAATATGAAACAGTTCTCTTAAATTTCTTACTTTTATTGTCCGGCACAAGTTGAAGACTTCTCCGTAGGTCGTCTTTGGGCTGCATTCTTGTTGAATTTTTCCCTTCATTTCCTCCCATGAAGCGCCGCTTTCTAGTTCTCTTACACGCCGGCTAGCATTGCCATGAATCTTCTTATCGGCCACAATTCTCAAACAAAACTGAATAAGGCTCAAATTTGTTCCGCATAAAGTAAGACTGGATTCTACAGCATTGATAAAGGCCCTTGAGTTTTGATTTTCTGAAAGGGGCTTCAAGCGTCGAAATTGGTCGATGACATCCTTGGCGGTCATGCTAAAATTAAATTCCTGTTGTTGGTGTTGTGTTTGTTGTTGTTGCTGCTGCAGTTGTAATTTTTGTAACTCCGCTTCTTGTCTGCGGATGACCTCCAGTAGTTCTTCTACGTCGTGCTGGTTCGCCATTATTAAATTTCTGTTTCGGTCGAAAATTCACTTCGTTGTTCTTTAAATATTCCTTCGGGAATATCTCCAATGACTGCGCCACTAATGTGTTTTAAGTCTTTGGACTTAAATTAAAACACCAAAGTTAATTTTTTTCACAGTTTTTATTTTTAAACAAATTCAACCTTCTTGGTTGTTGTGAATACTGATGAGTTTTAAGTCTTTGGACTTAAATTAAAACACCAAAGTTAATTTTTTTCACAGTTTTTATTTTTAAACAAATTCAACCTTCTTGGTTGTTGTGAATCTACAGACTGACTTCAAATAATTTCCTTAATTCTAATAACACTGGTTTTGCGCTCACTTTATGCAGTACTTTATGCTTATTGAGAGCATAACTGCATTGAGCGAAAAACGTGTCGGTGTAATTTTACATACTAAGCAAATCTTTTGGTGGGAACCTTTACTTGTGGAATCTTAGTATCTTGGCATTTAAATAGTTTGGTGTATGATTTCAATTTCATTAAATGTAAGACAATACTCTCACAACTCAAAAAAGAGAAATAATTAGATAGGCTGGTGGAGTGATGGTACGTAACTCCTCCCCCCTTTAAAAAAAAGATTCTCCTGGATCTTATGGTTTGTTATTTTTTAAGCCGTATTCCTCTTTAATGGCTTCCAGTTCCACATCCTCAGATTTTTTTTTTAATTTTATTGATAATCTTAATTTTATTATTATTTTTTCTTAAATACAATATCATAATAATTATAACAATGCTTACAAAAAAGAAAGTGCTTATTGCATAAGAAACATTTCTATGATATTTAATTCTTTTATTTCTTTAATATTTTCAAAATTTTCTAATACAATTTTTTTGAAGTTAATTTCTTTTTCAAACGTGTTATTTTCGTTGTTTACTGGAATGTAATATTTCTCTTTTACAATTTCTATCTTATTTTGAAGAACGTACTCTTTTATTGTTATTTTGCAGTTGTATACAGATATTAAGCAATTTTTGTTAAGTGTGATTTTTCGATCGTCATAATTTTGTAAA
This sequence comes from Anastrepha obliqua, assembly GCF_027943255.1. Lineage (NCBI taxonomy): Eukaryota > Metazoa > Arthropoda > Insecta > Diptera > Tephritidae > Anastrepha > Anastrepha obliqua. The sequence goes on from NC_072897.1 coordinate 3,495,372, forward strand.
ACAGTTTCATTTATTGCATTCTTAACAATTAAAGTTTCATCGTCCATAGCTAGGATCTCGAATTTGTTGTTATTCTTTTACATACAGTTTTGATAATTTACACAGTTTTGAGTTTTTTTCAAATTTTTCAAATCTGTCTCTTCTTCATAAGAATATACGTTATTTGCTATTTAGACAACATGTTCAATATCAGTATTTATTTCCATGAACTCTTTGTTTGGTATTGGCACTATAGCTTTTACATAGGTTTTAATAAAATTTGTTGGTATTTTAATGGCAATAATTAACTTAGATTTTTCGTATTTCATTATACCTAATTTTAGTAATTTTAGCTTATAAAAATCAATATTGTAACGTTCTATTTCATTGGCCGTCAATATACTAGGGTGTAAAATCTTATGTCTAGCCGCTGATATGTTATCTTGAATTTGATTAACCCCTTAGCCTACACGATATCTACCAATTGCGCGAGCTATAATACGCAAGAAATTCGTTCGCGCGCCGTGCCATTCAACTGTTCAGCCGTGTACCCGAACTGGCGCAAAGTGTATACTTTTCGTAACATATATATTTCAATGCAACGAAAGGAATTGTGAAATAATAAACAATGTTTAGGTACAAATAGTAATTTTAAGATGTCTAGGAAGTAATCATAATCAATTGATCACAAAGTCTTTACCACGAGTCAGACTCGTTGTTTTCGCTTATGGCACAAATTCTTTACCACGAGTCAGACTCGTGGCTATAGGCTAAAGGGTTAAGCCTATTTCCCAAGTATCTGATTTTTTGCATTTGGTCTAAGTATAGCATAAGAATTTCGCTGTTCCTGGTTTTAATTTCGTTAAAAGCTGCCTGGATTCTTTTTCTGTCTTCTTCTATATTATTTTTAGTAGGTTTAAAAAGTCATTAAAGTGTAGGTTTATCTGAATTTGTTTATTAACTGTTTCAATAACGTTGTGATTATTTTCATCCGTAACTTTTAAATGCTGTAAAATTTCTTGACGGTCATCGTCGTCCATTGTGCCAAATAGCCACTTATTTGCTGTCTCGACAATGTTTAAAAGTCCTCTTTCTTGTTTAAAATTCACTGGCGAACGTGTAATTGATTTAACTTTGTCTTTAAGTATTTCTATTTCTTTGAGTAATAAATCCTTATGGAGAATGTCTAAATTTTTAATATTGGATTCGATTTGTGAAATTATTATATTTATTTCGGTTGAATCTATTAAATGTATTACGGTAATTGTTTCGTTTATTACTTCCACTTCTCTTAATTTAATTTGAGTGTAACCTGTTTCTTCCAATATTTTGTTGACTTGCAATGTCCCTTGAGTCCCTGTTACCAATATCGCTATCACCAGTACGAATGTTGCCACCTGAAAGTTGTTTGGCCTTTTAATATTGGATGTATGAATATTTTGCAATTTCCTTTTTATAAATTTAGGTTCTTCTTTATGCCTCAAACTTTTGTAATTTTTTATAAATCCTTCGAGTCGATTCTCTGAATAGTTTTCCCGTTTTTGGTTTTGTTTATAAATTGTGGTTAACTTTGATCTTTCAATTCGATTTTTTATTAATTTGTGATCAACTTTGTGATTTTGAACTTCTTGCGGAGTAGTTTTTATTGTACTATGGAAAGAATTGTTATAAAATTTTATGGCTTTCTGCATTTGAGTTATAACTGGGAGTTTTTCCTCTAGGTTTAATTTTCGAATGCGTTCTGTTAGAGTATTATTAAGTCTCTCAATATCAGCATTTCCTGTATGACTGTTTGGTTTAGTTACGTGAAACTCAATTCCTTCCCTAATTAAAAAATCTCTAATATTTTTGGAATTAAACTCATTGTCAAACACAAACTTTTCAATGGAACCCTTAATTGATAAAAATTCGTTTATTTTGCGAATAATAGTTTGATTATTCCTATCGGGTAGATAAAAAGTAGTATTAGTAGAAGTAGGAGTCTCGGTTAGATGGAATTTATTTTTTATTGGATTTCTTTCATATTTTCCTCCAGAGCATATGTCACAGTTATTTATAATTTCATGTATTTTTATTTTTAGTTGAGGATGATAAACCTTGTGCTTCATGCCCTCGTAAGTTACTAATATTCCAGAATGCCCAGTTTCGTACTTATGAAACAGAGATATTTGCTTTCTTAACTCGCTTTCATCCTGGATGTCCTGTGCTAAAAAGCTACATCTTACAAATGATAACCGTTCACTACTTAAGAAATTGTTAATTAAAATTTGCTGTAATTTGTTGTATTCATGATCATTAATTTGGGAATATATCGCCACTTTTCCTTTATCAAAATTTCTTCAGACTATATTATATTAGTTACATTGTCAGAGTCAATATCTTGTTTATCGATAAAGATTCTTTTGTTTTTGAAAATTTCCATGACCTCAACTTCCTTGTTATTTACTAAAATTAGTTGGTTTTTGAACCTATTTACTATGGTATCTAAAATAGAAATATGATCATTGAAATTCTCTGCCTGAGAATGTACGGTTTCAAGGGAATGGTTGGATTGAACTTCTAGAGATATATTCGATTCATTTGCTGCTTCTTAAGCATTTAGATTTTTTATTATAAAAGTTTCGTTAAGAGTGATTCCTAAATCATCAGAATCTAACGCGTTTATTTCACACTTTTCGCAATTAATGCGTCTGAAAAAGTCTGCTAATTTATTTTCTTTGCCAGCAATGTAATCAATTTTTGCGTCGTATTCCCCTAATTGAACTAGCCATCTCTGTAATCTCGGACTTATATCTTTACCCGAGTTTTTGACTTGCAACCACTTTAGTGGTTGATGATCGGTTTGGAGATCAAATTCTCTTCCAAAAAGATAAGGTCTATAGTATTTGACTCCCCACACTATTGCCAATAGCTCTTCTTCAATAGTGGAATAATTTTTTTCATGATTATTTAGTGTTCGCGATGCGAATGAAACAGGATGACCATCTTGGGTCAAAACCGCACCAATAGCAAAATTGCTGGCGTCAGTGATAAGCTTAAAGCGCTTATTAAAATTTGGAGATTTTAAAATAGGCGGATTTGTTATTATATCCTTTTAGTTTTTCAAAAGCTATAATATAATTTGGGTCTCTTATGTTGATTTTAGCATTTTTCTTTAAGTATGCGATCATGGGGTAAGCTACTTTAGAATAAAAATAAAAAAAATTTTCGCGTACACTTCTGTTAGGTGTTTGGCCGAGCTCCTCCTCCTATTTGTGGTGTGCGTCTTGATGTTGTTCCACAAATGGAGGGACCTACAAGCTTCAAGCCGACTCCGAACGGCAGATATTTTTATGAGGAGCTTTTTCATGGCAGAAATACACTCGGAGGTTTGCCATTGCCTGCCGAGGGGCGACCGCTATTAGAAAAATGTTTTTATTAATTTTGCTTTCACCGAGATTCGAACCAACGACCTCTCTGTGAATTCCGAATGGTAGTCACGCACCAACCCATTCGGCTACGGCGGCCGCGCTACTTTAGAATAGTCTTTTATAAATTTTCGGTAGAAACCTGTTATTCCTAAAAATGATTTAAGCTGCTTTTGTGTTGTCGGAAGCTTCAATTTTTGAATTACTTCGACCTCAGCTGGATTTGGCTTAACACCTCATGGTGTAAGTATGTGACCTACAAATTCGGTTTCCTTCTTTAAGAAGCTACATTTATCAATTTGAATTTTAAGTCCTGCTCTTTTCAAAGTTTGAAATATTTTTGTAATATTTTGTATATGTTCTGATAAAGAAGTACTGAATATTAAGATGTTGTCTAAATAGAGAACACAAATTTTATTTATATACTGACGAAGGACTGAGTTCATAAGTCGCTGGAAAGTCGAAGGGCCATTTTTAAGCCCAAATGGCATTCTTATGAATTCGTAATGGCCAAAAGGTGTACAACAATTTGATAAAAACCTTTGGCAAGATCAATAGAAGAGAAGTATTGAGCTTTGCCCAATTTATCCATATTGGGAATTGGAAATTTATCATTAACAGTAATTTCATTCAGCTTCTGGTAATCTACAACAATTCGCCATTTTTGGATGCTAGAATTGTTGATCTTCTTTGGCACTACCCATAAAGGACTATTATAAGGTGAATTGCTTTCCTTAATTATGTTTTGCTTTAACATTTCTTTGATTTGTTTCTTTATTTCTTCTTCATGAATTTGGGGGTACCTATAAATTTTTGAATATAAAGCTCTATCAGTTGATGTAATTATTTCATGTTTAATTTCATGGGTTGCAGAAAGCTTATCACCCTCTTTATAAAATAAATCTTTGAAACTTTGCAATAACCTTGTTATCAATTGGGTTTCTTCCGAATTCAGATGTCTCAGATTCAATTTTTCTAGGTCGCTGTGTTCAACTGATCAAATTTCTACACTATTTTATGGATTGTAATTTCTTATCGGCTTTAAGAGCGATGAGAAAATTTTGACCTATTATTGCTGAATAAATTTTGCTATGGAAATCAATAACCTTCCAAGAGAAGGTACCTGGGATATTAAATTCTCTAGGTATTGGGGTAACTTATTTGTGTGTCACTTGGTTTATTCCGTTTATGGTTCTGTAAAAAGGGGTGAATTGAGTTGTTGAGTGGGAAAAGTATTCCCAAGGACCTTAGGTTTAATTATGCTTGTTTCTGATCCGGTGTCTATGAGACATCTAATTTTACAATTTCCAATTGTTACTAATATTATGGGCAATTTTGTAGAAAAGCCGTCATATAAAAATTTACCACCTCCTCTTCTTTTAAATTACCGATATCCATTGGCTCTGGTTCTTGTTGATACGCATTAGTTTGGCGTTGTTGCCTACTATGATAAGATTTTCTTGTTTGAGAAGAATTTGGTTGATTGTACTGAAATAATTTACTGGAATTTAATTGCTGTGTTGAATATCTGCTGTAATTTTCAACTGGAAAATTATTGATTAATCTGTATTGTGACCTGTGGTAAAGGTCTGAATTCTGCCAGTTGAAATTTCGGGTTTGAAGGCTACTATTCGGTTTAAAATTGCCGTTTTGGAAGTTATTATTTGGCTTAGATTTTTGCCAATTTGTATTTTGAAAACAATTATTAGTATTCCAATTATTGCTATGAAAACTATTACTTGGCTTTAATGATTGCCAATTGTTGTTTGTTTTTCGTTCACTTTGTATATTAACCCTATGGTTAAATGCAATGGCCCTTGTGTCATCTAATAGTTTCAATTTGGTATATTCTGTAATTATCTCATTCAAAGCCGCATTTTCACTTAAATGAGCCCTAATTGGTCCGTCAATTTTTTCTAATAATATGTCTACCAGCTCCCTGTCTACATTTTCTGGTTTTAATGGGTCAGACAAGTATATATCATTAATATAATATTAAATTTGGAAGTTTCAAAAATATGAAACAGTTCTCATAAATTTCTTACTTTTATTGTCCGGCACAAGTTGAAGACTTCTCCGTAGGTCGTCTTTGGGCTGCATTCTTGTTGAATTTTTCCCTTCATTTCCTCCCATGAAGCGCCGCTTTCTAGTTCTCTTACACGCCGGCTAGCATTGCCATGAATCTTCTTATCGGCCACAATTCTCAAACAAAACTGAATAAGGCTCAAATTTGTTCCGCATAAAGTAAGACTGGATTCTACAGCATTGATAAAGGCCCTTGAGTTTTGATTTTCTGAAAGGGGCTTCAAGCGTCGAAATTGGTCGATGACATCCTTGGCGGTCATGCTAAAATTAAATTCCTGTTGTTGGTGTTGTGTTTGTTGTTGTTGCTGCTGCTGTATTAAGCGTTGCTGCTGCAGTTGTAATTTTTGTAACTCCGCTTCTTGTCTGCGGATGACCTCCAGTAGTTCTTCTACGTCGTGCTGGTTCGCCATTATTAAATTTCTGTTTCGGTCGAAAATTCACTTCGTTGTTCTTTAAATATTCCTTCGGGAATATCTCCAATGACTGCGCCACTAATGTGTTTTAAGTCTTTGGACTTAAATTAAAACACCAAAGTTAATTTTTTTCACAGTTTTTATTTTTAAACAAATTCAACCTTCTTGGTTGTTGTGAATACTGATGAGTTTTAAGTCTTTGGACTTAAATTAAAACACCAAAGTTAATTTTTTTCACAGTTTTTATTTTTAAACAAATTCAACCTTCTTGGTTGTTGTGAATCTACAGACTGACTTCAAATAATTTCCTTAATTCTAATAACACTGGTTTTGCGCTCACTTTATGCAGTACTTTATGCTTATTGAGAGCATAACTGCATTGAGCGAAAAACGTGTCGGTGTAATTTTACATACTAAGCAAATCTTTTGGTGGGAACCTTTACTTGTGGAATCTTAGTATCTTGGCATTTAAATAGTTTGGTGTATGATTTCAATTTCATTAAATGTAAGACAATACTCTCACAACTCAAAAAAGAGAAATAATTAGATAGGCTGGTGGAGTGATGGTACGTAACTCCTCCCCCCTTTAAAAAAAAGATTCTCCTGGATCTTATGGTTTGTTATTTTTTAAGCCGTATTCCTCTTTAATGGCTTCCAGTTCCACATCCTCAGATTTTTTTTTTAATTTTATTGATAATCTTAATTTTATTATTATTTTTTCTTAAATACAATATCACAATAATTATAACAATGCTTACAAAAAGAAAGAAAATTGCATAAGAAACATTTCTATGATATTTAATTCTTTTATTTCTTTAATATTTTCAAAATTTTCTAATACAATTTTTTTGAAGTTAATTTCTTTTTCAAACGTGTTATTTTCGTTGTTTACTGGAATGTAATATTTCTCTTTTACAATTTCTATCTTATTTTGAAGAACGTACTCTTTTATTGTTATTTTGCAGTTGTATACAGATATTAAGCAATTTTTGTTAAGTGTGATTTTTCGATCGTCATAATTTTGTAAAACAGTTTCATTTATTGCATTCTTAACAATTAAAGTTTCATCGTCCATAGCTAGGATCTCGAATTTGTTGTTATTCTTTTACATACAGTTTTGATAATTTACACAGTTTTGAGTTTCTTTCAAATTTTTCAAATCTGTCTCTTCTTCATAAGAATATACGTTATTTGCTATTTAGACAACATGTTCAATATCAGTATTTATTTCCATGAACTCTTTGTTTGGTATTGGCACTATAGCTTTTACATAGGTTTTAATAAAATTTGTTGGTATTTTAATGGCAATAATTAACTTAGATTTTTCGTATTTCATTATACCTAATTTTAGTAATTTTAGCTTATAAAAATCAATATTGTAACGTTCTATTTCATTGGCCGTCAATATACTAGGGTGTAAAATCTTATGTCTAGCCGCTGATATGTTATCTTGAATTTGATTAAGCCTATTTTCCAAGTATCTGATTTTTTGCATTTGGTCTAAGTATAGCATAAGAATTTCGCTGTTCCTGGTTTTAATTTCGTTAAAAGCTGCCTGGATTCTTTTTCTGTCTTCTTCTATATTATTTTTAGTAGGTTTAAAAAGTCATTAAAGTGTAGGTTTATCTGAATTTGTTTATTAACTGTTTCAATAACGTTGTGATTATTTTCATCCGTAACTTTTAAATGCTGTAAAATTTCTTGACGGTCATCGTCGTCCATTGTGCCAAATAGCCATTTATTTGCTGTCTCGACAATGTTTAAAAGTCCTCTTTCTTGTTTAAAATTCACTGGCGAACGTGTAATTGATTTAACTTTGTCTTTAAGTATTTCTATTTCTTTGAGTAATAAATCCTTATGGAGAATGTCTAAATTTTTAATATTGGATTCGATTTGTGAAATTATTATATTTATTTCGGTTGAATCTATTAAATGTATTACGGTAATTGTTTCGTTTATTACTTCCACTTCTCTTAATTTAATTTGAGTGTAACCTGTTTCTTCCAATATTTTGTTGACTTGCAATGTCCCTTGAGTCCCTGTTACCAATATCGCTATCACCAGTACGAATGTTGCCACCTGAAAGTTGTTTGGCCTTTTAATATTGGATGTATGAATATTTTGCAATTTCCTTTTTATAAATTTACGGTTCTTCTTTATGCCTCAAACTTTTGTAATTTTTTATAAATCCTTCGAGTCGATTCTCTGAATAGTTTTCCCGTTTTTGGTTTTGTTTATAAATTGTGGTTAACTTTGATCTTTCAATTCGATTTTTTATTAATTTGTGATCAACTTTGTGATTTTGAACTTCTTGCGGAGTAGTTTTTATTGTACTATGGAAAGAATTGTTATAAAATTTTATGGCTTTCTGCATTTGAGTTATAACTGGGAGTTTTTCCTCTAGGTTTAATTTTCGAATGCGTTCTGTTAGAGTATTATTAAGTCTCTCAATATCAGCATTTCCTGTATGACTGTTTGGTTTAGTTACGTGAAACTCAATTCCTTCCCTAATTAAAAAATCTCTAATATTTTTGGAATTAAACTCATTGTCAAACACAAACTTTTCAATGGAACCCTTAATTGATAAAAATTCGTTTATTTTGCCAATAATAGTTTGATTATTCCTATCGGGTAGATAAAAAGTAGTATTAGTAGAAGTAGGAGTCTCGGTTAGATGGAATTTATTTTTTATTGGATTTCTTTCATATTTTCCTCCAGAGCATATGTCACAGTTATTTATAATTTCATGTATTTTTATTTTTAGTTGAGGATGATAAACCTTGTGCTTCATGCCCTCGTAAGTTACTAATATTCCAGAATGCCCAGTTTCGTACTTATGAAACAGAGATATTTGCTTTCTTAACTCGCTTTCATCCTGGATGTCCTGTGCTAAAAAGCTACATCTTACAAATGATAACCGTTCACTACTTAAGAAATTGTTAATTAAAATTTGCTGTAATTTGTTGTATTCATGATCATTAATTTGGGAATATATCGCCACTTTTCCTTTATCAAAATTTCTTCAGACTATATTATATTAGTTACATTGTCAGAGTCAATATCTTGTTTATCGATAAAGATTCTTTTGTTTTTGAAAATTTCCATGACCTCAACTTCCTTGTTATTTACTAAAATTAGTTGGTTTTTGAACCTATTTACTATGGTATCTAAAATAGAAATATGATCATTGAAATTCTCTGCCTGAGAATGTACGGTTTCAAGGGAATGGTTGGATTGAACTTCTAGAGATATATCAGATTCATTTGCTGCTTCTTAAGCATTTAGATTTTTTATTATAAAAGTTTCGTTAAGAGTGATTCCTAAATCATCAGAATCTAACGCGTTTATTTCACACTTTTCGCAATTAATGCGTCTGAAAAAGTCTGCTAATTTATTTTCTTTGCCAGCAATGTAATCAATTTTTGCGTCGTATTCCCCTAATTGAACTAGCCATCTCTGTAATCTCGGACTTATATCTTTACCCGAGTTTTTGACTTGCAACCACTTTAGTGGTTGATGATCGGTTTGGAGATCAAATTCTCTTCCAAAAAGATAAGGTCTATAGTATTTGACTCCCCACACTATTGCCAATAGCTCTTCTTCAATAGTGGAATAATTTTTTTCATGATTATTTAGTGTTCGCGATGCGTGTTAAAGCGCTTATTAAAATTTTGGAGATTTTAAAATAGGCGGATTTGTTATTATATCCTTTTAGTTTTTCAAAAGCTATAATATAATTTGGGTCTCTTATGTTGATTTTAGCATTTTTCTTTAAGTATGCGATCATGGGGTAAGCTACTTTAGAATAAAAATAAAAAAAAATTTTCGCGTACACTTCTGTTAGGTGTTTGGCCGAGCTCCTCCTCCTATTTGTGGTGTGCGTCTTGATGTTGTTCCACAAATGGAGGGACCTACAAGCTTCAAGCCGACTCCGAACGGCAGATATTTTTATGAGGAGCTTTTTCATGGCAGAAATACACTCGGAGGTTTGCCATTGCCTGCCGAGGGGCGACCGCTATTAGAAAAATGTTTTTATTAATTTTGCTTTCACCGAGATTCGAACCAACGACCTCTCTGTGAATTCCGAATGGTAGTCACGCACCAACCCATTCGGCTACGGCGGCCGCGCTACTTTAGAATAGTCTTTTATAAATTTTCGGTAGAAACCTGTTATTCCTAAAAATGATTTAAGCTGCTTTTGTGTTGTCGGAAGCTTCAATTTTTGAATTACTTCGACCTCAGCTGGATTTGGCTTAACACCTCATGGTGTAAGTATGTGACCTACAAATTCGGTTTCCTTCTTTAAGAAGCTACATTTATCAATTTGAATTTTAAGTCCTGCTCTTTTCAAAGTTTGAAATATTTTTGTAATATTTTGTATATGTTCTGATAAAGAAGTACTGAATATTAAGATGTCGTCTAAATAGACAACACAAATTTTATTTATATATGACTGAGTTCATAAGTCGCTGGAAAGTCGAAGGGCCATTTTTAAGCCCAAATGGCATTCTTATGAATTCGTAATGGCCAAAAGGTGTACAACAATTTGATAAAAACCTTTGGCAAGATCAATAGAAGAGAAGTATTGAGCTTTGCCCAATTTATCCATATTGGGAATTGGAAATTTATCATTAACAGTAATTTCATTCAGCTTCCGGTAATCTACAACAATTCGCCATTTTTGGATGCTAGAATTGTTGATCTTCTTTGGCACTACCCATAAAGGACTATTGTAAGCTGAATTGCTTTCCTTAATTATGTTTTGCTTTAACATTTCTTTGATTTGTTTCTTTATTTCTTCTTCATGAATTTGGGGGTACCTATAAATTTTTGAATATAAAGCTCTATCAGTTGATGTAATTATTTCATGTTTAATTTCATGGGTTGCAGAAAGCTTATCACCCTCTTTATAAAATAAATCTTTGAAACTTTGCAATAACCTTGTTATCAATTGGGTTTCTTCCGAATTTAGATGTCTCAGATTCAATTTTTCTAGGTCGCTGTGTTCAACTGATCAAATTTCTACACTATTTTATGGATTGTAATTTCTAAACGGCTTTAAGAGCGATGAGAAAATTTTGACCTATTATTGCTGAATAAATTTTGCTATGGAAATCAATAACCTTCCAAGAGAAGGTACCTGGGATATTAAATTCTCTAGGTATTGGGGTAACTTATTTGTGTGTCACTTGGTTTATTCCGTTTATGGTTCTGTAAAAAAGGGGTGAATTGAGTTGTTGAGTGGGAAAAGTATTCCCAAGGACCTTAGGTTTAATTATGCTTGTTTCTGATCCGGTGTCTATGATACATCTAATTTTACAATTCAATTGTTACTAATATTATGGGCAATTTTGTAGAGAAGCCGTCATATAAAAATTTACCACCTCCTCTTCTTTTAAATTACCGATATCCATTGGCTCTGGTTCTTGTTGATACGCATTAGTTTGGCGTTGTTGCCTACTATGATAAGATTTTCTTGTTTGAGAAGAATTTGGTTGATTGTACTGAAATAATTTACTGGAATTTAATTGCTGTGTTGAATATCTGCTGTAATTTTCAACTGGAAAATTATTGATTAATCTGTATTGTGACCTGTAGTAAAGGTCTGAATTCTGCCAGTTGAAATCTCGGGTTTGAAGGCTACTATTCGGTTTAAAATTGCCGTTTTGGAAGTTATTATTTGGCTTAGATTTTTGCCAATTTGTATTTTGAAAACAATTATTAGTATTCCAATTATTGCTATGAAAACTATTACTTGGCTTTAATGATTGCCAATTGTTGTTTGTTTTTCGTTCACTTTGAATATTAACCCTATGGTTAAATGCAATGGCCCTTGTGTCATCTAATAGTTTCAATTTGGTATATTCTGTAATTATCTCATTCAAAGCCGCATTTTCACTTAAATGAGCCCTAATTGGTCCGTCAATTTTTTCTAATAATATGTCTACCAGCTCCCTGTCTACATTTTCTGGTTTTAATGGGTCAGACAAGTATATATCATTAATATAATATTAAATTTGGAAGTTTCAAAAATATGAAACAGTTCTCTTAAATTTCTTACTTTTATTGTCCGGCACAAGTTGAAGACTTCTCCGTAGGTCGTCTTTGGGCTGCATTCTTGTTGAATTTTTCCCTTCATTTCCTCCCATGAAGCGCCGCTTTCTAGTTCTCTTACACGCCGGCTAGCATTGCCATGAATCTTCTTATCGGCCACAATTCTCAAACAAAACTGAATAAGGCTCAAATTTGTTCCGCATAAAGTAAGACTGGATTCTACAGCATTGATAAAGGCCCTTGAGTTTTGATTTTCTGAAAGGGGCTTCAAGCGTCGAAATTGGTCGATGACATCCTTGGCGGTCATGCTAAAATTAAATTCCTGTTGTTGGTGTTGTGTTTGTTGTTGTTGCTGCTGCTGTATTAAGCGTTGCTGCTGCAGTTGTAATTTTTGTAACTCCGCTTCTTGTCTGCGGATGACCTCCAGTAGTTCTTCTACGTCGTACTGGTTCGCCATTATTAAATTTCTGTTTCGGTCGAAAATTCACTTCGTTGTTCTTTAAATATTCCTTCGGGAATATCTCCAATGACTGCGCCACTAATGTGTTTTAAGTCTTTGGACTTAAATTAAAACACCAAAGTTAATTTTTCTCACAGTTTTTATTTTTAAACAAATTCAACCTTCTTGGTTGTTGTGAATCTACAGACTGACTTCAAATAATTTCCTTAATTCTAATAACACTGGTTTTGCGCTCACTTTATGCAGTACTTTATGCTTATTGAGAGCATAACTGCATTGAGCGAAAAACGTGTCGGTGTAATTTTACATACTAAGCAAATCTTTTGGTGGGAACCTTTACTTGTGGAATCTTAGTATCTTGGCATTTAAATAGTTTGGTGTATGATTTCAATTTCATTAAATGTAAGACAATACTCTCACAACTCAAAAAAGAGAAATAATTAGATAGGCTGGTGGAGTGATGGTACGTAACTCCTCCCCCCTTTAAAAAAAAGATTCTCCTGGATCTTATGGTTTGTTATTTTTTAAGCCGTATTCCTCTTTAATGGCTTCCAGTTCCACATCCTCAAATTTTTTTTTTAATTTTATTGATAATCTTAATTTTATTATTATTTTTTCTTAAATACAATATCACAATAATTATAACAATGCTTACAAAAAAGAAAGTGCTTATTGCATAAGAAACATTTCTATGATATTTAATTCTTTTATTTCTTTAATATTTTCAAAATTTTCTAATACAATTTTTTTGAAGTTAATTTCTTTTTCAAACGTGTTATTTTCGTTGTTTACTGGAATGTAATATTTCTCTTTTACAATTTCTATCTTATTTTGAAGAACGTACTCTTTTATTGTTATTTTGCAGTTGTATACAGATATTAAGCAATTTTTGTTAAGTGTGATTTTTCGATCGTCATAATTTTGTAAAACAGTTTCATTTATTGCATTCTTAACAATTAAAGTTTCATCGTCCATAGCTAGGATCTCGAATTTGTTGTTATTCTTTTACATACAGTTTTGATAATTTACACAGTTTTGAGTTTTTTTCAAATTTTTCAAATCTGTCTCTTCTTCATACGTTATTTGCTATTTAGACAACATGTTCAATATCAGTATTTATTTCCATGAACTCTTTGTTTGGTATTGGCACTATAGCTTTTACATAGGTTTTAATAAAATTTGTTGGTATTTTAATGGCAATAATTAACTTAGATTTTTCGTATTTCATTATACCTAATTTTAGTAATTTTAGCTTATAAAAATCAATATTGTAACGTTCTATTTCATTGGCCGTCAATATACTAGGGTGTAAAATCTTATGTCTAGCCGCTAATATGTTATCTTGAATTTGATTAAGCCTATTTTCCAAGTATCTGATTTTTTGCATTTGGTCTAAGTATAGCATAAGAATTTCGCTGTTCCTGGTTTTAATTTCGTTAAAAGCTGCCTGGATTCTTTTTCTGTCTTCTTCTATATTATTTTTAGTAGGTTTAAAAAGTCATTAAAGTGTAGGTTTATCTGAATTTGTTTATTAACTGTTTCAATAACGTTGTGATTATTTTCATCCGTAACTTTTAAATGCTGTAAAATTTCTTGACGGTCATCGTGGTCCATTGTGCCAAATAGCCATTTATTTGCTGTCTCGACAATGTTTAAAAGTCCTCTTTCTTGTTTAAAATTCACTGGCGAACGTGTAATTGATTTAACTTTGTCTTTAAGTATTTCTATTTCTTTGAGTAATAAATCCTTATGGAGAATGTCTAAATTTTTAATATTGGATTCGATTTGTGAAATTATTATATTTATTTCGGTTGAATCTATTAAATGTATTACGGTAATTGTTTCGTTTATTACTTCCACTTCTCTCAATTTAATTTGAGTGTAACCTGTTTCTTCCAATATTTTGTTGACTTGCAATGTCCCTTGAGTCCCTGTTACCAATATCGCTATCACCAGTACGAATGTTGCCACCTGAAAGTTGTTTGGCCTTTTAATATTGGATGTATGAATATTTTGCAATTTCCTTTTTATAAATTTAGGTTCTTCTTTATGCCTCAAACTTTTGTAATTTTTTATAAATCCTTCGAGTCGATTCTCTGAATAGTTTTCCCGTTTTTGGTTTTGTTTATAAATTGTGGTTAACTTTGATCTTTCAATTCGATTTTTTATTAATTTGTGATCAACTTTGTGATTTTGAACTTCTTGCGGAGTAGTTTTTATTGTACTATGGAAAGAATTGTTATAAAATTTTATGGCTTTCTGCATTTGAGTTATAACTGGGAGTTTTTCCTCTAGGTTTAATTTTCGAATGCGTTCTGTTAGAGTATTATTAAGTCTCTCAATATCAGCATTTCCTGTATGACTGTTTGGTTTAGTTACGTGAAACTCAATTCCTTCCCTAATTAAAAAATCTCTAATGTTTTTGGAATTAAACTCATTGTCAAACACAAACTTTTCAATGGAACCCTTAATTGATAAAAATTCGTTTATTTTGCCAATAATAGTTTGATTATTCCTATCGGGTAGATAAAAAATAGTATTAGTAGAAGTAGGAGTCTCGGTTAGATGGAATTTATTTTTTATTGGATTTCTTTCATATTTTCCTCCAGAGCATATGTCACAGTTATTTATAATTTCATGTATTTTTATTTTTAGTTGAGGATGATAAACCTTGTGCTTCATGCCCTCGTAAGTTACTAATATTCCAGAATGCCCAGTTTCGTACTTATGAAACAGAGATATTTGCTTTCTTAACTCGCTTTCATCCTGGATGTCCTGTGCTAAAAAGCTACATCTTACAAATGATAACCGTTCACTACTTAAGAAATTGTTAATTAAAATTTGCTGTAATTTGTTGTATTCATGATCATTAATTTGGGAATATATCGCCACTTTTCCTTTATCAAAATTTCTTCAGACTATATTATATTAGTTACATTGTCAGAGTCAATATCTTGTTTATCGATAAAGATTCTTTTGTTTTTGAAAATTTCCATGACCTCAACTTCCTTGTTATTTACTAAAATTAGTTGGTTTTTGAACCTATTTACTATGGTATCTAAAATAGAAATATGATCATTGAAATTCTCTGCCTGAGAATGTACGGTTTCAAGGGAATGGTTGGATTGAACTTCTAGAGATATATCAGATTCATTTGCTGCTTCTTAAGCATTTAGATTTTTTATTATAAAAGTTTCGTTAAGAGTGATTCCTAAATCATCAGAATCTAACGCGTTTATTTCACACTTTTCGCAATTAATGCGTCTGAAAAAGTCTGCTAATTTATTTTCTTTGCCAGCAATGTAATCAATTTTTGCGTCGTATTCCCCTAATTGAACTAGCCATCTCTGTAATCTCGGACTTATATCTTTACCCGAGTTTTTGACTTGCAACCACTTTAGTGGTTGATGATCGGTTTGGAGATCAAATTCTCTTCCAAAAAGATAAGGTCTATAGTATTTGACTCCCCACACTATTGCCAATAGCTCTTCTTCAATAGTGGAATAATTTTTTTCATGATTATTTAGTGTTCGCGATGCGTGTTAAAGCGCTTATTAAAATTTGGAGATTTTAAAATAGGCGGATTTGTTATTATATCCTTTTAGTTTTTCAAAAGCTATAATATAATTTGGGTCTCTTATGTTGATTTTAGCATTTTTCTTTAAGTATGCGATCATGGGGTAAGCTACTTTAGAATAAAAATAAAAAAAAATTTTCGCGTACACTTCTGTTAGGTGTTTGGCCGAGCTCCTCCTCCTATTTGTGGTGTGCGTCTTGATGTTGTTCCACAAATGGAGGGACCTACAAGCTTCAAGCCGACTCCGAACGGCAGATATTTTTATGAGGAGCCTTTTCATGGCAGAAATACACTCGGAGGTTTGCCATTGCCTGCCGAGGGGCGACCGCTATTAGAAAAATGTTTTTATTAATTTTGCTTTCACCGAGATTCGAACCAACGACCTCTCTGTGAATTCCGAATGGTAGTCACGCACCAACCCATTCGGCTACGGCGGCCGCGCTACTTTAGAATAGTCTTTTATAAATTTTCGGTAGAAACCTGTTATTCCTAAAAATGATTTAAGCTGCTTTTGTGTTGTCGGAAGCTTCAATTTTTGAATTACTTCGACCTCAGCTGGATTTGGCTTAACACCTCATGGTGTAAGTATGTGACCTACAAATTCGGTTTCCTTCTTTAAGAAGCTACATTTATCAATTTGAATTTTAAGTCCTGCTCTTTTCAAAGGTTGAAATATTTTTGTAATATTTTGTATATGTTCTGATAAAGAAGTACTGAATATTAAGATGTCGTCTAAATAGACAACACAAATTTTATTTATATACTGACGAAGGACTGAGTTCATAAGTCGCTGGAAAGTCGAAGGGCCATTTTTAAGCCCAAATGGCATTCTTATGAATTCGTAATGGCCAAAAGGTGTACAACAATTTGATAAAAACCTTTGGCAAGATCAATAGAAGAGAAGTATTGAGCTTTGCCCAATTTATCCATATTGGGAATTGGAAATTTATCATTAACAGTAATTTCATTCAGCTTCCGGTAATCTACAACAATTCGCCATTTTTGGATGCTAGAATTGTTGATCTTCTTTGGCACTACCCATAAAGGACTATTATAAGCTGAATTGCTTTCCTTAATTATGTTTTGCTTTAACATTTCTTTGATTTGTTTCTTTATTTCTTCTTCATGAATTTGGGGGTACCTATAAATTTTTGAATATAAAGCTCTATCAGTTGATGTAATTATTTCATGTTTAATTTCATGGGTTGCAGAAAGCTTATCACCCTCTTTATAAAATAAATCTTTGAAACTTTGCAATAACCTTGTTATCAATTGGGTTTCTTCCGAATTTAGATGTCTCAGATTCAATTTTTCTAGGTCGCTGTGTTCAACTGATCAAATTTCTACACTATTTTATGGATTGTAATTTCTAAACGGCTTTAAGAGCGATGAGAAAATTTTGACCTATTATTGCTGAATAAATTTTGCTATGGAAATCAATAACCTTCCAAGAGAAGGTACCTGGGATGTTAAATTCTCTAGGTATTGGGGTAACTTATTTGTGTGTCACTTGGTTTATTCCGTTTATGGTTCTGTAAAAAAGGGGTGAATTGAGTTGTTGAGTGGGAAAAGTATTCCCAAGGACCTTAGGTTTAATTATGCTTGTTTCTGATCCGGTGTCTATGAGACATCTAATTTTACAATTCAATTGTTACTAATATTATGGGCAATTTTGTAGAGAAGCCGTCATATAAAAATTTACCCCCTCCTCTTCTTTTAAATTACCGATATCCATTGGCTCTGGTTCTTGTTGATACGCATTAGTTTGGCGTTGTTGCCTACTATGATAAGATTTTCTTGTTTGAGAAGAATTTGGTTGATTGTACTGAAATAATTTACTGGAATTTAATTGCTGTGTTGAATATCTGCTGTAATTTTCAACTGGAAAATTATTGATTAATCTGTATTGTGACCTGTGGTAAAGGTCTGAATTCTGTCAGTTGAAATTTCGGGTTTGAAGGCTACTATTCGGTTTAAAATTGCCGTTTTGGAAGTTATTATTTGGCTTAGATTTTTGCCAATTTGTATTTTGAAAACAATTATTAGTATTCCAATTATTGCTATGAAAACTATTACTTGGCTTTAATGATTGCCAATTGTTGTTTGTTTTTCGTTCACTTTGTATATTAACCCTATGGTTAAATGCAATGGCCCTTGTGTCATCTAATAGTTTCAATTTGGTATATTCTGTAATTATCTCATTCAAAGCCGCATTTTCACTTAAATGAGCCCTAATTGGTCCGTCAATTTTTTCTAATAATATGTCTACCAGCTCCCTGTCTACATTTTCTGGTTTTAATGGGTCAGACAAGTATATATCATTAATATAATATTAAATTTGGAAGTTTCAAAAATATGAAACAGTTCTCTTAAATTTCTTACTTTTATTGTCCGGCACAAGTTGAAGACTTCTCCGTAGGTCGTCTTTGGGCTGCATTCTTGTTGAATTTTTCCCTTCATTTCCTCCCATGAAGCGCCGCTTTCTAGTTCTCTTACACGCCGGCTAGCATTGCCATGAATCTTCTTATCGGCCACAATTCTCAAACAAAACTGAATAAGGCTCAAATTTGTTCCGCATAAAGTAAGACTGGATTCTACAGCATTGATAAAGGCCCTTGAGTTTTGATTTTCTGAAAGGGGCTTCAAGCGTCGAAATTGGTCGATGACATCCTTGGCGGTCATGCTAAAATTAAATTCCTGTTGTTGGTGTTGTGTTTGTTGTTGTTGCTGCTGCTGTATTAAGCGTTGCTGCTGCAGTTGTAATTTTTGTAACTCCGCTTCTTGTCTGCGGATGACCTCCAGTAGTTCTTCTACGTCGTGCTGGTTCGCCATTATTAAATTTCTGTTTCGGTCGAAAATTCACTTCGTTGTTCTTTAAATATTCCTTCGGGAATATCTCCAATGACTGCGCCACTAATGTGTTTTAAGTCTTTGGACTTAAATTAAAACACCAAAGTTAATTTTTTTCACAGTTTTTATTTTTAAACAAATTCAACCTTCTTGGTTGTTGTGAATCTACAGACTGACTTCAAATAATTTCCTTAATTCTAATAACACTGGTTTTGCGCTCACTTTATGCAGTACTTTATGCTTATTGAGAGCATAACTGCATTGAGCGAAAAACGTGTCGGTGTAATTTTACATACTAAGCAAATCTTTTGGTGGGAACCTTTACTTGTGGAATCTTAGTATCTTGGCATTTAAATAGTTTGGTGTATGATTTCAATTTCATTAAATGTAAGACAATACTCTCACAACTCAAAAAAGAGAAATAATTAGATAGGCTGGTGGAGTGATGGTACGTAACTCCTCCCCCCTTTAAAAAAAAGATTCTCCTGGATCTTATGGTTTGTTATTTTTTAAGCCGTATTCCTCTTTAATGGCTTCCAGTTCCACATCCTCAGATTTTTTTTTTTAATTTTATTGATAATCTTAATTTTATTATTATTTTTTCTTAAATACAATATCACAATAATTATAACAATGCTTACAAAAAAGAAAGTGCTTATTGCATAAGAAACATTTCTATGATATTTAATTCTTTTATTTCTTTAATATTTTCAAAATTTTCTAATACAATTTTTTTGAAGTTAATTTCTTTTTCAAACGTGTTATTTTCGTTGTTTACTGGAATGTAATATTTCTCTTTTACAATTTCTATCTTATTTTGAAGAACGTACTCTTTTATTGTTATTTTGCAGTTGTATACAGATATTAAGCAATTTTTGTTAAGTGTGATTTTTCGATCGTCATAATTTTGTAAAACAGTTTCATTTATTGCATTCTTAACAATTTAAGTTTCATCGTCCATAGCTAGGATCTCGAATTTGTTGTTATTCTTTTACATACAGTTTTGATAATTTACACAGTTTTGAGTTTTTTTCAAATTTTTCAAATCTGTCTCTTCTTCATAAGAATATACGTTATTTGCTATTTAGACAACATGTTCAATATCAGTATTTATTTCCATGAACTCTTTGTTTGGTATTGGCACTATAGCTTTTACATAGGTTTTAATAAAATTTGTTGGTATTTTAATGGCAATAATTAACTTAGATTTTTCGTATTTCATTATACCTAATTTTAGTAATTTTAGCTTATAAAAATCAATATTGTAACGTTCTATTTCATTGGCCGTCAATATACTAGGGTGTAAAATCTTATGTCTAGCCGCTAATATGTTATCTTGAATTTGATTAAGCCTATTTTCCAAGTATCTGATTTTTTGCATTTGGTCTAAGTATAGCATAAGAATTTCGCTGTTCCTGGTTTTAATTTCGTTAAAAGCTGCCTGGATTCTTTTTCTGTCTTCTTCTATATTATTTTTAGTAGGTTTAAAAAGTCATTAAAGTGTAGGTTTATCTGAATTTGTTTATTAACTGTTTCAATAACGTTGTGATTATTTTCATCCGTAACTTTTAAATGCTGTAAAATTTCTTGACGGTCATCGTGGTCCATTGTGCCAAATAGCCATTTATTTGCTGTCTCGACAATGTTTAAAAGTCCTCTTTCTTGTTTAAAATTCACTGGCGAACGTGTAATTGATTTAACTTTGTCTTTAAGTATTTCTATTTCTTTGAGTAATAAATCCTTATGGAGAATGTCTAAATTTTTAATATTGGATTCGATTTGTGAAATTATTATATTTATTTCGGTTGAATCTATTAAATGTATTACGGTAATTGTTTCGTTTATTACTTCCACTTCTCTTAATTTAATTTGAGTGTAACCTGTTTCTTCCAATATTTTGTTGACTTGCAATGTCCCTTGAGTCCCTGTTACCAATATCGCTATCACCAGTACGAATGTTGCCACCTGAAAGTTGTTTGGCCTTTTAATATTGGATGTATGAATATTTTGCAATTTCCTTTTTATAAATTTAGGTTCTTCTTTATGCCTCAAACTTTTGTAATTTTTTATAAATCCTTCGAGTCGATTCTCTGAATAGTTTTCCCGTTTTTGGTTTTGTTTATAAATTGTGGTTAACTTTGATCTTTCAATTCGATTTTTTATTAATTTGTGATCAACTTTGTGATTTTGAACTTCTTGCGGAGTAGTTTTTATTGTACTATGGAAAGAATTGTTATAAAATTTTATGGCTTTCTGCATTTGAGTTATAACTGGGAGTTTTTCCTCTAGGTTTAATTTTCGAATGCGTTCTGTTAGAGTATTATTAAGTCTCTCAATATCAGCATTTCCTGTATGACTGTTTGGTTTAGTTACGTGAAACTCAATTCCTTCCCTAATTAAAAAATCTCTAATATTTTTGGAATTAAACTCATTGTCAAACACAAACTTTTCAATGGAACCCTTAATTGATAAAAATTCGTTTATTTTGCCAATAATAGTTTGATTATTCCTATCGGGTAGATAAAAAGTAGTATTAGTAGAAGTAGGAGTCTCGGTTAGATGGAATTTATTTTTTATTGGATTTCTTTCATATTTTCCTCCAGAGCATATGTCACAGTTATTTATAATTTCATGTATTTTTATTTTTAGTTGAGGATGATAAACCTTGTGCTTCATGCCCTCGTAAGTTACTAATATTCCAGAACGCCCAGTTTCGTACTTATGAAACAGAGATATTTGCTTTCTTAACTCGCTTTCATCCTGGATGTCCTGTGCTAAAAAGCTACATCTTACAAATGATAGCCGTTCACTACTTAAGAAATTGTTAATTAAAATTTGCTGTAATTTGTTGTATTCATGATCATTAATTTGGGAATATATCGCCACTTTTCCTTTATCAAAATTTCTTCAGACTATATTATATTAGTTACATTGTCAGAGTCAATATCTTGTTTATCGATAAAGATTCTTTTGTTTTTGAAAATTTCCATGACCTCAACTTCCTTGTTATTTACTAAAATTAGTTGGTTTTTGAACCTATTTACTATGGTATCTAAAATAGAAATATGATCATTGAAATTCTCTGCCTGAGAATGTACGGTTTCAAGGGAATGGTTGGATTGAACTTCTAGAGATATATCAGATTCATTTGCTGCTTCTTAAGCATTTAGATTTTTTATTATAAAAGTTTCGTTAAGAGTGATTCCTAAATCATCAGAATCTAACGCGTTTATTTCACACTTTTCGCAATTAATGCGTCTGAAAAAGTCTGCTAATTTATTTTCTTTGCCAGCAATGTAATCAATTTTTGCGTCGTATTCCCCTAATTGAACTAGCCATCTCTGTAATCTCGGACTTATATCTTTACCCGAGTTTTTGACTTGCAACCACTTTAGTGGTTGATGATCGGTTTGGAGATCAAATTCTCTTCCAAAAAGATAAGGTCTATAGTATTTGACTCCCCACACTATTGCCAATAGCTCTTCTTCAATAGTGGAATAATTTTTTTCATGATTATTTAGTGTTCGCGATGCGAATGAAACAGGATGACCATCTTGGGTCAAAACCGCACCAATAGCAAAATTGCTGGCGTCAGTGATAAGCTTAAAGCGCTTATTAAAATTTGGAGATTTTAAAATAGGCGGATTTGTTATTATATCCTTTTATAATTTGGGTCTCTTATGTTGATTTTAGCATTTTTCTTTAAGTATGCGATCATGGGGTAAGCTACTTTAGAATAAAAATAAAAAAAAATTTTCGCGTACACTTCTGTTAGGTGTTTGGCCGAGCTCCTCCTCCTATTTGTGGTGTGCGTCTTGATGTTGTTCCACAAATGGAGGGACCTACAAGCTTCAAGCCGACTCCGAACGGCAGATATTTTTATGAGGAGCTTTTTCATGGCAGAAATACACTCGGAGGTTTGCCATTGCCTGCCGAGGGGCGACCGCTATTAGAAAAATGTTTTTATTAATTTTGCTTTCACCGAGATTCGAACCAACGACCTCTCTGTGAATTCCGAATGGTAGTCACGCACCAACCCATTCGGCTACGGCGGCCGCGCTACTTTAGAATAGTCTTTTATAAATTTTCGGTAGAAACCTGTTATTCCTAAAAATGATTTAAGCTGCTTTTGTGTTGTCGGAAGCTTCAATTTTTGAATTACTTCGACCTCAGCTGGATTTGGCTTAACACCTCATGGTGTAAGTATGTGACCTACAAATTCGGTTTCCTTCTTTAAGAAGCTACATTTATCAATTTGAATTTTAAGTCCTGCTCTTTTCAAAGGTTGAAATATTTTTGTAATATTTTGTATATGTTCTGATAAAGAAGTACTGAATATTAAGATGTCGTCTAAATAGACAACACAAATTTTATTTATATACTGACGAAGGACTGAGTTCATAAGTCGCTGGAAAGTCGAAGGGCCATTTTTAAGCCCAAATGGCATTCTTATGAATTCGTAATGGCCAAAAGGTGTACAACAATTTGATAAAAACCTTTGGCAAGATCAATAGAAGAGAAGTATTGAGCTTTGCCCAATTTATCCATATTGGGAATTGGAAATTTATCATTAACAGTAATTTCATTCAGCTTCCGGTAATCTACAACAATTCGCCATTTTTGGATGCTAGAATTGTTGATCTTCTTTGGCACTACCCATAAAGGACTATTATAAGCTGAATTGCTTTCCTTAATTATGTTTTGCTTTAACATTTCTTTGATTTGTTTCTTTATTTCTTCTTCATGAATTTGGGGGTACCTATAAATTTTTGAATATAAAGCTCTATCAGTTGATGTAATTATTTCATGTTTAATTTCATGGGTTGCAGAAAGCTTATCACCCTCTTTATAAAATAAATCTTTGAAACTTTGCAATAACCTTGTTATCAATTGGGTTTCTTCCGAATTTAGATGTCTCAGATTCAATTTTTCTAGGTCGCTGTGTTCAACTGATCAAATTTCTACACTATTTTATGGATTGTAATTTCTAAACGGCTTTAAGAGCGATGAGAAAATTTTGACCTATTATTGCTGAATAAATTTTGCTATGGAAATCAATAACCTTCCAAGAGAAGGTACCTGGGATATTAAATTCTCTAGGTATTGGGGTAACTTATTTGTGTGTCACTTGGTTTATTCCGTTTATGGTTCTGTAAAAAAGGGGTGAATTGAGTTGTTGAGTGGGAAAAGTATTCCCAAGGACCTTAGGTTTAATTATGCTTGTTTCTGATCCGGTGTCTATGAGACATCTAATTTTACAATTCAATTGTTACTAATATTATGGGCAATTTTGTAGAGAAGCCGTCATATAAAAATTTACCCCCTCCTCTTCTTTTAAATTACCGATATCCATTGGCTCTGGTTCTTGTTGATACGCATTAGTTTGGCGTTGTTGCCTACTATGATAAGATTTTCTTGTTTGAGAAGAATTTGGTTGATTGTACTGAAATAATTTACTGGAATTTAATTGCTGTGTTGAATATCTGCTGTAATTTTCAACTGGAAAATTATTGATTAATCTGTATTGTGACCTGTGGTAAAGGTCTGAATTCTGCCAGTTGAAATTTCGGGTTTGAAGGCTACTATTCGGTTTAAAATTGCCGTTTTGGAAGTTATTATTTGGCTTAGATTTTTGCCAATTTGTATTTTGAAAACAATTATTAGTATTCCAATTATTGCTATGAAAACTATTACTTGGCTTTAATGATTGCCAATTGTTGTTTGTTTTTCGTTCACTTTGTATATTAACCCTATGGTTAAATGCAATGGCCCTTGTGTCATCTAATAGTTTCAATTTGGTATATTCTGTAATTATCTCATTCAAAGCCGCATTTTCACTTAAATGAGCCCTAATTGGTCCGTCAATTTTTTCTAATAATATGTCTACCAGCTCCCTGTCTACATTTTCTGGTTTTAATGGGTCAGACAAGTATATATCATTAATATAATATTAAATTTGGAAGTTTCAAAAATATGAAACAGTTTTCTTAAATTTCTTACTTTTATTGTCCGGCACAAGTTGAAGACTTCTCCGTAGGTCGTCTTTGGGCTGCATTCTTGTTGAATTTTTCCCTTCATTTCCTCCCATGAAGCGCCGCTTTCTAGTTCTCTTACACGCCGGCTAGCATTGCCATGAATCTTCTTATCGGCCACAATTCTCAAACAAAACTGAATAAGGCTCAAATTTGTTCCGCATAAAGTAAGACTGGATTCTACAGCATTGATAAAGGCCCTTGAGTTTTGATTTTCTGAAAGGGGCTTCAAGCGTCGAAATTGGTCGATGACATCCTTGGCGGTCATGCTAAAATTAAATTCCTGTTGTTGGTGTTGTGTTTGTTGTTGTTGCTGCTGCAGTTGTAATTTTTGTAACTCCGCTTCTTGTCTGCGGATGACCTCCAGTAGTTCTTCTACGTCGTGCTGGTTCGCCATTATTAAATTTCTGTTTCGGTCGAAAATTCACTTCGTTGTTCTTTAAATATTCCTTCGGGAATATCTCCAATGACTGCGCCACTAATGTGTTTTAAGTCTTTGGACTTAAATTAAAACACCAGAGTTAATTTTTTTCACAGTTTTTATTTTTAAACAAATTCAACCTTCTTGGTTGTTGTGAATACTGATGAGTTTTAAGTCTTTGGACTTAAATTAAAACACCAAAGTTAATTTTTTTCACAGTTTTTATTTTTAAACAAATTCAACCTTCTTGGTTGTTGTGAATCTACAGACTGACTTCAAATAATTTCCTTAATTCTAATAACACTGGTTTTGCGCTCACTTTATGCAGTACTTTATGCTTATTGAGAGCATAACTGCATTGAGCGAAAAACGTGTCGGTGTAATTTTACATACTAAGCAAATCTTTTGGTGGGAACCTTTACTTGTGGAATCTTAGTATCTTGGCATTTAAATAGTTTGGTGTATGATTTCAATTTCATTAAATGTAACACAATACTTTCACAACTCAAAAAAGAGAAATAATTAGATAGGCTGGTGGAGTGATGGTACGTAACTCCTCCCCCCTTTAAAAAAAAGATTCTCCTGGATCTTATGGTTTGTTATTTTTTAAGCCGTATTCCTCTTTAATGGCTTCCAGTTCCACATCCTCAGATTTTTTTTTTAATTTTATTGATAATCTTAATTTTATTATTATTTTTTCTTAAATACAATATCACAATAATTATAACAATGCTTACAAAAAAGAAAGTGCTTATTGCATAAGAAACATTTCTATGATATTTAATTCTTTTATTTCTTTAATATTTTCAAAATTTTCTAATACAATTTTTTTGAAGTTAATTTCTTTTTCAAACGTGTTATTTTCGTTGTTTACTGGAATGTAATATTTCTCTTTTACAATTTCTATCTTATTTTGAAGAACGTACTCTTTTATTGTTATTTTGCAGTTGTATACAGATATTAAGCAATTTTTGTTAAGTGTGATTTTTCGATCGTCATAATTTTGTAAAACAGTTTCATTTATTGCATTCTTAACAATTAAAGTTTCATCGTCCATAGCTAGGATCTCGAATTTGTTGTTATTCTTTTACATACAGTTTTGATAATTTACACAGTTTTGAGTTTTTTTCAAATTTTTCAAATCTGTCTCTTCTTCATAAGAATATACGTTATTTGCTATTTAGACAACATGTTCAATATCAGTATTTATTTCCATGAACTCTTTGTTTGGTATTGGCACTATAGCTTTTACATAGGTTTTAATAAAATTTGTTGGTATTTTAATGGCAATAATTAACTTAGATTTTTCGTATTTCATTATACCTAATTTTAGTAATTTTAGCTTATAAAAATCAATATTGTAACGTTCTATTTCATTGGCCGTCAATATACTAGGGTGTAAAATCTTATGTCTAGCCGCTGATATGTTATCTTGAATTTGATTAAGCCTATTTTCCAAGTATCTGATTTTTTGCATTTGGTCTAAGTATAGCATAAGAATTTCGCTGTTCCTGGTTTTAATTTCGTTAAAAGCTGCCTGGATTCTTTTTCTGTCTTCTTCTATATTATTTTTAGTAGGTTTAAAAAGTCATTAAAGTGTAGGTTTATCTGAATTTGTTTATTAACTGTTTCAATAACGTTGTGATTATTTTCATCCGTAACTTTTAAATGCTGTAAAATTTCTTGACGGTCATCGTCGTCCATTGTGCCAAATAGCCATTTATTTGCTGTCTCGACAATGTTTAAAAGTCCTCTTTCTTGTTTAAAATTCACTGGCGAACGTGTAATTGATTTAACTTTGTCTTTAAGTATTTCTATTTCTTTGAGTAATAAATCCTTATGGAGAATGTCTAAATTTTTAATATTGGATTCGATTTGTGAAATTATTATATTTATTTCGGTTGAATCTATTAAATGTATTACGGTAATTGTTTCGTTTATTACTTCCACTTCTCTTAATTTAATTTGAGTGTAACCTGTTTCTTCCAATATTTTGTTGACTTGCAATGTCCCTTGAGTCCCTGTTACCAATATCGCTATCACCAGTACGAATGTTGCCACCTGAAAGTTGTTTGGCCTTTTAATATTGGATGTATGAATATTTTGCAATTTCCTTTTTATAAATTTAGGTTCTTCTTTATGCCTCAAACTTTTGTAATTTTTTATAAATCCTTCGAGTCGATTCTCTGAATAGTTTTCCCGTTTTTGGTTTTGTTTATAAATTGTGGTTAACTTTGATCTTTCAATTCGATTTTTTATTAATTTGTGATCAACTTTGTGATTTTGAACTTCTTGCGGAGTAGTTTTTATTGTACTATGGAAAGAATTGTTATAAAATTTTATGGCTTTCTGCATTTGAGTTATAACTGGGAGTTTTTCCTCTAGGTTTAATTTTCGAATGCGTTCTGTTAGAGTATTATTAAGTCTCTCAATATCAGCATTTCCTGTATGACTGTTTGGTTTAGTTACGTGAAACTCAATTCCTTCCCTAATTAAAAAATCTCTAATATTTTTGGAATTAAACTCATTGTCAAACACAAACTTTTCAATGGAACCCTTAATTGATAAAAATTCGTTTATTTTGCCAATAATAGTTTGATTATTCCTATCGGGTAGATAAAAAATAGTATTAGTAGAAGTAGGAGTCTCGGTTAGATGGAATTTATTTTTTATTGGATTTCTTTCATATTTTCCTCCAGAGCATATGTCACAGTTATTTATAATTTCATGTATTTTTATTTTTAGTTGAGGATGATAAACCTTGTGCTTCATGCCCTCGTAAGTTACTAATATTCCAGAATGCCCAGTTTCGTACTTATGAAACAGAGATATTTGCTTTCTTAACTCGCTTTCATCCTGGATGTCCTGTGCTAAAAAGCTACATCTTACAAATGATAACCGTTCACTACTTAAGAAATTGTTAATTAAAATTTGCTGTAATTTGTTGTATTCATGATCATTAATTTGGGAATATATCGCCACTTTTCCTTTATCAAAATTTCTTCAGACTATATTATATTAGTTACATTGTCAGAGTCAATATCTTGTTTATCGATAAAGATTCTTTTGTTTTTGAAAATTTCCATGACCTCAACTTCCTTGTTATTTACTAAAATTAGTTGGTTTTTGAACCTATTTACTATGGTATCTAAAATAGAAATATGATCATTGAAATTCTCTGCCTGAGAATGTACGGTTTCAAGGGAATGGTTGGATTGAACTTCTAGAGATATATCAGATTCATTTGCTGCTTCTTAAGCATTTAGATTTTTTATTATAAAAGTTTCGTTAAGAGTGATTCCTAAATCATCAGAATCTAACGCGTTTATTTCACACTTTTCGCAATTAATGCGTCTGAAAAAGTCTGCTAATTTATTTTCTTTGCCAGCAATGTAATCAATTTTTGCGTCGTATTCCCCTAATTGAACTAGCCATCTCTGTAATCTCGGACTTATATCTTTACCCGAGTTTTTGACTTGCAACCACTTTAGTGGTTGATGATCGGTTTGGAGATCAAATTCTCTTCCAAAAAGATAAGGTCTATAGTATTTGACTCCCCACACTATTGCCAATAGCTCTTCTTCAATAGTGGAATAATTTTTTTCATGATTATTTAGTGTTCGCGATGCGTGTTAAAGCGCTTATTAAAATTTGGAGATTTTAAAATAGGCGGATTTGTTATTATATCCTTTTAGTTTTTCAAAAGCTATAATATAATTTGGGTCTCTTATGTTGATTTTAGCATTTTTCTTTAAGTATGCGATCATGGGGTAAGCTACTTTAGAATAAAAATAAAAAAAAATTTTCGCGTACACTTCTGTTAGGTGTTTGGCCGAGCTCCTCCTCCTATTTGTGGTGTGCGTCTTGATGTTGTTCCACAAATGGAGGGACCTACAAGCTTCAAGCCGACTCCGAACGGCAGATATTTTTATGAGGAGCCTTTTCATGGCAGAAATACACTCGGAGGTTTGCCATTGCCTGCCGAGGGGCGACCGCTATTAGAAAAATGTTTTTATTAATTTTGCTTTCACCGAGATTCGAACCAACGACCTCTCTGTGAATTCCGAATGGTAGTCACGCACCAACCCATTCGGCTACGGCGGCCGCGCTACTTTAGAATAGTCTTTTATAAATTTTCGGTAGAAACCTGTTATTCCTAAAAATGATTTAAGCTGCTTTTGTGTTGTCGGAAGCTTCAATTTTTGAATTACTTCGACCTCAGCTGGATTTGGCTTAACACCTCATGGTGTAAGTATGTGACCTACAAATTCGGTTTCCTTCTTTAAGAAGCTACATTTATCAATTTGAATTTTAAGTCCTGCTCTTTTCAAAGGTTGAAATATTTTTGTAATATTTTGTATATGTTCTGATAAAGAAGTACTGAATATTAAGATGTCGTCTAAATAGACAACACAAATTTTATTTATATACTGACGAAGGACTGAGTTCATAAGTCGCTGGAAAGTCGAAGGGCCATTTTTAAGCCCAAATGGCATTCTTATGAATTCGTAATGGCCAAAAGGTGTACAACAATTTGATAAAAACCTTTGGCAAGATCAATAGAAGAGAAGTATTGAGCTTTGCCCAATTTATCCATATTGGGAATTGGAAATTTATCATTAACAGTAATTTCATTCAGCTTCCGGTAATCTACAACAATTCGCCATTTTTGGATGCTAGAATTGTTGATCTTCTTTGGCACTACCCATAAAGGACTATTATAAGCTGAATTGCTTTCCTTAATTATGTTTTGCTTTAACATTTCTTTGATTTGTTTCTTTATTTCTTCTTCATGAATTTGGGGGTACCTATAAATTTTTGAATATAAAGCTCTATCAGTTGATGTAATTATTTCATGTTTAATTTCATGGGTTGCAGAAAGCTTATCACCCTCTTTATAAAATAAATCTTTGAAACTTTGCAATAACCTTGTTATCAATTGGGTTTCTTCCGAATTTAGATGTCTCAGATTCAATTTTTCTAGGTCGCTGTGTTCAACTGATCAAATTTCTACACTATTTTATGGATTGTAATTTCTAAACGGCTTTAAGAGCGATGAGAAAATTTTGACCTATTATTGCTGAATAAATTTTGCTATGGAAATCAATAACCTTCCAAGAGAAGGTACCTGGGATGTTAAATTCTCTAGGTATTGGGGTAACTTATTTGTGTGTCACTTGGTTTATTCCGTTTATGGTTCTGTAAAAAAGGGGTGAATTGAGTTGTTGAGTGGGAAAAGTATTCCCAAGGACCTTAGGTTTAATTATGCTTGTTTCTGATCCGGTGTCTATGAGACATCTAATTTTACAATTCAATTGTTACTAATATTATGGGCAATTTTGTAGAGAAGCCGTCATATAAAAATTTACCCCCTCCTCTTCTTTTAAATTACCGATATCCATTGGCTCTGGTTCTTGTTGATACGCATTAGTTTGGCGTTGTTGCCTACTACGATAAGATTTTCTTGTTTGAGAAGAATTTGGTTGATTGTACTGAAATAATTTACTGGAATTTAATTGCTGTGTTGAATATCTGCTGTAATTTTCAACTGGAAAATTATTGATTAATCTGTATTGTGACCTGTGGTAAAGGTCTGAATTCTGTCAGTTGAAATTTCGGGTTTGAAGGCTACTATTCGGTTTAAAATTGCCGTTTTGGAAGTTATTATTTGGCTTAGATTTTTGCCAATTTGTATTTTGAAAACAATTATTAGTATTCCAATTATTGCTATGAAAACTATTACTTGGCTTTAATGATTGCCAATTGTTGTTTGTTTTTCGTTCACTTTGTATATTAACCCTATGGTTAAATGCAATGGCCCTTGTGTCATCTAATAGTTTCAATTTGGTATATTCTGTAATTATCTCATTCAAAGCCGCATTTTCACTTAAATGAGCCCTAATTGGTCCGTCAATTTTTTCTAATAATATGTCTACCAGCTCCCTGTCTACATTTTCTGGTTTTAATGGGTCAGACAAGTATATATCATTAATATAATATTAAATTTGGAAGTTTCAAAAATATGAAACAGTTCTCTTAAATTTCTTACTTTTATTGTCCGGCACAAGTTGAAGACTTCTCCGTAGGTCGTCTTTGGGCTGCATTCTTGTTGAATTTTTCCCTTCATTTCCTCCCATGAAGCGCCGCTTTCTAGTTCTCTTACACGCCGGCTAGCATTGCCATGAATCTTCTTATCGGCCACAATTCTCAAACAAAACTGAATAAGGCTCAAATTTGTTCCGCATAAAGTAAGACTGGATTCTACAGCATTGATAAAGGCCCTTGAGTTTTGATTTTCTGAAAGGGGCTTCAAGCGTCGAAATTGGTCGATGACATCCTTGGCGGTCATGCTAAAATTAAATTCCTGTTGTTGGTGTTGTGTTTGTTGTTGTTGCTGCTGCAGTTGTAATTTTTGTAACTCCGCTTCTTGTCTGCGGATGACCTCCAGTAGTTCTTCTACGTCGTGCTGGTTCGCCATTATTAAATTTCTGTTTCGGTCGAAAATTCACTTCGTTGTTCTTTAAATATTCCTTCGGGAATATCTCCAATGACTGCGCCACTAATGTGTTTTAAGTCTTTGGACTTAAATTAAAACACCAAAGTTAATTTTTTTCACAGTTTTTATTTTTAAACAAATTCAACCTTCTTGGTTGTTGTGAATACTGATGAGTTTTAAGTCTTTGGACTTAAATTAAAACACCAAAGTTAATTTTTTTCACAGTTTTTATTTTTAAACAAATTCAACCTTCTTGGTTGTTGTGAATACTGATGAGTTTTAAGTCTTTGGACTTAAATTAAAACACCAAAGTTAATTTTTTTCACAGTTTTTATTTTTAAACAAATTCAACCTTCTTGGTTGTTGTGAATCTACAGACTGACTTCAAATAATTTCCTTAATTCTAATAACACTGGTTTTGCGCTCACTTTATGCAGTACTTTATGCTTATTGAGAGCATAACTGCATTGAGCGAAAAACGTGTCGGTGTAATTTTACATACTAAGCAAATCTTTTGGTGGGAACCTTTACTTGTGGAATCTTAGTATCTTGGCATTTAAATAGTTTGGTGTATGATTTCAATTTCATTAAATGTAAGACAATACTCTCACAACTCAAAAAAGAGAAATAATTAGATAGGCTGGTGGAGTGATGGTACGTAACTCCTCCCCCCTTTAAAAAAACGATTCTCCTGGATCTTATGGTTTGTTATTTTTTAAGCCGTATTCCTCTTTAATGGCTTCCAGTTCCACATCCTCAGATTTTTTTTTTAATTTTATTGATAATCTTAATTTTATTATTATTTTTTCTTAAATACAATATCATAATAATTATAACAATGCTTACAAAAAAGAAAGTGCTTATTGCATAAGAAACATTTCTATGATATTTAATTCTTTTATTTCTTTAATATTTTCAAAATTTTCTGATACAATTTTTTTGAAGTTAATTTCTTTTTCAAACGTGTTATTTTCGTTGTTTACTGGAATGTAATATTTCTCTTTTACAATTTCTATCTTATTTTGAAGAACGTACTCTTTTATTGTTATTTTGCAGTTGTATACAGATATTAAGCAATTTTTGTTAAGTGTGATTTTTCGATCGTCATAATTTTGTAAAACAGTTTCATTTATTGCATTCTTAACAATTTAAGTTTCATCGTCCATAGCTAGGATCTCGAATTTGTTGTTATTCTTTTACATACAGTTTTGATAATTTACACAGTTTTGAGTTTTTTTCAAATTTTTCAAATCTGTCTCTTCTTCATAAGAATATACGTTATTTGCTATTTAGACAACATGTTCAATATCAGTATTTATTTCCATGAACTCTTTGTTTGGTATTGGCACTATAGCTTTTACATAGGTTTTAATAAAATTTGTTGGTATTTTAATGGCAATAATTAACTTAGATTTTTCGTATTTCATTATACCTAATTTTAGTAATTTTAGCTTATAAAAATCAATATTGTAACGTTCTATTTCATTGGCCGTCAATATACTAGGGTGTAAAATCTTATGTCTAGCCGCTAATATGTTATCTTGAATTTGATTAAGCCTATTTTCCAAGTATCTGATTTTTTGCATTTGGTCTAAGTATAGCATAAGAATTTCGCTGTTCCTGGTTTTAATTTCGTTAAAAGCTGCCTGGATTCTTTTTCTGTCTTCTTCTATATTATTTTTAGTAGGTTTAAAAAGTCATTAAAGTGTAGGTTTATCTGAATTTGTTTATTAACTGTTTCAATAACGTTGTGATTATTTTCATCCGTAACTTTTAAATGCTGTAAAATTTCTTGACGGTCATCGTGGTCCATTGTGCCAAATAGCCATTTATTTGCTGTCTCGACAATGTTTAAAAGTCCTCTTTCTTGTTTAAAATTCACTGGCGAACGTGTAATTGATTTAACTTTGTCTTTAAGTATTTCTATTTCTTTGAGTAATAAATCCTTATGGAGAATGTCTAAATTTTTAATATTGGATTCGATTTGTGAAATTATTATATTTATTTCGGTTGAATCTATTAAATGTATTACGGTAATTGTTTCGTTTATTACTTCCACTTCTCTTAATTTAATTTGAGTGTAACCTGTTTCTTCCAATATTTTGTTGACTTGCAATGTCCCTTGAGTCCCTGTTACCAATATCGCTATCACCAGTACGAATGTTGCCACCTGAAAGTTGTTTGGCCTTTTAATATTGGATGTATGAATATTTTGCAATTTCCTTTTTATAAATTTAGGTTCTTCTTTATGCCTCAAACTTTTGTAATTTTTTATAAATCCTT
This sequence comes from Anastrepha obliqua, assembly GCF_027943255.1. Classification (NCBI taxonomy): domain Eukaryota; kingdom Metazoa; phylum Arthropoda; class Insecta; order Diptera; family Tephritidae; genus Anastrepha; species Anastrepha obliqua. The sequence continues at coordinate 3,529,429 of NC_072897.1, forward strand.
CGAGTCGATTCTCTGAATAGTTTTCCCGTTTTTGGTTTTGTTTATAAATTGTGGTTAACTTTGATCTTTCAATTCGATTTTTTATTAATTTGTGATCAACTTTGTGATTTTGAACTTCTTGCGGAGTAGTTTTTATTGTACTATGGAAAGAATTGTTATAAAATTTTATGGCTTTCTGCATTTGAGTTATAACTGGGAGTTTTTCCTCTAGGTTTAATTTTCGAATGCGTTCTGTTAGAGTATTATTAAGTCTCTCAATATCAGCATTTCCTGTATGACTGTTTGGTTTAGTTACGTGAAACTCAATTCCTTCTCTAATTAAAAAATCTCTAATATTTTTGGAATTAAACTCATTGTCAAACACAAACTTTTCAATGGAACCCTTAATTGATAAAAATTCGTTTATTTTGCCAATAATAGTTTGATTATTCCTATCGGGTAGATAAAAAATAGTATTAGTAGAAGTAGGAGTCTCGGTTAGATGGAATTTATTTTTTATTGGATTTCTTTCATATTTTCCTCCAGAGCATATGTCACAGTTATTTATAATTTCATGTATTTTTATTTTTAGTTGAGGATGATAAACCTTGTGCTTCATGCCCTCGTAAGTTACTAATATTCCAGAATGCCCAGTTTCGTACTTATGAAACAGAGATATTTGCTTTCTTAACTCGCTTTGATCCTGGATGTCCTGTGCTAAAAAGCTACATCTTACAAATGATAACCGTTCACTACTTAAGAAATTGTTAATTAAAATTTGCTGTAATTTGTTGTATTCATGATCATTAATTTGGGAATATATCGCCACTTTTCCTTTATCAAAATTTCTTCAGACTATATTATATTAGTTACATTGTCAGAGTCAATATCTTGTTTATCGATAAAGATTCTTTTGTTTTTGAAAATTTCCATGACCTCAACTTCCTTGTTATTTACTAAAATTAGTTGGTTTTTGAACCTATTTACTATGGTATCTAAAATAGAAATATGATCATTGAAATTCTCTGCCTGAGAATGTACGGTTTCAAGGGAATGGTTGGATTGAACTTCTAGAGATATATCAGATTCATTTGCTGCTTCTTAAGCATTTAGATTTTTTATTATAAAAGTTTCGTTAAGAGTGATTCCTAAATCATCAGAATCTAACGCGTTTATTTCACACTTTTCGCAATTAATGCGTCTGAAAAAGTCTGCTAATTTATTTTCTTTGCCAGCAATGTAATCAATTTTTGCGTCGTATTCCCCTAATTGAACTAGCCATCTCTGTAATCTCGGACTTATATCTTTACCCGAGTTTTTGACTTGCAACCACTTTAGTGGTTGATGATCGGTTTGGAGATCAAATTCTCTTCCAAAAAGATAAGGTCTATAGTATTTGACTCCCCACACTATTGCCAATAGCTCTTCTTCAATAGTGGAATAATTTTTTTCATGATTATTTAGTGTTCGCGATGCGTGTTAAAGCGCTTATTAAAATTTGGAGATTTTAAAATAGGCGGATTTGTTATTATATCCTTTTAGTTTTTCAAAAGCTATAATATAATTTGGGTCTCTTATGTTGATTTTAGCATTTTTCTTTAAGTATGCGATCATGGGGTAAGCTACTTTAGAATAAAAATAAAAAAAAATTTTCGCGTACACTTCTGTTAGGTGTTTGGCCGAGCTCCTCCTCCTATTTGTGGTGTGCGTCTTGATGTTGTTCCACAAATGGAGGGACCTACAAGCTTCAAGCCGACTCCGAACGGCAGATATTTTTATGAGGAGCCTTTTCATGGCAGAAATACACTCGGAGGTTTGCCATTGCCTGCCGAGGGGCGACCGCTATTAGAAAAATGTTTTTATTAATTTTGCTTTCACCGAGATTCGAACCAACGACCTCTCTGTGAATTCCGAATGGTAGTCACGCACCAACCCATTCGGCTACGGCGGCCGCGCTACTTTAGAATAGTCTTTTATAAATTTTCGGTAGAAACCTGTTATTCCTAAAAATGATTTAAGCTGCTTTTGTGTTGTCGGAAGCTTCAATTTTTGAATTACTTCGACCTCAGCTGGATTTGGCTTAACACCTCATGGTGTAAGTATGTGACCTACAAATTCGGTTTCCTTCTTTAAGAAGCTACATTTATCAATTTGAATTTTAAGTCCTGCTCTTTTCAAAGGTTGAAATATTTTTGTAATATTTTGTATATGTTCTGATAAAGAAGTACTGAATATTAAGATGTCGTCTAAATAGACAACACAAATTTTATTTATATACTGACGAAGGACTGAGTTCATAAGTCGCTGGAAAGTCGAAGGGCCATTTTTAAGCCCAAATGGCATTCTTATGAATTCGTAATGGCCAAAAGGTGTACAACAATTTGATAAAAACCTTTGGCAAGATCAATAGAAGAGAAGTATTGAGCTTTGCCCAATTTATCCATATTGGGAATTGGAAATTTATCATTAACAGTAATTTCATTCAGCTTCCGGTAATCTACAACAATTCGCCATTTTTGGATGCTAGAATTGTTGATCTTCTTTGGCACTACCCATAAAGGACTATTATAAGCTGAATTGCTTTCCTTAATTATGTTTTGCTTTAACATTTCTTTGATTTGTTTCTTTATTTCTTCTTCATGAATTTGGGGGTACCTATAAATTTTTGAATATAAAGCTCTATCAGTTGATGTAATTATTTCATGTTTAATTTCATGGGTTGCAGAAAGCTTATCACCCTCTTTATAAAATAAATCTTTGAAACTTTGCAATAACCTTGTTATCAATTGGGTTTCTTCCGAATTTAGATGTCTCAGATTCAATTTTTCTAGGTCGCTGTGTTCAACTGATCAAATTTCTACACTATTTTATGGATTGTAATTTCTAAACGGCTTTAAGAGCGATGAGAAAATTTTGACCTATTATTGCTGAATAAATTTTGCTATGGAAATCAATAACCTTCCAAGAGAAGGTACCTGGGATATTAAATTCTCTAGGTATTGGGGTAACTTATTTGTGTGTCACTTGGTTTATTCCGTTTATGGTTCTGTAAAAAAGGGGTGAATTGAGTTGTTGAGTGGGAAAAGTATTCCCAAGGACCTTAGGTTTAATTATGCTTGTTTCTGATCCGGTGTCTATGAGACATCTAATTTTACAATTCAATTGTTACTATTATTATGGGCAATTTTGTAGAGAAGCCGTCATATAAAAATTTACCCCCTCCTCTTCTTTTAAATTACCGATATCCATTGGCTCTGGTTCTTGTTGATACGCATTAGTTTGGCGTTGTTGCCTACTATGATAAGATTTTCTTGTTTGAGAAGAATTTGGTTGATTGTACTGAAATAATTTACTGGAATTTAATTGCTGTGTTGAATATCTGCTGTAATTTTCAACTGGAAAATTATTGATTAATCTGTATTGTGACCTGTGGTAAAGGTCTGAATTCTGTCAGTTGAAATTTCGGGTTTGAAGGCTACTATTCGGTTTAAAATTGCCGTTTTGGAAGTTATTATTTGGCTTAGATTTTTGCCAATTTGTATTTTGAAAACAATTATTAGTATTCCAATTATTGCTATGAAAACTATTACTTGGCTTTAATGATTGCCAATTGTTGTTTGTTTTTCGTTCACTTTGTATATTAACCCTATGGTTAAATGCAATGGCCCTTGTGTCATCTAATAGTTTCAATTTGGTATATTCTGTAATTATCTCATTCAAAGCCGCATTTTCACTTAAATGAGCCCTAATTGGTCCGTCAATTTTTTCTAATAATATGTCTACCAGCTCCCTGTCTACATTTTCTGGTTTTAATGGGTCAGACAAGTATATATCATTAATATAATATTAAATTTGGAAGTTTCAAAAATATGAAACAGTTCTCTTAAATTTCTTACTTTTATTGTCCGGCACAAGTTGAAGACTTCTCCGTAGGTCGTCTTTGGGCTGCATTCTTGTTGAATTTTTCCCTTCATTTCCTCCCATGAAGCGCCGCTTTCTAGTTCTCTTACACGCCGGCTAGCATTGCCATGAATCTTCTTATCGGCCACAATTCTCAAACAAAACTGAATAAGGCTCAAATTTGTTCCGCATAAAGTAAGACTGGATTCTACAGCATTGATAAAGGCCCTTGAGTTTTGATTTTCTGAAAGGGGCTTCAAGCGTCGAAATTGGTCGATGACATCCTTGGCGGTCATGCTAAAATTAAATTCCTGTTGTTGGTGTTGTGTTTGTTGTTGTTGCTGCTGCAGTTGTAATTTTTGTAACTCCGCTTCTTGTCTGCGGATGACCTCCAGTAGTTCTTCTACGTCGTGCTGGTTCGACATTATTAAATTTCTGTTTCGGTCGAAAATTCACTTCGTTGTTCTTTAAATATTCCTTCGGGAATATCTCCAATGACTGCGCCACTAATGTGTTTTAAGTCTTTGGACTTAAATTAAAACACCAAAGTTAATTTTTTTCACAGTTTTTATTTTTAAACAAATTCAACCTTCTTGGTTGTTGTGAATACTGATGAGTTTTAAGTCTTTGGACTTAAATTAAAACACCAAAGTTAATTTTTTTCACAGTTTTTATTTTTAAACAAATTCAACCTTCTTGGTTGTTGTGAATCTACAGACTGACTTCAAATAATTTCCTTAATTCTAATAACACTGGTTTTGCGCTCACTTTATGCAGTACTTTATGCTTATTGAGAGCATAACTGCATTGAGCGAAAAACGTGTCGGTGTAATTTTACATACTAAGCAAATCTTTTGGTGGGAACCTTTACTTGTGGAATCTTAGTATCTTGGCATTTAAATAGTTTGGTGTATGATTTCAATTTCATTAAATGTAAGACAATACTCTCACAACTCAAAAAAGAGAAATAATTAGATAGGCTGGTGGAGTGATGGTACGTAACTCCTCCCCCCTTTAAAAAAAAGATTCTCCTGGATCTTATGGTTTGTTATTTTTTAAGCCGTATTCCTCTTTAATGGTTTCCAGTTCCACATCCTCAGATTTTTTTTTTTAATTTTATTGATAATCTTAATTTTATTATTATTTTTTCTTAAATACAATATCATAATAATTATAACAATGCTTACAAAAAAGAAAGTGCTTATTGCATAAGAAACATTTCTATGATATTTAATTCTTTTATTTCTTTAATATTTTCAAAATTTTCTAATACAATTTTTTTGAAGTTAATTTCTTTTTCAAACGTGTTATTTTCGTTGTTTACTGGAATGTAATATTTCTCTTTTACAATTTCTATCTTATTTTGAAGAACGTACTCTTTTATTGTTATTTTGCAGTTGTATACAGATATTAAGCAATTTTTGTTAAGTGTGATTTTTCGATCGTCATAATTTTGTAAAACAGTTTCATTTATTGCATTCTTAACAATTTAAGTTTCATCGTCCATAGCTAGGATCTCGAATTTGTTGTTATTCTTTTACATACAGTTTTGATAATTTACACAGTTTTGAGTTTTTTTCAAATTTTTCAAATCTGTCTCTTCTTCATAAGAATATACGTTATTTGCTATTTAGACAACATGTTCAATATCAGTATTTATTTCCATGAACTCTTTGTTTGGTATTGGCACTTTAGCTTTTACATAGGTTTTAATAAAATTTGTTGGTATTTTAATGGCAATAATTAACTTAGATTTTTCGTATTTCATTATACCTAATTTTAGTAATTTTAGCTTATAAAAATCAATATTGTAACGTTCTATTTCATTGGCCGTCAATATACTAGGGTGTAAAATCTTATGTCTAGCCGCTGATATGTTATCTTGAATTTGATTAAGCCTATTTTCCAAGTATCTGATTTTTTGCATTTGGTCTAAGTATAGCATAAGAATTTCGCTGTTCCTGGTTTTAATTTCGTTAAAAGCTGCCTGGATTCTTTTTCTGTCTTCTTCTATATTATTTTTAGTAGGTTTAAAAAGTCATTAAAGTGTAGGTTTATCTGAATTTGTTTATTAACTGTTTCAATAACGTTGTGATTATTTTCATCCGTAACTTTTAAATGCTGTAAAATTTCTTGACGGTCATCGTGGTCCATTGTGCCAAATAGCCATTTATTTGCTGTCTCGACAATGTTTAAAAGTCCTCTTTCTTGTTTTAATTCACTGGCGAACGTGTAATTGATTTAACTTTGTCTTTAAGTATTTCTATTTCTTTGAGTAATAAATCCTTATGGAGAATGTCTAAATTTTTAATATTGGATTCGATTTGTGAAATTATTATATTTATTTCGGTTGAATCTATTAAATGTATTACGGTAATTGTTTCGTTTATTACTTCCACTTCTCTTAATTTAATTTGAGTGTAACCTGTTTCTTCCAATATTTTGTTGACTTGCAATGTCCCTTGAGTCCCTGTTACCAATATCGCTATCACCAGTACGAATGTTGCCACCTGAAAGTTGTTTGGCCTTTTAATATTGGATGTATGAATATTTTGCAATTTCCTTTTTATAAATTTAGGTTCTTCTTTATGCCTCAAACTTTTGTAATTTTTTATAAATCCTTCGAGTCGATTCTCTGAATAGTTTTCCCGTTTTTGGTTTTGTTTATAAATTGTGGTTAACTTTGATCTTTCAATTCGATTTTTTATTAATTTGTGATCAACTTTGTGATTTTGAACTTCTTGCGGAGTAGTTTTTATTGTACTATGGAAAGAATTGTTATAAAATTTTATGGCTTTCTGCATTTGAGTTATAACTGGGAGTTTTTCCTCTAGGTTTAATTTTCGAATGCGTTCTGTTAGAGTATTATTAAGTCTCTCAATATCAGCATTTCCTGTATGACTGTTTGGTTTAGTTACGTGAAACTCAATTCCTTCTCTAATTAAAAAATCTCTAATATTTTTGGAATTAAACTCATTGTCAAACACAAACTTTTCAATGGAACCCTTAATTGATAAAAATTCGTTTATTTTGCCAATAATAGTTTGATTATTCCTATCGGGTAGATAAAAAGTAGTATTAGTAGAAGTAGGAGTCTCGGTTAGATGGAATTTATTTTTTATTGGATTTCTTTCATATTTTCCTCCAGAGCATATGTCACAGTTATTTATAATTTCATGTATTTTTATTTTTAGTTGAGGATGATAAACCTTGTGCTTCATGCCCTCGTAAGTTACTAATATTCCAGAATGCCCAGTTTCGTACTTATGAAACAGAGATATTTGCTTTCTTAACTCGCTTTCATCCTGGATGTCCTGTGCTAAAAAGCTACATCTTACAAATGATAACCGTTCACTACTTAAGAAATTGTTAATTAAAATTTGCTGTAATTTGTTGTATTCATGATCATTAATTTGGGAATATATCGCCACTTTTCCTTTATCAAAATTTCTTCAGACTATATTAGTTACATTGTCAGAGTCAATATCTTGTTTATCGATAAAGATTCTTTTGTTTTTGAAAATTTCCATGACCTCAACTTCCTTGTTATTTACTAAAATTAGTTGGTTTTTGAACCTATTTACTATGGTATCTAAAATAGAAATATGATCATTGAAATTCTCTGCCTGAGAATGTACGGTTTCAAGGGAATGGTTGGATTGAACTTCTAGAGATATATCCGATTCATTTGCTGCTTCTTAAGCATTTAGATTTTTTATTATAAAAGTTTCGTTAAGAGTGATTCCTAAATCATCAGAATCTAACGCGTTTATTTCACACTTTTCGCAATTAATGCGTCTGAAAAAGTCTGCTAATTTATTTTCTTTGCCAGCAATGTAATCAATTTTTGCGTCGTATTCCCCTAATTGAACTAGCCATCTCTGTAATCTCGGACTTATATCTTTACCCGAGTTTTTGACTTGCAACCACTTTAGTGGTTGATGATCGGTTTGGAGATCAAATTCTCTTCCAAAAAGATAAGGTCTATAGTATTTGACTCCCCACACTATTGCCAATAGCTCTTCTTCAATAGTGGAATAATTTTTTTCATGATTATTTAGTGTTCGCGATGCGAATGAAACAGGATGACCATCTTGGGTCAAAACCGCACCAATAGCAAAATTGCTGGCGTCAGTGATAAGCTTAAAGCGCTTATTAAAATTTGGAGATTTTAAAATAGGCGGATTTGTTATTATATCCTTTTAGTTTTTCAAAAGCTATAATATAATTTGGGTCTCTTATGTTGATTTTAGCATTTTTCTTTAAGTATGCGATCATGGGGTAAGCTACTTTAGAATAAAAATAAAAAAAAATTTTCGCGTACACTTCTGTTAGGTGTTTGGCCGAGCTCCTCCTCCTATTTGTGGTGTGCGTCTTGATGTTGTTCCACAAATGGAGGGACCTACAAGCTTCAAGCCGACTCCGAACGGCAGATATTTTTATGAGGAGCTTTTTCATGGCAGAAATACACTCGGAGGTTTGCCATTGCCTGCCGAGGGGCGACCGCTATTAGAAAAATGTTTTTATTAATTTTGCTTTCACCGAGATTCGAACCAACGACCTCTCTGTGAATTCCGAATGGTAGTCACGCACCAACCCATTCGGCTACGGCGGCCGCGCTACTTTAGAATAGTCTTTTATAAATTTTCGGTAGAAACCTGTTATTCCTAAAAATGATTTAAGCTGCTTTTGTGTTGTCGGAAGCTTCAATTTTTGAATTACTTCGACCTCAGCTGGATTTGGCTTAACACCTCATGGTGTAAGTATGTGACCTACAAATTCGGTTTCCTTCTTTAAGAAGCTACATTTATCAATTTGAATTTTAAGTCCTGCTCTTTTCAAAGTTTGAAATATTTTTGTAATATTTTGTATATGTTCTGATAAAGAAGTACTGAATATTAAGATGTTGTCTAAATAGACAACACAAATTTTATTTATATATGACTGAGTTCATAAGTCGCTGGAAAGTCGAAGGGCCATTTTTAAGCCCAAATGGCATTCTTATGAATTCGTAATGGCCAAAAGGTGTACAACAATTTGATAAAAACCTTTGGCAAGATCAATAGAAGAGAAGTATTGAGCTTTGCCCAATTTATCCATATTGGGAATTGGAAATTTATCATTAACAGTAATTTCATTCAGCTTCTGGTAATCTACAACAATTCGCCATTTTTGGATGCTAGAATTGTTGATCTTCTTTGGCACTACCCATAAAGGACTATTATAAGGTGAATTGCTTTCCTTAATTATGTTTTGCTTTAACATTTCTTTGATTTGTTTCTTTATTTCTTCTTCATGAATTTGGGGGTACCTATAAATTTTTGAATATAAAGCTCTATCAGTTGATGTAATTATTTCATGTTTAATTTCATGGGTTGCAGAAAGCTTATCACCCTCTTTATAAAATAAATCTTTGAAACTTTGCAATAACCTTGTTATCAATTGGGTTTCTTCCGAATTCAGATGTCTCAGATTCAATTTTTCTAGGTCGCTGTGTTCAACTGATCAAATTTCTACACTATTTTATGGATTGTAATTTCTAAACGGCTTTAAGAGCGATGAGAAAATTTTGACCTATTATTGCTGAATAAATTTTGCTATGGAAATCAATAACCTTCCAAGAGAAGGTACCTGGGATATTAAATTCTCTAGGTATTGGGGTAACTTATTTGTGTGTCACTTGGTTTATTCCGTTTATGGTTCTGTAAAAAAGGGGTGAATTGAGTTGTTGAGTGGGAAAAGTATTCCCAAGGACCTTAGGTTTAATTATGCTTGTTTCTGATCCGGTGTCTATGAGACATCTAATTTTACAATTTCCAATTGTTACTAATATTATGGGCAATTTTGTAGAGAAGCCGTCATATAAAAATTTACCCCCTCCTCTTCTTTTAAATTACCGATATCCATTGGCTCTGGTTCTTGTTGATACGCATTAGTTTGGCGTTGTTGCCTACTATGATAAGATTTTCTTGTTTGAGAAGAATTTGGTTGATTGTACTGAAATAATTTACTGGAATTTAATTGCTGTGTTGAATATCTGCTGTAATTTTCAACTGGAAAATTATTGATTAATCTGTATTGTGACCTGTGGTAAAGGTCTGAATTCTGCCAGTTGAAATTTCGGGTTTGAAGGCTACTATTCGGTTTAAAATTGCCGTTTTGGAAGTTATTATTTGGCTTAGATTTTTGCCAATTTGTATTTTGAAAACAATTATTAGTATTCCAATTATTGCTATGAAAACTATTACTTGGCTTTAATGATTGCCAATTGTTGTTTGTTTTTCGTTCACTTTGTATATTAACCCTATGGTTAAATGCAATGGCCCTTGTGTCATCTAATAGTTTCAATTTGGTATATTCTGTAATTATCTCATTCAAAGCCGCATTTTCACTTAAATGAGCCCTAATTGGTCCGTCAATTTTTTCTAATAATATGTCTACCAGCTCCCTGTCTACATTTTCTGGTTTTAATGGGTCAGACAAGTATATATCATTAATATAATATTAAATTTGGAAGTTTCAAAAATATGAAACAGTTCTCTTAAATTTCTTACTTTTATTGTCCGGCACAAGTTGAAGACTTCTCCGTAGGTCGTCTTTGGGCTGCATTCTTGTTGAATTTTTCCCTTCATTTCCTCCCATGAAGCGCCGCTTTCTAGTTCTCTTACACGCCGGCTAGCATTGCCATGAATCTTCTTATCGGCCACAATTCTCAAACAAAACTGAATAAGGCTCAAATTTGTTCCGCATAAAGTAAGACTGGATTCTACAGCATTGATAAAGGCCCTTGAGTTTTGATTTTCTGAAAGGGGCTTCAAGCGTCGAAATTGGTCGATGACATCCTTGGCGGTCATGCTAAAATTAAATTCCTGTTGTTGGTGTTGTGTTTGTTGTTGTTGCTGCTGCTGTATTAAGCGTTGCTGCTGCAGTTGTAATTTTTGTAACTCCATGCATTTGAGTTATAACTGGGAGTTTTTCCTCTAGGTTTAATTTTCGAATGCGTTCTGTTAGAGTATTATTAAGTCTCTCAATATCAGCATTTCCTGTATGACTGTTTGGTTTAGTTACGTGAAACTCAATTCCTTCTCTAATTAAAAAATCTCTAATATTTTTGGAATTAAACTCATTGTCAAACACAAACTTTTCAATGGAACCCTTAATTGATAAAAATTCGTTTATTTTGCCAATAATAGTTTGATTATTCCTATCGGGTAGATAAAAAGTAGTATTAGTAGAAGTAGGAGTCTCGGTTAGATGGAATTTATTTTTTATTGGATTTCTTTCATATTTTCCTCCAGAGCATATGTCACAGTTATTTATAATTTCATGTATTTTTATTTTTAGTTGAGGATGATAAACCTTGTGCTTCATGCCCTCGTAAGTTACTAATATTCCAGAATGCCCAGTTTCGTACTTATGAAACAGAGATATTTGCTTTCTTAACTCGCTTTCATCCTGGATGTCCTGTGCTAAAAAGCTACATCTTACAAATGATAACCGTTCACTACTTAAGAAATTGTTAATTAAAATTTGCTGTAATTTGTTGTATTCATGATCATTAATTTGGGAATATATCGCCACTTTTCCTTTATCAAAATTTCTTCAGACTATATTAGTTACATTGTCAGAGTCAATATCTTGTTTATCGATAAAGATTCTTTTGTTTTTGAAAATTTCCATGACCTCAACTTCCTTGTTATTTACTAAAATTAGTTGGTTTTTGAACCTATTTACTATGGTATCTAAAATAGAAATATGATCATTGAAATTCTCTGCCTGAGAATGTACGGTTTCAAGGGAATGGTTGGATTGAACTTCTAGAGATATATCCGATTCATTTGCTGCTTCTTAAGCATTTAGATTTTTTATTATAAAAGTTTCGTTAAGAGTGATTCCTAAATCATCAGAATCTAACGCGTTTATTTCACACTTTTCGCAATTAATGCGTCTGAAAAAGTCTGCTAATTTATTTTCTTTGCCAGCAATGTAATCAATTTTTGCGTCGTATTCCCCTAATTGAACTAGCCATCTCTGTAATCTCGGACTTATATCTTTACCCGAGTTTTTGACTTGCAACCACTTTAGTGGTTGATGATCGGTTTGGAGATCAAATTCTCTTCCAAAAAGATAAGGTCTATAGTATTTGACTCCCCACACTATTGCCAATAGCTCTTCTTCAATAGTGGAATAATTTTTTTCATGATTATTTAGTGTTCGCGATGCGAATGAAACAGGATGACCATCTTGGGTCAAAACCGCACCAATAGCAAAATTGCTGGCGTCAGTGATAAGCTTAAAGCGCTTATTAAAATTTGGAGATTTTAAAATAGGCGGATTTGTTATTATATCCTTTTAGTTTTTCAAAAGCTATAATATAATTTGGGTCTCTTATGTTGATTTTAGCATTTTTCTTTAAGTATGCGATCATGGGGTAAGCTACTTTAGAATAAAAATAAAAAAAAATTTTCGCGTACACTTCTGTTAGGTGTTTGGCCGAGCTCCTCCTCCTATTTGTGGTGTGCGTCTTGATGTTGTTCCACAAATGGAGGGACCTACAAGCTTCAAGCCGACTCCGAACGGCAGATATTTTTATGAGGAGCTTTTTCATGGCAGAAATACACTCGGAGGTTTGCCATTGCCTGCCGAGGGGCGACCGCTATTAGAAAAATGTTTTTATTAATTTTGCTTTCACCGAGATTCGAACCAACGACCTCTCTGTGAATTCCGAATGGTAGTCACGCACCAACCCATTCGGCTACGGCGGCCGCGCTACTTTAGAATAGTCTTTTATAAATTTTCGGTAGAAACCTGTTATTCCTAAAAATGATTTAAGCTGCTTTTGTGTTGTCGGAAGCTTCAATTTTTGAATTACTTCGACCTCAGCTGGATTTGGCTTAACACCTCATGGTGTAAGTATGTGACCTACAAATTCGGTTTCCTTCTTTAAGAAGCTACATTTATCAATTTGAATTTTAAGTCCTGCTCTTTTCAAAGTTTGAAATATTTTTGTAATATTTTGTATATGTTCTGATAAAGAAGTACTGAATATTAAGATGTTGTCTAAATAGACAACACAAATTTTATTTATATATGACTGAGTTCATAAGTCGCTGGAAAGTCGAAGGGCCATTTTTAAGCCCAAATGGCATTCTTATGAATTCGTAATGGCCAAAAGGTGTACAACAATTTGATAAAAACCTTTGGCAAGATCAATAGAAGAGAAGTATTGAGCTTTGCCCAATTTATCCATATTGGGAATTGGAAATTTATCATTAACAGTAATTTCATTCAGCTTCTGGTAATCTACAACAATTCGCCATTTTTGGATGCTAGAATTGTTGATCTTCTTTGGCACTACCCATAAAGGACTATTATAAGGTGAATTGCTTTCCTTAATTATGTTTTGCTTTAACATTTCTTTGATTTGTTTCTTTATTTCTTCTTCATGAATTTGGGGGTACCTATAAATTTTTGAATATAAAGCTCTATCAGTTGATGTAATTATTTCATGTTTAATTTCATGGGTTGCAGAAAGCTTATCACCCTCTTTATAAAATAAATCTTTGAAACTTTGCAATAACCTTGTTATCAATTGGGTTTCTTCCGAATTCAGATGTCTCAGATTCAATTTTTCTAGGTCGCTGTGTTCAACTGATCAAATTTCTACACTATTTTATGGATTGTAATTTCTAAACGGCTTTAAGAGCGATGAGAAAATTTTGACCTATTATTGCTGAATAAATTTTGCTATGGAAATCAATAACCTTCCAAGAGAAGGTACCTGGGATATTAAATTCTCTAGGTATTGGGGTAACTTATTTGTGTGTCACTTGGTTTATTCCGTTTATGGTTCTGTAAAAAAGGGGTGAATTGAGTTGTTGAGTGGGAAAAGTATTCCCAAGGACCTTAGGTTTAATTATGCTTGTTTCTGATCCGGTGTCTATGAGACATCTAATTTTACAATTTCCAATTGTTACTAATATTATGGGCAATTTTGTAGAGAAGCCGTCATATAAAAATTTACCCCCTCCTCTTCTTTTAAATTACCGATATCCATTGGCTCTGGTTCTTGTTGATACGCATTAGTTTGGCGTTGTTGCCTACTATGATAAGATTTTCTTGTTTGAGAAGAATTTGGTTGATTGTACTGAAATAATTTACTGGAATTTAATTGCTGTGTTGAATATCTGCTGTAATTTTCAACTGGAAAATTATTGATTAATCTGTATTGTGACCTGTGGTAAAGGTCTGAATTCTGCCAGTTGAAATTTCGGGTTTGAAGGCTACTATTCGGTTTAAAATTGCCGTTTTGGAAGTTATTATTTGGCTTAGATTTTTGCCAATTTGTATTTTGAAAACAATTATTAGTATTCCAATTATTGCTATGAAAACTATTACTTGGCTTTAATGATTGCCAATTGTTGTTTGTTTTTCGTTCACTTTGTATATTAACCCTATGGTTAAATGCAATGGCCCTTGTGTCATCTAATAGTTTCAATTTGGTATATTCTGTAATTATCTCATTCAAAGCCGCATTTTCACTTAAATGAGCCCTAATTGGTCCGTCAATTTTTTCTAATAATATGTCTACCAGCTCCCTGTCTACATTTTCTGGTTTTAATGGGTCAGACAAGTATATATCATTAATATAATATTAAATTTGGAAGTTTCAAAAATATGAAACAGTTCTCTTAAATTTCTTACTTTTATTGTCCGGCACAAGTTGAAGACTTCTCCGTAGGTCGTCTTTGGGCTGCATTCTTGTTGAATTTTTCCCTTCATTTCCTCCCATGAAGCGCCGCTTTCTAGTTCTCTTACACGCCGGCTAGCATTGCCATGAATCTTCTTATCGGCCACAATTCTCAAACAAAACTGAATAAGGCTCAAATTTGTTCCGCATAAAGTAAGACTGGATTCTACAGCATTGATAAAGGCCCTTGAGTTTTGATTTTCTGAAAGGGGCTTCAAGCGTCGAAATTGGTCGATGACATCCTTGGCGGTCATGCTAAAATTAAATTCCTGTTGTTGGTGTTGTGTTTGTTGTTGTTGCTGCTGCTGTATTAAGCGTTGCTGCTGCAGTTGTAATTTTTGTAACTCCGCTTCTTGTCTGCGGATGACCTCCAGTAGTTCTTCTACGTCGTGCTGGTTCGCCATTATTAAATTTCTGTTTCGGTCGAAAATTTCACTTCGTCGCATAGAAATTTCACTTCGTTGTTCTTTAAATATTCCTTCAGGAATATCTCCAATGACTGCGCCACTAATGTGTTTTAAGTCTTTGGACTTAAATTAAAACACCAAAGTTAATTTTTTCCACAGTTTTTATTTTTAAACAAATTCAACCTTCTTGGTTGTTGTGAATACTGATGAGTTTTAAGTCTTTGGACTTAAATTAAAACACCAAAGTTAATTTTTTTCACAGTTTTTATTTTTAAACAAATTCAACCTTCTTGGTTGTTGTGAATCTACAGACTGACTTCAAATAATTTCCTTAATTCTAATAACACTGGTTTTGCGCTCACTTTATGCAGTACTTTATGCTTATTGAGAGCATAACTGCATTGAGCGAAAAACGTGTCGGTGTAATTTTACATACTAAGCAAATCTTTTGGTGGGAACCTTTACTTGTGGAATCTTAGTATCTTGGCATTTAAATAGTTTGGTGTATGATTTCAATTTCATTAAATGTAAGACAATACTCTCACAACTCAAAAAAGAGAAATAATTAGATAGGCTGGTGGAGTGATGGTACGTAACTCCTCCCCCCTTTAAAAAAAAGATTCTCCTGGATCTTATGGTTTGTTATTTTTTAAGCCGTATTCCTCTTTAATGGCTTCCAGTTCCACATCCTCAGATTTTTTTTTTAATTTTATTGATAATCTTAATTTTATTATTATTTTTTCTTAAATACAATATCACAATAATTATAACAATGCTTACAAAAAAGAAAGTGCTTATTGCATAAGAAACATTTCTATGATATTTAATTCTTTTATTTCTTTAATATTTTCAAAATTTTCTAATACAATTTTTTTGAAGTTAATTTCTTTTTCAAACGTGTTATTTTCGTTGTTTACTGGAATGTAATATTTCTCTTTTACAATTTCTATCTTATTTTGAAGAACGTACTCTTTTATTGTTATTTTGCAGTTGTATACAGATATTAAGCAATTTTTGTTAAGTGTGATTTTTCGATCGTCATAATTTTGTAAAACAGTTTCATTTATTGCATTCTTAACAATTAAAGTTTCATCGTCCATAGCTAGGATCTCGAATTTGTTGTTATTCTTTTACATACAGTTTTGATAATTTACACAGTTTTGAGTTTTTTTCAAATTTTTCAAATCTGTCTCTTCTTCATAAGAATATATAGTGGAGTGTCTGGAGCGTTAAAAACGTTAAAACCTAGGATGTCTCAGGGACTAGATGAAATTAAATTATCTTTGCGAAAATGTGTTGTGAATAACATAAATAATAATCTCTACCTATTTAAAAGTTGTGCATTTGATTTTTAAATAGCAAAAATTTATGATTGCAATAACTTATGTGCTATAATGCAAATAACGTTGTAGAATTTATTGTTTTTGTAACAGAAGTGGAAGCAAATGAAAAAATAAATAGATTATGGATAAATAAATGTAAAAAAAAAAAATATTATGTAAACTATTCGTTTATTTAAACAATTAGCATACAAAAAAAAAATAAAAAATTGTTTTCTGTTATTATAGCATAAAAGTAAAATCGAATTAATTATTAAAAACAAAAAAATTATGACTATTTAAAAGAAAAAAATGAATTAACAAAAAAATTTGTCTATTGAAAAATTTACATTTTTTCAAATATCATCTTCAATTTCACTGATGTTAATCATAGGCGCTACATTTAGACAGCTGTCGTCGTTGCACTGTAGGCATGCTACACTGCAGTATAATCCACTTTTTCGGCATCCGCATGCAGCTCCACATCCTTTTTTGCAATTGCAAAATAACATTTTTAATAAATTTTCCGGAGCAGGTAATTGATTCGTAAATATTGGATGATAGGTATTATTGGAATAGTTCCATCCCCAATTTTCGATGATTAAATCATTCCCTAACCACATCTGAATTTGTAGGTAAACCCGTTTAAAGTGTTCAAATGCTGCATCAGATTTGGGTGGTAACGAAGATAAAAGAACACTTGTGTCTTTGGCAGTTGCTTTGATGAAAGAATTGAACCTGAATGTATTCAAATCTGTAATTTTTGCCGAACCACCATACAGTCCCAAAATACATGTAATACCAGCTTGAAATATATTATTTGCATCTTCATGTACATTTTTAAATACTGCTGCTGAGCCATGTAGATCAATCCGCTTCTCAAAATTTTTGATAAACTTAATTTTTCCTTTATTGTAAAACGCAGAAGTAGTATCACAGCCCGTGAAAGCATGTAAAAATAGAACATGTTCTTTAGATGCTGGTAGAGATTTTTCTAAACTTTTCAATGAAAATATTTGTTGGTTAACTTTGCCTCGGGATGGTTTTAAAAAATATATTTCACGATCAGTAGGCGTCAATGACGTTAACACAACCAAGACGTCAATGTCTTCAGAAATTACAACAATATTTTGAGATTCTAAACTAATTGCTGTATCAACATTTATTTTATCTGCATCGCTTTCCGCTTGGCATGTAAAAATATTGTTATCAGCTAATTTTATACTTAACATTTCGATTAGGCGAGATTTATGTTTTTTATTCGTTAGAAATTTATCTTGAGCGATTTTTAACGGCATATTTTCATCAAATTCAATATCTGTACTTATATTTTTTAGTGCGCGACGATTCCTTTCAGCAGATTTAATACCGTGCTTCTTATATCCATCAAATACCACGTATGCGTTATTATAATTATTCCTCAAATATCTTACGTAATGTTCGCATATCATTTTGAATGTTTCATTTAATTGCCATTTGCAACGATATAACAACATGCCTCCATCAATAACATAATGAACATTTTCTAAGCTTTTCAAATTAATCTGAATTTCTGGCAATAATTCGTAGAAAGTTGATTTTTTTGTTTTTCGCAGTTGGCCATCTTCAAACAGAGCAAGTGGATATGGTGCCAGTTCATAATTCATATAAGTTTTTAGTTCATAATCTGTTTTTTTCAACACACAAATACGTTGAAACAGCAACAATGGATCAACGGGAATAACATTGTCATGAATTTTTATTTTATTATTTTTAGCCAATAGAGAATTTATTTTATCTTTCCTTAATAACTTCAATTCGCGTACATTTTTCCCTTCGATTTTCTTCATAACTTTTAAACCTTCTTCAAAAGCATTGTAACAATTTATACTTTTATCACCGGTAATTCCAGTGGCAATTGACATAATTGCATCTGTATCAGGAAAAGGACTGTGTTCTTTGAAGAAGTCTACCAATCTTTTTACATCGATACCATCCCTTTCAATTCTAGCATCTGTAGAATCACTGCGTTGATGACTTTTATTGAAAGATATGTCACAAAAATTTTCTATGCTTTCAATAATATCTTTTCTATAAATAACTCCTCTGATCCATTTATAAACTACACTTTCAGTGGCACCTCGTTCAAAAGGACCCCCTTCGACGCTTATTCCTTTCATTAAAGTCTGATCACTTGCAATACCAGAAAAAAAATATCTGATCGCCTAGATGTGAAATATCCTGTTGTATATTTTTCGAACTCTGCTGGATCCATTTTACACTGTAATTCCTTCATATCTTGCAGATAAATTTGTGCAGCCTTCGCATAGGGAAAATGTCCTGATGCGTCGAATAGTGCAATCATCAGCTCAGTACTATGTAGGTGTAAATTCCAATCCCCCATAAGGTCGGCTGCAATGAAGTCTTTCAATATTGTTACCATTCGAAAATACGTAATCCATAGTTTCGATGTTTTATCTTTATTTTCAAGCTCAACTAACTTATCTTCAAAAATTCTACTCAGCATTTGAAATCCTTGATTTTCTGTAATTTCATTGTAATTGAACATTTCAAAAATCACCGATATTTATTCGTCATTCAATACATTTAAAAAATCCGCATTATTTTCCTTAAGATCTTCAAAAATTAATTGTGATAAAGCCTGCTGCAATAAGGTATGAGCACGTATTGCTCTAGCATAGGCACGTCCTGACGTTATGTGATCAATCGTATTTTCTGCATAAATGGTAGAAAGAACTTCTTTTATCCCACTTCCAGCCATAATATAACCAATAATATATAACGTTGGGAAGATGTATTTCTTTATCTATTTAAGTAAAATTTAACGTAGAACTAAAAAAAATTATTTCCAACTAAATATTATATTATGCTCCAATATATTAATTTTTCATATTTTTTTGTTTAAACAATGAAAAAATTAATTGCACAATATAATATTGGTAGAAGTTACAATTTAGAGCATACAAAAGAAAATCCTGATGGTTACATGGCAATTCATTCAGTCCCTCAGAGATCCGAGGTCAAAACCCCCGGGCACTCCACTAATACGTTATTTGCTATTTAGACAACATGTTCAATATCAGTATTTATTTCCATGAACTCTTTGTTTGGTATTGGCACTATAGCTTTTACATAGGTTTTAATAAAATTTGTTGGTATTTTAATGGCAATAATTAACTTAGATTTTTCGTATTTCATTATACCTAATTTTAGTAATTTTAGCTTATAAAAATCAATATTGTAACGTTCTATTTCATTGGCCGTCAATATACTAGGGTGTAAAATCTTATGTCTAGCCGCTGATATGTTATCTTGAATTTGATTAAGCCTATTTTCCAAGTATCTGATTTTTTGCATTTGGTCTAAGTATAGCATAAGAATTTCGCTGTTCCTGGTTTTAATTTCGTTAAAAGCTGCCTGGATTCTTTTTCTGTCTTCTTCTATATTATTTTTAGTAGGTTTAAAAAGTCATTAAAGTGTAGGTTTATCTGAATTTGTTTATTAACTGTTTCAATAACGTTGTGATTAGTTTCATCCGTAACTTTTAAATGCTGTAAAATTTCTTGACGGTCATCGTCGTCCATTGTGCCAAATAGCCATTTATTTGCTGTCTCGACAATGTTTAAAAGTCCTCTTTCTTGTTTTAATTCACTGGCGAACGTGTAATTGATTTAACTTTGTCTTTAAGTATTTCTATTTCTTTGAGTAATAAATCCTTATGGAGAATGTCTAAATTTTTAATATTGGATTCGATTTGTGAAATTATTATATTTATTTCGGTTGAATCTATTAAATGTATTACGGTAATTGTTTCGTTTATTACTTCCACTTCTCTTAATTTAATTTGAGTGTAACCTGTTTCTTCCAATATTTTGTTGACTTGCAATGTCCCTTGAGTCCCTATTACCAATATCGCTATCACCAGTACGAATGTTGCCACCTGAAAGTTGTTTGGCCTTTTAATATTGGATGTATGAATATTTTGCAATTTCCTTTTTATAAATTTAGGTTCTTCTTTATGCCTCAAACTTTTGTAATTTTTTATAAATCCTTCGAGTCGATTCTCTGAATAGTTTTCCCGTTTTTGGTTTTGTTTATAAATTGTGGTTAACTTTGATCTTTCAATTCGATTTTTTATTAATTTGTGATCAACTTTGTGATTTTGAACTTCTTGCGGAGTAGTTTTTATTGTACTATGGAAAGAATTGTTATAAAATTTTATGGCTTTCTGCATTTGAGTTATAACTGGGAGTTTTTCCTCTAGGTTTAATTTTCGAATGCGTTCTGTTAGAGTATTATTAAGTCTCTCAATATCAGCATTTCCTGTATGACTGTTTGGTTTAGTTACGTGAAACTCAATTCCTTCCCTAATTAAAAAATCTCTAATATTTTTGGAATTAAACTCATTGTCAAACACAAACTTTTCAATGGAACCCTTAATTGATAAAAATTCGTTTATTTTGCCAATAATAGTTTGATTATTCCTATCGGGTAGGTAAAAAGTAGTATTAGTAGAAGTAGGAGTCTCGGTTAGATGGAATTTATTTTTTATTGGATTTCTTTCATATTTTCCTCCAGAGCATATGTCACAGTTATTTATAATTTCATGTATTTTTATTTTTAGTTGAGGATGATAAACCTTGTGCTTCATGCCCTCGTAAGTTACTAATATTCCAGAATGCCCAGTTTCGTACTTATGAAACAGAGATATTTGCTTTCTTAACTCGCTTTCATCCTGGATGTCCTGTGCTAAAAAGCTACATCTTACAAATGATAACCGTTCACTACTTAAGAAATTGTTAATTAAAATTTGCTGTAATTTGTTGTATTCATGATCATTAATTTGGGAATATATCGCCACTTTTCCTTTATCAAAATTTCTTCAGACTATATTATATTAGTTACATTGTCAGAGTCAATATCTTGTTTATCGATAAAGATTCTTTTGTTTTTGAAAATTTCCATGACCTCAACTTCCTTGTTATTTACTAAAATTAGTTGGTTTTTGAACCTATTTACTATGGTATCTAAAATAGAAATATGATCATTGAAATTCTCTGCCTGAGAATGTACGGTTTCAAGGGAATGGTTGGATTGAACTTCTAGAGATATATCAGATTCATTTGCTGCTTCTTAAGCATTTAGATTTTTTATTATAAAAGTTTCGTTAAGAGTGATTCCTAAATCATCAGAATCTAACGCGTTTATTTCACACTTTTCGCAATTAATGCGTCTGAAAAAGTCTGCTAATTTATTTTCTTTGCCAGCAATGTAATCAATTTTTGCGTCGTATTCCCCTAATTGAACTAGCCATCTCTGTAATCTCGGACTTATATCTTTACCCGAGTTTTTGACTTGCAACCACTTTAGTGGTTGATGATCGGTTTGGAGATCAAATTCTCTTCCAAAAAGATAAGGTCTATAGTATTTGACTCCCCACACTATTGCCAATAGCTCTTCTTCAATAGTGGAATAATTTTTTTCATGATTATTTAGTGTTCGCGATGCGAATGAAACAGGATGACCATCTTGGGTCAAAACCGCACCAATAGCAAAATTGCTGGCGTCAGTGATAAGCTTAAAGCGCTTATTAAAATTTGGAGATTTTAAAATAGGCGGATTTGTTATTATATCCTTTTATAATTTGGGTCTCTTATGTTGATTTTAGCATTTTTCTTTAAGTATGCGATCATGGGGTAAGCTACTTTAGAATAAAAATAAAAAAAAATTTTCGCGTACACTTCTGTTAGGTGTTTGGCCGAGCTCCTCCTCCTATTTGTGGTGTGCGTCTTGATGTTGTTCCACAAATGGAGGGACCTACAAGCTTCAAGCCGACTCCGAACGGCAGATATTTTTATGAGGAGCTTTTTCATGGCAGAAATACACTCGGAGGTTTGCCATTGCCTGCCGAGGGGCGACCGCTATTAGAAAAATGTTTTTATTAATTTTGCTTTCACCGAGATTCGAACCAACGACCTCTCTGTGAATTCCGAATGGTAGTCACGCACCAACCCATTCGGCTACGGCGGCCGCGCTACTTTAGAATAGTCTTTTATAAATTTTCGGTAGAAACCTGTTATTCCTAAAAATGATTTAAGCTGCTTTTGTGTTGTCGGAAGCTTCAATTTTTGAATTACTTCGACCTCAGCTGGATTTGGCTTAACACCTCATGGTGTAAGTATGTGACCTACAAATTCGGTTTCCTTCTTTAAGAAGCTACATTTATCAATTTGAATTTTAAGTCCTGCTCTTTTCAAAGTTTGAAATATTTTTGTAATATTTTGTATATGTTCTGATAAAGAAGTACTGAATATTAAGATTTTATTTATATACTGACGAAGGACTGAGTTCATAAGTCGCTGGAAAGTCGAAGGGCCATTTTTAAGCCCAAATGGCATTCTTATGAATTCGTAATGGCCAAAAGGTGTACAACAATTTGATAAAAACCTTTGGCAAGATCAATAGAAGAGAAGTATTGAGCTTTGCCCAATTTATCCATATTGGGAATTGGAAATTTATCATTAACAGTAATTTCATTCAGCTTCCGGTAATCTACAACAATTCGCCATTTTTGGATGCTAGAATTGTTGATCTTCTTTGGCACTACCCATAAAGGACTATTATAAGGTGAATTGCTTTCCTTAATTATGTTTTGCTTTAACATTTCTTTGATTTGTTTCTTTATTTCTTCTTCATGAATTTGGGGGTACCTATAAATTTTTGAATATAAAGCTCTATCAGTTGATGTAATTATTTCATGTTTAATTTCATGGGTTGCAGAAAGCTTATCACCCTCTTTATAAAATAAATCTTTGAAACTTTGCAATAACCTTGTTATCAATTGGGTTTCTTCCGAATTTAGATGTCTCAGATTCAATTTTTCTAGGTCGCTGTGTTCAACTGATCAAATTTCTACACTATTTTATGGATTGTAATTTCTAAACGGCTTTAAGAGCGATGAGAAAATTTTGACCTATTATTGCTGAATAAATTTTGCTATGGAAATCAATAACCTTCCAAGAGAAGGTACCTGGGATATTAAATTCTCTAGGTATTGGGGTAACTTATTTGTGTGTCACTTGGTTTATTCCGTTTATGGTTCTGTAAAAAAGGGGTGAATTGAGTTGTTGAGTGGGAAAAGTATTCCCAAGGACCTTAGGTTTAATTATGCTTGTTTCTGATCCGGTGTCTATGAGACATCTAATTTTACAATTTCCAATTGTTACTAATATTATGGGCAATTTTGTAGAGAAGCCGTCATATAAAAATTTACCCCCTCCTCTTCTTTTAAATTACCGATATCCATTGGCTCTGGTTCTTGTTGATACGCATTAGTTTGGCGTTGTTGCCTACTATGATAAGATTTTCTTGTTTGAGAAGAATTTGGTTGATTGTACTGAAATAATTTACTGGAATTTAATTGCTGTGTTGAATATCTGCTGTAATTTTCAACTGGAAAATTATTGATTAAACTGTATTGTGACCTGTGGTAAAGGTCTGAATTCTGCCAGTTGAAATTTCGGGTTTGAATGCTACTATTCGGTTTAAAATTGCCGTTTTGGAAGTTATTATTTGGCTTAGATTTTTGCCAATTTGTATTTTGAAAACAATTATTAGTATTCCAATTATTGCTATGAAAACTATTACTTGGCTTTAATGATTGCCAATTGTTGTTTGTTTTTCGTTCACTTTGTATATTAACCCTATGGTTAAATGCAATGGCCCTTGTGTCATCTAATAGTTTCAATTTGGTATATTCTGTAATTATCTCATTCAAAGCCGCATTTTCACTTAAATGAGCCCTAATTGGTCCGTCAATTTTTTCTAATAATATGTCTACCAGCTCCCTGTCTACATTTTCTGGTTTTAATGGGTCAGACAAGTATATATCATTAATATAATATTAAATTTGGAAGTTTCAAAAATATGAAACAGTTCTCTTAAATTTCTTACTTTTATTGTCCGGCACAAGTTGAAGACTTCTCCGTAGGTCGTCTTTGGGCTGCATTCTTGTTGAATTTTTCCCTTCATTTCCTCCCATGAAGCGCCGCTTTCTAGTTCTCTTACACGCCGGCTAGCATTGCCATGAATCTTCTTATCGGCCACAATTCTCAAACAAAACTGAATAAGGCTCAAATTTGTTCCGCATAAAGTAAGACTGGATTCTACAGCATTGATAAAGGCCCTTGAGTTTTGATTTTCTGAAAGGGGCTTCAAGCGTCGAAATTGGTCGATGACATCCTTGGCGGTCATGCTAAAATTAAATTCCTGTTGTTGGTGTTGTGTTTGTTGTTGTTGCTGCTGCTGTATTAAGCGTTGCTGCTGCAGTTGTAATTTTTGTAACTCCGCTTCTTGTCTGCGGATGACCTCCAGTAGTTCTTCT
Organism: Anastrepha obliqua; assembly: GCF_027943255.1. Taxonomy (NCBI): domain Eukaryota; kingdom Metazoa; phylum Arthropoda; class Insecta; order Diptera; family Tephritidae; genus Anastrepha; species Anastrepha obliqua. Next base: position 3,554,167 of record NC_072897.1, read on the forward strand.
ACGTCGTGCTGGTTCGCCATTATTAAATTTCTGTTTCGGTCGAAAATTCACTTCGTTGTTCTTTAAATATTCCTTCGGGAATATCTCCAATGACTGCGCCACTAATGTGTTTTAAGTCTTTGGACTTAAATTAAAACACCAAAGTTAATTTTTTTCACAGTTTTTATTTTTAAACAAATTCAACCTTCTTGGTTGTTGTGAATCTACAGACTGACTTCAAATAATTTCCTTAATTCTAATAACACTGGTTTTGCGCTCACTTTATGCAGTACTTTATGCTTATTGAGAGCATAACTGCATTGAGCGAAAAACGTGTCGGTGTAATTTTACATACTAAGCAAATCTTTTGGTGGGAACCTTTACTTGTGGAATCTTAGTATCTTGGCATTTAAATAGTTTGGTGTATGATTTCAATTTCATTAAATGTAAGACAATACTTTCACAACTCAAAAAAGAGAAATAATTAGATAGGCTGGTGGAGTGATGGTACGTAACTCCTCCCCCCTTTAAAAAAAAGATTCTCCTGGATCTTATGGTTTGTTATTTTTTAAGCCGTATTCCTCTTTAATGGCTTCCAGTTCCACATCCTCAGATTTTTTTTTAATTTTATTGATAATCTTAATTTTATTATTATTTTTTCTTAAATACAATATCACAATAATTATAACAATGCTTACAAAAAAGAAAGTGCTTATTGCATAAGAAACATTTCTATGATATTTAATTCTTTTATTTCTTTAATATTTTCAAAATTTTCTAATACAATTTTTTTGAAGTTAATTTCTTTTTCAAACGTGTTATTTTCGTTGTTTACTGGAATGTAATATTTCTCTTTTACAATTTCTATCTTATTTTGAAGAACGTACTCTTTTATTGTTATTTTGCAGTTGTATACAGATATTAAGCAATTTTTGTTAAGTGTGATTTTTCGATCGTCATAATTTTGTAAAACAGTTTCATTTATTGCATTCTTAACAATTTAAGTTTCATCGTCCATAGCTAGGATCTCGAATTTGTTGTTATTCTTTTACATACAGTTTTGATAATTTACACAGTTTTGAGTTTTTTTTCAAATTTTTCAAATCTGTCTCTTCTTCATAAGAATATACGTTATTTGCTATTTAGACAACATGTTCAATATCAGTATTTATTTCCATGAACTCTTTGTTTGGTATTGGCACTATAGCTTTTACATAGGTTTTAATAAAATTTGTTGGTATTTTAATGGCAATAATTAACTTAGATTTTTCGTATTTCATTATACCTAATTTTAGTAATTTTAGCTTATAAAAATCAATATTGTAACGTTCTATTTCATTGGCCGTCAATATACTAGGGTGTAAAATCTTATGTCTAGCCGCTGATATGTTATCTTGAATTTGATTAAGCCTATTTTCCAAGTATCTGATTTTTTGCATTTGGTCTAAGTATAGCATAAGAATTTCGCTGTTCCTGGTTTTAATTTCGTTAAAAGCTGCCTGGATTCTTTTTCTGTCTTCTTCTATATTATTTTTAGTAGGTTTAAAAAGTCATTAAAGTGTAGGTTTATCTGAATTTGTTTATTAACTGTTTCAATAACATTGTGATTATTTTCATCCGTAACTTTTAAATGCTGTAAAATTTCTTGACGGTCATCGTCGTCCATTGTGCCAAATAGCCATTTATTTGCTGTCTCGACAATGTTTAAAAGTCCTCTTTCTTGTTTAAAATTCACTGGCGAACGTGTAATTGATTTAACTTTGTCTTTAAGTATTTCTATTTCTTTGAGTAATAAATCCTTATGGAGAATGTCTAAATTTTTAATATTGGATTCGATTTGTGAAATTATTATATTTATTTCGGTTGAATCTATCAAATGTATTACGGTAATTGTTTCGTTTATTACTTCCACTTCTCTTAATTTAATTTGAGTGTAACCTGTTTCTTCCAATATTTTGTTGACTTGCAATGTCCCTTGAGTCCCTGTTACCAATATCGCTATCACCAGTACGAATGTTGCCACCTGAAAGTTGTTTGGCCTTTTAATATTGGATGTATGAATATTTTGCAATTTCCTTTTTATAAATTTAGGTTCTTCTTTATGCCTCAAACTTTTGTAATTTTTTATAAATCCTTCGAGTCGATTCTCTGAATAGTTTTCCCGTTTTTGGTTTTGTTTATAAATTGTGGTTAACTTTGATCTTTCAATTCGATTTTTTATTAATTTGTGATCAACTTTGTGATTTTGAACTTCTTGCGGAGTAGTTTTTATTGTACTATGGAAAGAATTGTTATAAAATTTTATGGCTTTCTGCATTTGAGTTATAACTGGGAGTTTTTCCTCTAGGTTTAATTTTCGAATGCGTTCTGTTAGAGTATTATTAAGTCTCTCAATATCAGCATTTCCTATATGACTGTTTGGTTTAGTTACGTGAAACTCAATTCCTTCCCTAATTAAAAAATCTCTAATATTTTTGGAATTAAACTCATTGTCAAACACAAACTTTTCAATGGAACCCTTAATTGATAAAAATTCGTTTATTTTGCCAATAATAGTTTGATTATTCCTATCGGGTAGATAAAAAATAGTATTAGTAGAAGTAGGAGTCTCGGTTAGATGGAATTTATTTTTTATTGGATTTCTTTCATATTTTCCTCCAGAGCATATGTCACAGTTATTTATAATTTCATGTATTTTTATTTTTAGTTGAGGATGATAAACCTTGTGCTTCATGCCCTCGTAAGTTACTAATATTCCAGAATGCCCAGTTTCGTACTTATGAAACAGAGATATTTGCTTTCTTAACTCGCTTTCATCCTGGATTTCCTGTGCTAAAAAGCTACATCTTACAAATGATAACCGTTCACTACTTAAGAAATTGTTAATTAAAATTTGCTGTAATTTGTTGTATTCATGATCATTAATTTGGGAACATATCGCCACTTTTCCTTTATCAAAATTTCTTCAGACTATATTATATTAGTTACATTGTCAGAGTCAATATCTTGTTTATCGATAAAGATTCTTTTGTTTTTGAAAATTTCCATGACCTCAACTTCCTTGTTATTTACTAAAATTAGTTGGTTTTTGAACCTATTTACTATGGTATCTAAAATAGAAATATGATCATTGAAATTCTCTGCCTGAGAATGTACGGTTTCAAGGGAATGGTTGGATTGAACTTCTAGAGATATATTAGATTCATTTGCTGCTTCTTAAGCATTTAGATTTTTTATTATAAAAGTTTCGTTAAGAGTGATTCCTAAATCGTCAGAATCTAACGCCTTTATTTCACACTTTTCGCAATTAATGCGTCTGAAAAAGTCTGCTAATTTATTTTCTTTGCCAGCAATGTAATCAATTTTTGCGTCGTATTCCCCTAATTGAACTAGCCATCTCTGTAATCTCGGACTTATATCTTTACCCGAGCTTTTGACTTGCAACCACTTTAGTGGTTGATGATCGGTTTGGAGATCAAATTCTCTTCCAAAAAGATAAGGTCTATAGTATTTGACTCCCCACACTATTGCCAATAGCTCTTCTTCAATAGTGGAATAATTTTTTTCATGATTATTTAGTGTTCGCGATGCGAATGAAACAGAATGACCATCTTGGGTCAAAACCGCACCAATAGCAAAATTGCTGGCGTCAGTGATAAGCTTAAAGCGCTTATTAAAATTTGGAGATTTTAAAATAGGCGGATTTGTTATTATATCCTTTTATTTTTTCAAAAGCTATAATATAATTTGGGTCTCTTATGTTGATTTTAGCATTTTTCTTTAAGTATGCGATCATGGGGTAAGCTACTTTAGAATAAAAATAAAAAAAAATTTTCGCGTACACTTCTGTTAGGTGTTTGGCCGAGCTCCTCCTCCTATTTGTGGTGTGCGTCTTGATGTTGTTCCACAAATGGAGGGACCTACAAGCTTCAAGCCGACTCCGAACGGCAGATATTTTTATGAGGAGCTTTTTCATGGCAGAAATACACTCGGAGGTTTGCCATTGCCTGCCGAGGGGCGACCGCTATTAGAAAAATGTTTTTATTAATTTTGCTTTCACCGAGATTCGAACCAACGACCTCTCTGTGAATTCCGAATGGTAGTCACGCACCAACCCATTCGGCTACGGCGGCCGCGCTACTTTAGAATAGTCTTTTATAAATTTTCGGTAGAAACCTGTTATTCCTAAAAATGATTTAAGCTGCTTTTGTGTTGTCGGAAGCTTCAATTTTTGAATTACTTCGACCTCAGCTGGATTTGGCTTAACACCTCATGGTGTAAGTATGTGACCTACAAATTCGGTTTCCTTCTTTAAGAAGCTACATTTATCAATTTGAATTTTAAGTCCTGCTCTTTTCAAAGGTTGAAATATTTTTGTAATATTTTGTATATGTTCTGATAAAGAAGTACTGAATATTAAGATGTCGTCTAAATAGACAACACAAATTTTATTTATATACTGACGAAGGACTGAGTTCATAAGTCGCTGGAAAGTCGAAGGGCCATTTTTAAGCCCAAATGGCATTCTTATGAATTCGTAATGGCCAAAAGGTGTACAACAATTTGATAAAAACCTTTGGCAAGATCAATAGAAGAGAAGTATTGAGCTTTGCCCAATTTATCCATATTGGGAATTGGAAATTTATCATTAACAGTAATTTCATTCAGCTTCCGGTAATCTACAACAATTCGCCATTTTTGGATGCTAGAATTGTTGATCTTCTTTGGCACTACCCATAAAGGACTATTATAAGCTGAATTGCTTTCCTTAATTATGTTTTGCTTTAATATTTCTTTGATTTGTTTCTTTATTTCTTCTTCATGAATTTGGGGGTACCTATAAATTTTTGAATATAAAGCTCTATCAGTTGATGTAATTATTTCATGTTTAATTTCATGGGTTGCAGAAAGCTTATCACCCTCTTTATAAAATAAATCTTTGAAACTTTGCAATAACCTTGTTATCAATTGGGTTTCTTCCGAATTTAGATGTCTCAGATTCAATTTTTCTAGGTCGCTGTGTTCAACTGATCAAATTTCTACACTATTTTATGGATTGTAATTTCTAAACGGCTTTAAGAGCGATGAGAAAATTTTGACCTATTATTGCTGAATAAATTTTGCTATGGAAATCAATAACCTTCCAAGAGAAGGTACCTGGGATATTAAATTCTCTAGGTATTGGGGTAACTTATTTGTGTGTCACTTGGTTTATTCCGTTTATGGTTCTGTAAAAAAGGGGTGAATTGAGTTGTTGAGTGGGAAAAGTATTCCCAAGGACCTTAGGTTTAATTATGCTTGTTTCTGATCCGGTGTCTATGAGACATCTAATTTTACAATTTCCAATTGTTACTAATATTATGGGCAATTTTGTAGAGAAGCCGTCATATAAAAATTTACCCCCTCCTCTTCTTTTAAATTACCGATATCCATTGGCTCTGGTTCTTGTTGATACGCATTAGTTTGGCGTTGTTGCCTACTATGATAAGATTTTCTTGTTTGAGAAGAATTTGGTTGATTGTACTGAAATAATTTACTGGAATTTAATTGCTGTGTTGAATATCTGCTGTAATTTTCAACTGGAAAATTATTGATTAATCTGTATTGTGACCTGTGGTAAAGGTCTGAATTCTGCCAGTTGAAATTTCGGGTTTGAAGGCTACTATTCGGTTTAAAATTGCCGTTTTGGAAGTTATTATTTGGCTTAGATTTTTGCCAATTTGTATTTTGAAAACAATTATTAGTATTCCAATTATTGCTATGAAAACTATTACTTGGCTTTAATGATTGCCAATTGTTGTTTGTTTTTCGTTCACTTTGTATATTAACCCTATGGTTAAATGCAATGGCCCTTGTGTCATCTAATAGTTTCAATTTGGTATATTCTGTAATTATCTCATTCAAAGCCGCATTTTCACTTAAATGAGCCCTAATTGGTCCGTCAATTTTTTCTAATAATATGTCTACCAGCTCCCTGTCTACATTTTCTGGTTTTAATGGGTCAGACAAGTAGATATCATTAATATAATATTAAATTTGGAAGTTTCAAAAATATGAAACAGTTCTCTTAAATTTCTTACTTTTATTGTCCGGCACAAGTTGAAGACTTCTCCGTAGGTCGTCTTTGGGCTGCATTCTTGTTGAATTTTTCCCTTCATTTCCTCCCATGAAGCGCCGCTTTCTAGTTCTCTTACACGCCGGCTAGCATTGCCATGAATCTTCTTATCGGCCACAATTCTTAAACAAAACTGAATAAGGCTCAAATTTGTTCCGCATAAAGTAAGACTGGATTCTACAGCATTGATAAAGGCCCTTGAGTTTTGATTTTCTGAAAGGGGCTTCAAGCGTCGAAATTGGTCGATGACATCCTTGGCGGTCATGCTAAAATTAAATTCCTGTTGTTGGTGTTGTGTTTGTTGTTGTTGCTGCTGCAGTTGTAATTTTTGTAACTCCGCTTCTTGTCTGCGGATGACCTCCAGTAGTTCTTCTACGTCGTGCTGGTTCGCCATTATTAAATTTCTGTTTCGGTCGAAAATTTCACTTCGTCGCATAGAAATTTCACTTCGTTGTTCTTTAAATATTCCTTCGGGAATATCTCCAATGACTGCGCCACTAATGTGTTTTAAGTCTTTGGACTTAAATTAAAACACCAAAGTTAATTTTTTTCACAGTTTTTATTTTTAAACAAATTCAACCTTCTTGGTTGTTGTGAATACTGATGAGTTTTAAGTCTTTGGACTTAAATTAAAACACCAAAGTTAATTTTTTTCACAGTTTTTATTTTTAAACAAATTCAACCTTCTTGGTTGTTGTGAATCTACAGACTGACTTCAAATAATTTCCTTAATTCTAATAACACTGGTTTTGCGCTCACTTTATGCAGTACTTTATGCTTATTGAGAGCATAACTGCATTGAGCGAAAAACGTGTCGGTGTAATTTTACATACTAAGCAAATCTTTTGGTGGGAACCTTTACTTGTGAAATCTTAGTATCTTGGCATTTAAATAGTTTGGTGTATGATTTCAATTTCATTAAATGTAAGACAATACTCTCACAACTCAAAAAAGAGAAATAAATAGATAGGGTGGTGGACATGAAGGAAAGAATAATGAGATGGAGCCTATCGTAGTCCCGTTACTTTGCGCTCAGCGAATTTGACAACTAGTTACGTGATTTTAGCTCCAATATGGCCAGATTACCATTTTCGTAATTTGATTTAGCATTTTTTTTTTGTTATTTTTATTATTTTTTGTCTCGGAGTTTTAGTTCTTTCTTCATGACATTTTTCTAGCTGTTCTAATTAAAATGTCATGTTTAAAGTTTTGTATAATATACATTTTTTCAATAATTATTTAAATAATTCACTCAGTTTTATTTAGCTTCACTTTTTTTTAACATCTGGTGGCATTGCCCGCGAGTGCAGGTGTTGTTGGTGTTCTTCTGCTTTCGGCAGTCAAATCTCTCTCTCGCTACTGCAGTGTTGCCTAGCTTTGGATATATAGAAACGCACTAAAATGCCCATTCAAAGAAAATAACCCAACAAATTTTTATTGAATCACTTAAAGAACTTTGTATGCGTGACAAATTGTCTTTAAAATATGCGGTTTTTTAAATAAATGTGTTATGCTTATGTACAATTTAATTTATGAGTTTTTTTTGTTAAGCGAGACTCTTTTGTTAAGGGAACGACTTTTTGCTATATTTGAAGTTATGTAACTAGATAAGGTAAAAAATTTTGTAAAAATATCAGTATGGTTTCTTTAGTATTTTTTGGTATTGTGTTGCTTATTTTTACTATGAATACACCTCTTGATGCTCTATGTCTCACTAAGGATTGATGTCCGGAAGAAACGATTACACCTCTATGGTTTTAATTCACATTCAATAAATTCAAAGGCTTTTTAAAATGTGTAAAAAGGTTTTCAATCTCAAGAAGAGTTGAGAGAGGGGCTTTTAATATATTTGCATAACCTTAAATGGAGCCAAAAATTAAATTTGCACTTTCAAATTATCAAATTTTATAAGAGTAAAAAAAATTTCATTAGCACTAAAATCTTTTCAGAGATCTGGTCACATTGCCCATGATTGCGGTTATTGTTGATGTTTATGAATATTCGTTTCTTCTTTGAAATGTGCGTTAATAAGAACAAACGGTAACAAACGTTTTAGTGAATATTTACGCAAAAATAAGATAATTCGTGAAAGTGTACTCGTATAAGTGAAAAATAAGAAAACATGAAATGTGCAGTGAAAAATTGTGCTAGTAAGAACCTCAATAAAGCGTGTGATATGAGCTTTTTTATATTTCCAAAGGATGAGGCGCTCTGCAAACAGTGGATGCATTTCTGCCGGCGAGGAAATGCCTTCAATCCAAAAACGAGCTTTATATGTATGAAGCATTTTACTAGTGATAGCATTGAAAACCAACTAATGTTCGAAATTGGTAATGTATATAATGTGTAGTTTTTAAAATAATTGAGTTCAATATGGTTTTTTCAAACGCCTTAGGATTTGCTAAAAATCGCCTTTTGAAGCGTGGTGCGGTGCCCACTATTTACACAGAGGATGTGGGTCCCCAGTACGCCGAAAATGTTAAAGGTGAAGAAAATAATAAAATCGTTGGCGAGTTACTTCATCAGAGTGCATCTGTCGCAGCCAACGAAGGTACCAATTTCAATTTACAAACGAGTTTCGAAATATGTTTCTAGCTATATTTTTATAGACAATGCGAATAAGGAAAATAGCCTTATGGAGGCAAATTTATCCAAAATGCCCGTGGCTACAACACCTAGCAAATTTTTCTACTACGACAGCAGTTTGCGGGAAGTTGAGGAGCTGAAATCAGAATTGTAAGTTTTTAAAAGCAGTAAGGCGGTATAAACATATTGATATATTCTTAAGTTTTAATTTTTAATTATGTTACATGTAGAGATGCATTAAAGCGCGAAAACAAATCCCTTCTGATGGAAAGCAAAAAGAAAGACCTCAAACTGGCAGCACTTCAGGAAAACTACAACAAGCAAAACAAAAAGCACATTTACGAAATGGAGCAGCTTCAAAAGCGCTTGGAGGAATGCGAAAATGTATGTAAAAACATGGAGAAAAAGTTAGAGACCAATTTCACGAAGGATCAGGTAGCAAATCTAAAATTTAGTATCAAAAAACCTACCTGGGCTCAAGAAGATATAGTCAATTCCATTACATTATATGCCGCAAGTCCAAAAGCATATAGATTATTGTACAAAAAATGTTTTCCGCTACCTGGAGTTCGAACGCTTCAGAAATGGGCACAAAAAATTGATATATCCAGAGGTTTGATTAAACCTGTTTTTAAATTATTAAAAGCCTCTACGGAAATGGATATTGTGCAAAAGGTGTGTGTTTTGAGTTTCGACGAAATGAAGGTCAGGCATACTTATTATTATGACTCTTCTTCGGACTCCACACTAGAACCTGCCCATTTTGTGCAAGTAGCGATGCTTAGAGGTGAACACATATTGCAATAAACATTTAATAAGATATATGGAAATTATTATAATATGTTAATTGTCTTTTTAGGACTTATGTGTAAATGGAAGCAGCCGGTTTTTTACGACTTCAATTGTAAAATGACGAAGAACGTGCTTTTTAATATTTTGGAAAAATGTAAAGACTGTGGGTACAACGTTGGAGCGATTGTGTGCGATCTTGGTGGCACAAACAGGTCCCTCCTTAACGAGCTCGGAATAAATGAGTACAAGCCGTGGTAAGTTTAATGAAATATACACCTTGCGTAGTTTATTTCAAATTTTGTAACATATGACGCTTGATGAGCAGCAAATCTTCGTATTTGCTGACGTTCCTCATATGCTGAAACTACTCCGTAACCACTTTCTGGACCAAGGGTTCATGCTAAAAGGGAAAGCTGTGAAGAAAGAAATAATTTTGGATTTATTGTCATGCACCTCCAAGGATTTGACAATAACTCATAAAATTTCAGCAATCCACTTAAACGTATCTGGACCTCAAAGGCAAAAGGTGAAACTGGCAGCAAAATTATTTTCACATACCGTGGCAATTTCAATTACGAGAGCAGCAAGTTTGGGACATTTAAGTGGCCACAATTGGAATGAGTACTTTCAATTATTTAAATTGGTAAGCTTTACATACATACATATGTCTCCATACATGTTTTTATATATAAAATATAACATTTTCAGACTAACGATTGGTTTGATGTGATGAACGTCAGGATACCACGTGCTGACTCAAGATCACGGTGCTACGCCTACGGTCCAGCAATTAAGGAGCAAGTCCAGACATTAGATGGCATGACGGAAATGATGCAAAATATGAGGGTGATCGGAAGAGACATTTTACTGCCATTTCAAAGAGGTAAACTAATATATTTATGCCAATACCTAAAATTAATAAAATTTACATAGTTACCTCAACCTAAACAAATATTGTGAAATAATTACATACGAAAATTTACTTGCAGGTATCATACAGTTGAACAATGCAGTGAAGTTGTTGTACGAAAGCGTTCAAAGCCGTTACAATATTAAGTACGTTTTGACATACCGCTTGAACCAGGATGTGCTGGAAAACTTCTTTGGAATCATTCGAGCCAAAAGTGGTTTGCACGATAACCCGGACCAACAAGAGTTCAAGTATCGACTTCGGCGATACTTACTTGGACGAAATGAAGATGTGATTACAAACGCAGCAAATGTTGAAGAAGATGATACACCAGATCTGGAAATGTTGCAACCATCGCTAACAGGTAATAATTGCTTTTTACACATGACATATTAATTTTTACTTCTACAGGTGTTATCAAGCCGACTCCGAACGGCAGATATTTTTATGAGGAGCTTTTTCATGGCAGAAATACACTCGGAGGTTTGCCATTGCCTGCCGAGGGGCGACCGCTATTAGAAAAATGTTTTTATTAATTTTGGTTTCACCGAGATTCGAACCAACGACCTCTCAGTGAATTCCGAATGGTGATCACGCACCAACCCATTCGGCTACGGTGGCCGCCGGCGTTACAGATATTACAGTTAAATTACATGAATCTCTTAACAGCGTCAACAATATAAGCTCCTTTTATTTCTCACTTGTCCGAAGAAGAGATCGTTAAAGGACTTCAAGAAAATGGTGTTAAATGAGCATTAAAATTCTCCAAGATAAGCGCGGGCGTTCGCAAATACACTGGCGCCATCCTACTAACATTTGATAAATACAACCTTCCAGACAAAATTGAAGTCGCTTGGAGAACTTTATCCGTCCGTCCGTATTACCCGAATCCCATGCGTTGCAAAGTTTGTCAGATTCTTGGCCACGTTGTAATGATTGAGGAGGCGAAATAAAAGAGACAAAGGGAGTTGTTTTAAAATGGGATAGGATATTTTATCAAATCTAGGGGTTCTACCTTTAACAGCTAAGAGAGCGAAATAGAGTTCCTGTAGAGATAAATCAGCATCCAATTGCTTAGAAGAAGAAGATAATCTTGAAGGAATGGGACGATTAGATTGGAGTTGGGAAAGTTTGCAAGCGGAAAATTCGGGAGGAAAGTTGGAATCAGAAGAGGCATTAGAGAAGTGGGCGGCTAACTCTAAGGCTATATCATGGGGATATAGTAGATTGTCTTGGGATGACTTAAGGGAAGTAATAGAAGAATGGGAGGAAAAACCAGTAAGTTTTTTTATGTCAGCCCATATCCTTTTTGAGTCGGATGAAGAAGAAATACTGCTGGTAAATTTTTGGAAGCAGCGGATCTTAGACTTTTTGGCACTGCGTCGAAAAATGGCATTGCATTTTTTATACAAGATAAGGTTTGATTGGGTCCGACTGCGCTTGAAATCATGCCAGGCGTTCTGCTTCTTAGTTCTTAATGTTGAAAGATCGCTGCTCACCACAAAGGAGCAGGCTTGATCGGCTTTGTTGTAGAAAGTGGGATGGATTGATTTGCTGAGGAACGGATTATTTTTTGGATGTTAGAAGTTTCTTGGTTGATGTTAGATGAAATAGGGAAAGAACAAGAGAGAGTTTCGCAAGCAGACTCAAATTTGGACCAGTCCGCTCGGTTAGTTTTGAAATAGATTCTGGGTGTGAAATGGGTTTGGGAGCGGGATAATTGGATTTTGGAGAGGATAGGGAAATGATCACTACCATGAAGATCGTCAATATAAATTCATGATACTTTGGAAGAGAGGTATGCAGAACAAAGGGTAAGGTCAATATGTGTAAAGGATGAATGAGTGGAAAAGTGGGTGGGAGATCCATCATTTAGGATAACGACGTTAGAAACTGGAATGGAATCTTCAATTGTTCGACCTTTTGAGTTGGAGGAAACAGACCCCCAGAGAGGGCTCCAAGCATTAAAATCACCCCCTACAATAAAGGGGTATGTAGAGGGAGGAATTAAGTTGTTAAAATCTGTTGCGCAAATCGATTGATTAGGAGGGGAATAACCGCACACTATTGTGATTTTGTTGGAAGTTTGTAGTTCAATGGCTAGAGAAGCAATATCGGATTGGGGGAGAGAGGATAGGTGAGGTAGGTTTCTTTTGACAAGGATGCCAATGCCCTGTTTGTTAGACGTATTATGTGGATGATTCTAAAAATGACCAACATAAGCTTTTGGGAAATGAGGAGTGACGTTGTGGGCAAGGTGAGTTTCATTTAATAGGATGACGGAGGGGTTATGATTTTTGATTAAAATTTCCAAGTCAATATATTTATTAAAGTAGCCATTCATATTCCATTGCAGAATAGATAGCATATTGAGACTATAAAAGAAAAAATGAGTAAATTAATATAAAGGGATTAGATCTTAGAATTAGGGAGGGAGGATCGGTACTTCAGGTTCTGAAAAAAGTGGAGAAAGGGTGGATATACCCATATCTGAAGGGGGATTGGAGGGGGATAATCCCATCAATGAGAGAGGGGGGAGAGGAGATTCGGGAGGAGATTGAATGGTGAGAGGATACACTTTATTTGGCGTAAAAGTTTTATTTTGAGATATACTTGTAGTTTCTTTAAAATATTATTTGAAGCTTTTGCTACACTTGCAAACGAAATTGGGTTCAGAATAGGAGGAATTTGATCATTATATTTTTTGATTGCATCACGCATACCGCATTTATTTAATTTTTTAATTTTAAGTATTATATTTCTTTGGTTTGTTGAAACTTAGGACATACATTTGAGGAAAAGGGATGATCTGATTGGCAGTTAGGCACACATAACTCTAATGCATTCGGAAGGAGAGTGTGGGGGGAGGTTGCACGTGGCACAAATTGCTGAGTTGCGACAATTTTTAGCAATGCCATTTTTCGACGCAGTGCCAAAAAGTCTAAGATCCGCTGCTTCCAAAAATTTACCAGCAGTATTTCTTCTTCATCCGACTCAAAAAGGATATGGGCTGACATAAAAAAACTTACTGGTTTTTCCTCCCATTCTTCTATTACTTCCCTTAAGTCATCCGAAGACAATCTACTATATCCCCATGATATAGCCTTAGAGTTAGCCGCCCACTTCTCTAATGCCTCTTCTGATTCCAACTTTCCTCCCGAATTTTCCGCTTGCAAACTTTCCCAACTCCAATCTAATCGTCCCATTCCTTCAAGATTATCTTCTTCTTCTAAGCAATTGGATGCTGATTTATCTCTACAGGAACTCTATTTCGCTCTCTTAGCTGTTAAAGGTAGAACCCCTAGATTTGATAAAATATCCTATCCCATTTTAAAACAACTCCCTTTGTCTCTTTTATTTCGCCTCCTCAATCATTACAACGTGGCCAAGAATCTGACAAACTTTGCAACGCATGGGATTCGGGTAATACGGACGGACGGATAAAGTTCTCCAAGCGACATCAATTTTGTCTGGAAGGTTGTATTTATCAAATGTTAGTAGGATGGCGCCAGTGTATTTGCGAACGCCCGCGCTTATCTTGGAGAATTTTAATGCTGATTTAACACCATTTTCTTGAAGTCCTTTAACGATCTCTTCTTCGGACAAGTGAGAAATAAAAGGAGCATATATTGTTGACGCAGTTAAGAGATTCATGTAATTTAACTATAATATCTGTAACGCCGGCGGCCACCGTAGCCGAATGGGTTGGTGCGTGATCACCATTCGGAATTCACTGAGAGGTCGTTGGTTCGAATCTCGGTGAAACCAAAATTAATAAAAACATTTTTCTAATAGCGGTCGCCCCTCGGCAGGCAATGGCAAACCTCCGAGTGTATTTCTGCCATGAAAAAGCTCCTCATAAAAATACCTGCCGTTCGGAGTCGGCTAGAAACTGTAGGTCCCTCCATTTGTGGAACAACACCAAGACGCACACCACAAATAGGAGGAGGAGCTCGGCCAAACACCTAACAGAAGTGTACGCGCCAATTATTTATTTTATCTGTAACGCCCAGCAATTTGTTGGCAACTAGGAATTTGTCAGCGATTTTCTTATTTTTATCAAGTAACAGCAGAGAACCGTCGCGAAGCTCAGTAATATTGTTGACTTCTTTACTTATTGCTTGTATGCCCTTGTAGACAGCAAAACAGGATAAATTTGTCAGCGGTTTCTTCTCATCCAGGGCTCTGATAACCAAGAACCGGGAGTCATCCGTTTTGGTGATTGGAAGTTCAAGAAATATATTCAGTGGAGAATTTTCAGGTTTTTTGCGTTTGGCTTTAGGCGACGGAGACAACAGGGCGAACCTATTGTTTTCAAAGTTAGTGGCCCCAGGGGCCATGGTAACAAATCAGTTATTAAATTTTATCAAATTCTCAATAATATGTACTAACTAAACAAAAGAGCAAGCGGCCGAAAATAACAGGAAAAAATATAACTGTACAAATGCGGTCGTTGGTTACACACACTTAAAGAGACTGCTCGAAATATCACGGCGGAACTCTACGCTGCGAGAGTTCGTTGGTGACTGTTTTCGATAATTATTGTTCTTGATAACTCTATTCTGAATTTCTTTCATCGCCCCGTCAACATTATGTATGTACGTCATGCAATCATCGCAGAAAAATTAAATCACGTTTTTTTTCATTTAACAATTTATGGCTGTATTGGTGAGCTCCACTGCATTTCATTACACATATGATTCCCGTCTCTCACATATTATTCCCGTCTCTCCCTATATAGTGCCTTTGCACTTGTCGTACTCCGTCTGTTAACATTTAGCAGTTGTTTTGTTTTGTTACGTATTTGTTTGTATTATAATGCTAATCCAATTGTCTTTCGGATTAGGTTAATATATTCCCCTTTTTTGGTTTTGCACACTGTTTTAAATCTTGAAATTTATTAATTTATTTCACCAATGATACAGAGTCTCTATCTCTATATAAGTATCAATTGTGGATACAACCTCCACTTTATCAATTTTTAGTACAGCGATCTAAAACTCGTCCGTTTTGCTTCACATATAATCGGTATATAAAATGATTAATGAAATTTATGGATTGGGTATGGGAATAAGTTTCCGTCTTTCGTAGCCAAAACGCCAGTAAACAGTTAAATAATACAGGATATTATGTGAAGTATGCGCCATTGGAAGCTACAACTTTACTCCATCTTTCATGCAGCATACGAATTCCTCTGACGAAAAACTCAAGTTCTTTTGACTTTATCCATACATTGAGTCAGTTTTCGATGCTCTCGTAAGAAGTGACCCACTCTCCAATAAGGACTGACTGCATTGATCGGAACAGATGGTAATCCGAAAGTGCAATGTCTGGGAAATACGGCGGGTGGGGCAAGATTTCCCAATGCAGTCCCTCTAAATATTTCTTCACCGATTTAGCAAAGTGTGGCCGCCTTGTTTTCAGAGCTCGATTCAAACGTATTAGGTGCAGTCGGGAACGATCGTCAATGATTGTTTCAGATGGTTTAAGTAGTACCTAATATATGATAATACCCTTCTCATCCCACCAGATGCACAACATAAATTTGAAGCATGCATTTTTTTTCCGCTGTCGATGGACCTGGTTAACCTGGAAGGCTCTAATTTTTTCGACGCTTAGGGTTATTATAATAGATCCATATTTCATCGCCAGTGACGATGCGATGCAGGAAACCTTTTCTTTTCTGCCGTTCAAGAAGTATCTCACACGTCACCAAACGTCTCTCGATATCCCTCTCCTTCAATTGATGTGGCACCCAGTTACCTGCTTTCTGCACCAGTCCCATTGCATGCAAACGTTTGCCGACGGTTGATTTGTCAACATCCAATTCTTTAGACATATCATCAAGGGTTCGACATGCGTCTTCATCCAATAATTGTTGTAGTTGAGTACCTTAGAATTTTTTCGACGCTCCTTCGCGACCTTTCTCACTCACGTCGAAATTGGTACTTTGGAAGCGTCGAAACCACTCTTTACAAATTGTATTTGATGGAGCCTGATTACCGTAAATATTAATCAATATACGACACGTTTCAGCTGCAATTTTCTTTAAAAGGTAATAATGAAGCATGACGTCCCACAAATGCTGTTTTTCGGAACGAGCGAAGACATTTTTGACGCCAGATAAAAAAGGATCTTTACGCTTCAAACGAATGTCAACTACTCACCTTCAAATCACCAGTATATTACTAGAGCGAACACAAGAATAGTATTAAAACCTAAACATAGTTTTAAATAATTTGTACATATGTATATATGTGTTTACGTTTACCGTACACACTTCGCCTGAAGTAGAAACAGGTTGACCTAAAATGCCAATAAAAACTGAAAGCGGCGATTTGTTGTCCATTAATAGTACATTAAAAAACCGCTTGAATTAAAATCCTAGCTGATCCTTTTTTCGAGATAAGTGGTTTTTAGCATTTTCGAAAATTTTTTCATAATTAAGCGATATCTTTCCTCACCATCTAACGAGATAATATCCTGGCGCGTTTTTTTTTTGATGTGGTATCCCCTGTAGGGCTAATCCACTTCAAAATTACTAACTTCTCACTATAAAATTAATGTAGGAATGAAATTAATAATAACTTGGGCATGTTTCTATAAATGCTGTGCAGAAAAAGTAACAACCGCTTTTTTTAAACGGCTGGAATATGAAGAATCATTTATTAAATTTATTTTCAATCTTTCCCAAAATTTTAAAAATTCTCTGTGAACAGATTCCCCAGCCTGTTCTGACCACAAACCCAGACCATCGTTGTTTAATAATGGCATGCCCTCTTTCAAGTGATCAAGAATAATATGCAGTTTTAGAGTCTGGATGTTCCTGTACTTTCTAGATCTTTGCGAAGTTGTTTTAATTTCTCATCTAAATCGGTAATATTTGCACGTTGCGTGGAGAAACAGTCATGTACAATTTTATTCATTGTCCTAAAAGCAGCGACGTATGGCTGTAATTTCAAAGGACCAACATGCTCGCAAATTTCAGGATCAAGTAATTTATCCGATTCTTGCAGAAGTTTTCGGCAGGCATTACCCTCGAAAATTTCACCCCGATAATTTTTTGCTACTAACTTCAATTTTGATGGCCAAAGCAGAGGCTTTTCACGCCCTACAGCAGGGACTATGCCGTTCCAGAATAGGTGGTTTGTAAATCCTTGTAAAAGATGAAGTTCAGGCAAACACATTTCTGAAGAAAGTACATATTGATGTCATCTTCTTCTTCATCAATAAGGACATCTTCATTCTCCGATTCTTTTTCATAAAAAAAGAGAGGCATATTTATTGTACTGTGGCACTCCTTAGCATACTTTTTATCTTTGCCAAAAACATTTAAATTTATGTAATCATCATTTAAATTTTTGAATGTTTTCAAAATTTTATTATCTAAGTCAAATTCCATCAATTCTTCTTTATCGGCACCACCACGCAATTTTCCAAAACTTTGCAGTTCACTCAAAGTGATGAAACAGTAAGGGCAAGGATACGTTGCTGTTGCAGTTTGCTGTCCATTCATAATTAGTATAAGTTTTAAGTCAGAGCTGAGTTTAAAGGGTATCTCGTTGACTTTTGTCAATTCAAATAAGGTCTTAACATTTTCGTAAGTTTCCTTAATTTAAGGAACAATTGATAATATAATTAATCTGTAAACGCTATTTAAATTCTGTTTCTTGGACATACTCCCACCAGTGGAGTATCGAGATCTTTTACTTTCATTGAAATTCGAATCACATTCTTCTCCTTCTGTTAAAACTGTTATACATAATTTAAAAAAGCCTTGACCCCTATCTGCCAACTATTTTATTTTAGCGTTTTGGATTTCTTTAATATCCCGATGGTCAAAGATTGCGTTAATAAGATTTGATGCATTAGCATATACAACAGGTCTATTAACCATACCTTCTTTGGATCCAAAGTGCAAATAACTTCTTTATAAATATCATCCAATAAATTCGACTTTTCACGCTTATGTTGTTTATAGTTTTTTGGAATAGATTTTCTTCCAGCAAAACTTCTGATGAAATTGGTCATTTTATTCATTTGATTTTGAGATGCTCCAGTAGTCAATTGCAATGTGTCTAACCCTTCAGTATTAAAAACAAATTCGTTTTCAATTTTTTTATTCAAAGTTACCCTCATTTTAGACCCTGTTGTATTTAATAAAATATCACCATCGTTCGTACTTGCTTCGGACCTTTTTCGTAAAATCGATGTTACTACTTGGTTTTGTTGCTTTTCTGGTAGTTTTTCTACTAAACTCAAGGCGTTTTCACGAGCACGAGATGAAGCAGGACCTGCGCCACAAGAATGACGCACACCTTTGCCAATTTTTTGAAAACATTTACTGCAAATGTTCATGGACGTTCTCTTTTCAGCAGTACTATGTCCACTTGTAGAGGGAAGTTGAGCATTTGAAGCAGCTCCATAAAGACCACAACTTTCATCTATTATAGTATGAAAAGTGCGTACATGACCATTGCCCTTAACTATTTTAGAGTGACCTTTGTATCGTGCCGTTAGACATATAAAACAATTACAATCATAAGTTGTTCTGGTTTCTTTTGCTAACTTCATGTCCTCGTAGTTAGGCATTGTTGGATGTGGTCTCTTTGCATTACCCTTCTCTCGTTCCATTATAGTTTTTCGACAAGTACTACAAATGCTAATGGGAAATTTAGAATTGGACTCGTCAAAATTATCGTTGACATGCTTTTTAATTAAACCAGCAAGATTTTCAGCAATTAAAAATTCTGATCTTTGACGGTTGCCAAAAACGATTTTTTTACCACATGTTGCACATAATTTCAACCTATTTTCTTCGTGATCGCATTTATGATCTAAGTGAGTTGAAAGAATATTTTTTTCCATGATCTTGCAGACCATAAATAACGAAATTTCTGAAGAGATTACTTGTTACTGATGAACAAGGTACAAATGCAAATGAGCGGCTATGAAAAGAATAGGCTTCTATTTTCTGTTGCCGGAGTGCCCGGTATACAATGCGCTACATAGCCGTGATTTTTTAAACTAATTTTATTTGATTAATCGAAATAGCGAGTTTCGTGCTTTATCACGTATGTATATGGACACACACACAAACACATACACTTGCACGCTTAAATAATAGCACCGCCAAGATACATTATCGCTTAATTATGAAAAAAATTTCGAAAATGCTAAAAACCACTTATCTCGAAAAAAGGATCAGCTAGGATTTTAATTCAAGCAGATTTTTAATGTACTATTAATGGACAACAAATCGCCGCTTTCAGTTTTTATTGGCATTTTAGGTCAACCTGTTTCTACTTCAGGCGAAGTGTGCGTACTCGTACTCAGT
The DNA here is from genome assembly GCF_027943255.1 of Anastrepha obliqua. Taxonomy (NCBI): domain Eukaryota; kingdom Metazoa; phylum Arthropoda; class Insecta; order Diptera; family Tephritidae; genus Anastrepha; species Anastrepha obliqua. The sequence continues at coordinate 3,573,886 of NC_072897.1, forward strand.
GTTTGAATTAAAACTAAACCAGGCGGCATTTACTTCGATTGCACGGTACTTTATCAGCGGGCGAAAAAAAAAATTTGTTATCCTAATTATAAACGTACCAAATACGTTGTAATGCTTGAGAAAGAAAAAAAATGTATATTAATATTACTCATAATTTTATAAAAAATATAAAACTATTAAAAAACAAATTTCGATGTTGTTTTAAAATAAATCGGGGGAAAAGAGCTGGATCAAGGTGTAATTCGTAAAATAAATCAGTCGGAAACGTAGCTTACGGATATCTGGCGCCGTCCGTAATAGCTGCCTTTACCAGTGTACTTGAAGCTATGTGTAGACGGGCTTCACCTTCTCCAAAACCCGTTGGTCTAAAAATTAATAAAAATATACCCTCGATGGAGACCGGTTTCTCTGCTAAAGGACCGGAAGGAGCTTCCAGCTCTTTAAAAGGGACAGCGTGTTTGACGAGTTCCTCTTCACCCCCTATTGCAACGAAGATCAAGCCTAATCAAAATTTGATGGCTACTAAATCCACGGCAGGTAATTTGGCCAAACTAATCAAGCAAGTGTGCAACAATCGACGGTTGGTTGTCAAGTCGAGGTGACTGCGACCTCTGTCAGGTCTAGAAATGGCCTACTATTAAAATTTCCGACCCGTAAAAAGATGGATAAAAGGAAAGGCGTATCGCAGCCAGGGTACTGACTAGGATAGATTAAAGTCCGGTGCGTCTGGATACCTAGCCTACAAAGAGCTTGTTCTACCCCAACTGTTAGTCGAACTGGTAGCAGATAGCGAAGACCTCAATTGCAGACTAATACTGGGGGGCGACGCAAATGCACACAACCTTCTTTGTGGCAGTACAGACATGAACGAATTGTTGGAGCCAAGTTGCAATTCAACCATGTATAGTTTGTAAAAGTACGAAAAAATATCAACCTTGTTTTAACTTCTTTATTTCTTCTTCTTGTATTAATGCTTACTGTGACTCAAGGCACTCCAATAAAGTTCTTTATACGAAACGGTCGTGATTGTAGTTTTCATTGCGTTTTTCCACAGAGAATTCTAACAAAGGTTATGGCCTTTTGTCGCACACGTGTGTTCGTTGTAAAGAGAAATAAATTTTGTTTTAAATAAAAAAGAAAAAAAAAAAGTGATTCGAAATGTCGGTCAACGTTGGTCAAATTGAAAAATTGTACGCCGAAAATTACGCCATTTGGACAATTCAATTAAAAAGTCTGCTCGTAACGTTAGATCAGTGGAGTGCAATTTCAGAATCGTGTCCGGATCAAGAGAGCAAAAAGGTGCCGTGGCAGGCGGCTGACCAAAAAGCATTAGCCACCATCTTGCTCAGTGTTAAACCGTCCGAACTGGTGCATATAAAAAATTGTGTGACTGCAAAAGGCGCTTGGGACATACTACAGACACTATATAAAACTCATGGTCCTGCGAAAAAAGTGATGCTTTTTAAAAGTTTAATGCGGTTCAAATTCGACAAAAACCAAAAGTTCTCAAGCCAACTTAATCGGTTTTGCGAAATAATTGAAGAGCTCAAGGAAATAGACATACAATTGTCGGATGATTTGCTCTCAATTATTCTTCTTTGCAGTCTTCCTCAAGACATGGATAGTTTTGTTGTTGCAGTCGAAACGCGTGACTCGTTACCTACGCTAAAACAGTTAATCGCGAAAATTCTAGACGAAGAACGGCGGCAAAGTGAAAAGACAAATGAAGATGAAGCGGTTTTGGCGGTGACTTCGTGGAATGAAAGGCAAAATGAAAATACAAACACACAAAGACAGAACAAAAAGAAAATGATAAAATTCTATGCGTGCGGTAAACGTGGACATATTCGCGCGCAATGTAGAAAACAGAAAGCCGAGTGCAATTCTACGCACGTCGTGTTTAACGTGAGTGATACAAAAGCAAATATAAAAAGCAATTGGATTTTGGATTCTGGTGCGACAAGCCACATGGTTAGAGACAAGAAGTTTTTTGTGCCAATAAGAGAATGCAAAGAAAATATATTGCTGGCATAAGGGCAAACAGTTAACGCAAGTGGAATCGGTAATGTAAATATTAATGTGAATAAACACGAAATCGAACTAAAAAACGTTTTATTTGTACCGAATCTACATTCAAATTCTGAAAAATGGATACGACATAAACTTTTCGAAGAATTACGCGAACGTGGTATCAAAACACGATGAAGTAATTTTCGCAGCAAAAGAAAATCGCGGAACATTTTATGTAAATGCTTTAGAAACAAAAGAAACGGAAAGCGTAAACGCAATAGCAAATGAGAAAGATTTTGTTGTTTAGCATAAACGCTTTGGACATTTGAACGCGAAAGACTTGACAAAATTGGCAAATCGATACATGGTACGGGGTCTTAACTTAAAAATGCCGATGGATTTTAAGTGCTCAACTTGCGCGACATGTAAAATAAGCGGTAAGCCGTACTGTACAAAGAATAATATTTGGACGAAAAGTACGCTGGAATTAATACACACAGATATTTGTGGGCCTATGAAAGTGGCATCACAGAGCGGAAGTCGGTATTTTATAACTTTTATTGATGACTTTACACGCTATATAGAAGTGAAATTTCTACGTAAGAAATCAGATGCATTTGACGCTTTCAAAGAGTATATGGCGCGTGTTGAAAAACAAACCAGGAAAAGATTAAAAGTGATTCGTAGCGATAACGGCCGTGAGTACGTGAACTCATTCAAAAATTTTTTAAATGAAAGAGGTATTATTCACCAAACGACAGTGAGTTATTCACCTCAACAAAACGGAATCGCGGAGCGGGCGAACAGAACGTTAGTGGAAATGGCGCGTTGCTTGCTAGAAAACTCAAATTTACCACAAAGTGTTTGGACTGAAGCTATAAACACAGCGGCATACATCAGGAATCGGTCACCTACTAAAATTTTGGGAGATGTTACTCCGTTCGAAAAATGGACACAGAGAAAACCAGCGCATTCTCGGACTTTTGGGTGCGATGCTGTTGTTCTACAAAAGGGACCTAAATGTCCTAAATTTGCTCCAAAGAGAGTGAAACACACATTCGTTGGTTACGCAGAATTTACTAAGGGATATCGACTTTACAATCGCGAAACAAAACAAATAAATATTGCTAGAGATGTGATTTTCTTCGAGAATAAAGATGAATCGTGGAAAGTGGCTGAAAAGCAAAACGACGACAACTGTTCGGTATTCGAAATGATCTTGCCAGGAATAAATACGAGTGTCCGAGAATCGTCACTTAACTCTGCAACCACGGAATTTAAACCGGCTGAGATCATCGTTGAAGAATCTGCAGAGGATGGCGCGGAATCCTCTACAGGCGAGGAGAGTGATTTAGACTTCGAAGATGCTGAAGATGTAAATGAAAAGGAAATAGTCCTACGCAGTCGAAGGATTGTTTCCAAAATCCAGTCTTCAACTCATATGTTACATGCTATCATCGAAAATCCAGCAACATTAACTGAGGCGCTGAAATCAAGTGAGGCTGTACATTGGCGAAAAGCAATGGAACTTGAATATGACACGTTGATGAAGAATAACACATGGGAGCTTGTGGAGAAACCATCAAATAAAAATGTGATAGGCTGCAAATGGGTGTTTGCTGTGAAGAGGAATCAGGAGGGAGTCGTCGAACGCTACAAAGCGAGGCTGGTCGCCAATGGGTGTGCACAAAAGATAAATGTTGACTTCACGGATACATATGCACCTGTGGTGAGGCATTCGACAGTTCGCATATTATTGGCGTTAGCAGTAAAATACAAGCTATTGGTGAATCACGTTGACATTGCCGCAGCATATTTGAACGGTGAATTAACTGACGAAATCTACATGAAACAACCGCCTATGTTTCGGGACAAACGAAACAGTGACTTGGTTTGTAGAATCAAAAAATCACTCTACGGCCTAAAACAAGCGGGTAGAGAGTGGAATAAAAAGGCTACCGAGATCTTGCTAACAATGGGATTCTTACGTTGTAATGCTGATACCTGTGTTTACATCAAGAGAGCCGGAAACAACATAAATTTAATTGGCCTGTACGTTGATGATATGCTGTTGGCGTGCTCATCGGAGAAGTACATGCGGAAAATCATAACGGAATTAAATCGACACGTCGAAGCAGTTAATCGAGGACCTGCATCTTTTTATCTGGAGATGCAAATCGAAAGGTAGAGTGCACGTGGAGCGATTTCCGTCCACCAAACAAAGAACGTAGAACACTGATTAGAGAAATGGAATATGACAAGCTGCAAGGCGTCATCGACACCGATGCTAGCGGAACGGTGCTAAATAAATGTGAGGGCGGATGTACGAAGGCGATTTGCAATGAGTACCAATCACTCATTGGGGAACTCATGTATCTGGCTGTCATATCGCGGCGCACATCATAGCTAAGTTGGCACAGTTTAACTCTCATGCGCATCAGGAACATTTTGGTGCCGCACTTGAAAGGGTGTCCAAAAGGTATGATCACATTTTCTCCTCATCAGGAAAATTTGATATGTTTTACAGATGCAGACTGGGGTTCCGACGGCACAAACCGCAAATCATACAGTGGCTCTGTATTATTATTGGCTGGCGGAGCTGTTGCCTGGGAATCCAAAAAACAGCAAGTGGTCGCTCTAAGCTCGAAGGAGGCGGAGTATATTGCCATGTGCCAAGGGGCAAAAGAGATCGCTTTTCATCGAAGCTTGCTTCACGAATTGGGTTTTGGCAATCTGGTGTCTGGTGTCTGGACCGACAACGATCCTGTGCGATAACCAGGGAGCACAATTTCTGGTCACCAATCCGACGACACACAAACGTAGTAAACACATTGACATGCGTTTTCACTATGTGCGTGAACAATACTTGAAGGACGATATTGCACTGGAGTATGTACCCTCGTCGGAGAATGCAGCGGATATACTAACAAAACCTTTGACTAAAGAGAAGCATATTAATTGTTGTAAATTGTTAAATATGAGTTTCAATTGAGTTTCTCGACATATGTATGTATGAATGAGTTTAATATTTTTCCTTTGGTATTTGAAGTTTATTTTAGAAATGTAACATGTTCGCATTGTGGCGGAGATTGTTGGAGCCAAGTTGCAATTCAACCATGTATAGTTTGTAAAAGTACGAAAAAATATCAACCTTGTTTTAACTTCTTTACTTCTTCTTCTTGTATTAATGCTTACTGTGACTCAAGGCACTTAAATAAAGTTCTTTATTCGTGATTGTATTTTTCATTGCGTTTTTCCACAGATAATTCTAACAGGAATGACCATATTTTCGTAACCAGAAATCGTCGGAAAGTCCATGACGTCACACTAGTCTCAGATTGCTTAATAAACAAGGTGGTTCAATGGAGAGTATTAGGAAAACACTCTTTCTCAGACAATCGCTACATTGAATAGAAGAGAAAATGCGTCGACTAATTAGATTTAGGAATTGCAGGAAGGTTAACTGGCAACCGAAAGTCAACTTGTTTACCGATAACTGCTGCAAAGCGCTAAATAAATCTTGGATCCTTGTCAGACACAAGACCCCATGATGGTCCTCAGAACTTAGACTTCATAAAATTATGTGTGGAGCTTTATTTAACAGGGCGAAATACTCCAACATGGAAGACGATTCGGCAAATCAGCAGCCCCTGACTCATATCAAAAGGTGGTTAGTAATCATTTTCAAAACTACTCTTTAGTTAAATTATATTCCCCCTGTATGGAGAGAGGTTATCGACATCTTTATTCGGAAGGCAGGTAAAAGTTCACATACCAAACCTAAGGACTTCAGACCGATTAGTCTATCATTTCTACTGAAAACGTGAGAAAGGCTGATTGATATGTCAGCATACCGCATTCGCGTCTGTCTAAATTACAATAACAAAGGAAAATCTATAGGGACGGCTCTAAACTCTCTTGTCACATCAATTGAAAGTTTACTTGAGATAAAAGATTATACATTGACGCCTTCTTAAATATCGAAGGAGCTTTTAGCAATAACCTGTGTAAAATGATAACAGATACGTTATCAGACCTGCACATACCCGTAACATTTGTAAGTTTTATTGAGCAGTTGCTTACAAGCATGCTCGTGAATTCGATGTTAAGATCTTCGGTGATGCGCAGATGTCAAAAGTGATATGCCCCTAGGGGGGACACCGCCTTCTTCTGTGAAATCTAGTGATAAACAAGTTGTGACCTATGCGGACGATGCAGCTACTACTAAGCGGTAAATTTCCAGACACGTCTAATGAAAAATAACTTTAAAATACATAGATACTTGGCCCAAAACGAGTGGTTTAAGCCTCAATGCGGCCAAGACTGAACTAGCCGTCGAACTGTTCCGCCGGCTGATGACAAGGCAAGCTACCTAGGCAGGAAACTGAGTGTCCAGGATAGAGTAAGGAAGGTTGATACAGCGCTTTACTCATGTAAAAAAGCTGTAGGCTTAAAATATGACTTAGCCCCTAAAATATATCGCTATTGTCAGACCAATTACGAGCTATGGAGTTCTGGTCTAGTGGCCAATCATTGATAACAAAACGTCAAACGGCTTGATAGTATTTAAAGGGCGACTAGCCTTACTGAGGTGCTCAAAACAACCCCAACTTCGGCTCTAAATGTTGCTGCATTTATAGCCAATTGAAGACAACTAGCCGCCAAAGCGGCACTAAAATTGAAGGAATCATCGATGCTCAAGACAAATAAGCAGGTACACTCAAGCGCACTTTCGTGACTCGCTGAATACATACCTAAACAGGCCTTATACAATACATTTTCCATCGAGAGAGGACTGGGAAAATGGTGTAATGAAAACGGCGTAAGTAGCGTATTCTAAGCCAAAACCTTGGCAATCGCACAAAGCCTTTTAGCGCTAAGTAAAAGCATAGTCACAGTTAGCAAAATCTTCATTTACTCCAATAGACAGGCAGCTCTGAAATCACTTCTATCAAGTAAAAACTGGTCTAAGACAGTAAAAGAGTGTAGGAAATTATTAAAAATACTTGCGCAGTATTTTTCTATTGATCTACTCTGGGTGAGAGGACTTAGTATAATAACATTAAAGGTAACTGTAAAGCAGATGAGTTAACTAGATTGGGCTGCTCGCTCCAAATTAGTACGGAGAAGGTCGACATACCTATGCCCTTGATAACATGTAAACATTTAATAGATAGACACACCATTAGGTTAGGTTGGTTAGGTTGAAGCGGTTGTCTTATGGGACACACTCAGGCTCATAGCCCATTGTGATGCCGCGTGGGGGAGCTTTCCCTATTTCTCCTAAAACCATTGTGCGCTTTTCAAAAATTTGAGAAGATCTCCTATTTCTGTGGAACTGAGATCTTCCAATTCGTTAAAAAATTGTTTGCCTAAAATAGCAAATCTCCGTCTGGATAGAGCAGGACAATGGCACAGAAGGTGCAAGATTGTCTCCTCCTCTTCCTCATCGAGACAACTTCTACAGAAGTCGTGTGTTTGCACACCCATCCTTTGGGCGTGCCTACCTATTAGGCAATGTCCCGTTATGACTGAAATCAGTGTGCTAAGATTGTGTTTGTTTTGGCTTAGCAAAGATTCTGTGCGTTTAGCACTAAGAGTCGGCCACAGTTGACGGGCGATTTTGCAGGTGGCTTCATTGCGCCATCTCACGTTTGCTTTCCTTACGATTCCTTCGAGGATAAGTAGCTTACATGTTTGTAAGGGAATGCCTATGTCGTTGTCTATGCACTCATCGGTCAACTTGGTGCCGAGTCTCGCTAGTTCATCGGCTCTACAGTTACCCTCAATGTCGCGATGGCCAGGAACCCATATTATCCTTAGGCGAAATGACTCAGCCATCTCGTTAAGAGATGTGCGGCATTTCATGGCTACCTTGGAGGTTGTCGACTGTTTTGTGAGGGATTTTATCGCCGCCTGGCTGTCAGTGAAAATGTGGATGTCCTTTCCAGATATCGTATCACACTGTACCAGTGTCGCGGCTTTCGTTATTGCCATCAGTTCGGCCTGAAAGACACTACAGTAGTCGGGGAGCCGAAAACTGAAGGAGATCCCCAGATGCTCGGAGTATACACCTCCGCCCACCTTTCCCTCGAGCTTTGAGCCATCTGTGTATACATGGATAGACTCGCCCTGTCTTACATCGTCCCGTTCCCACTCTTCCCTTGAGGGTAGGAGGGTCGTGAACGATGTAATGGCAAGTGTGGGCGGGAGTGCATAGTCCACCAACCCGGGAATCTCCGAAGTGCCAGCCAGGATTTTGCCGTGACCGTAGCTCTTATTTGACCACTTGCTTAGAGTGTTCAGCCTTATTGCCGTGCTGCGCGCGATATATTTTGCCTGCAAATCTACTGGCAGGAAGTTTAATGTCGCATATAATGCTTTCGATGGTGTGGTTGACATCGCGCCAGTTATGAGAACAGATGCTAGTCTTTGAACCTTGTCAAGTTTTTTGATGTTCACCCCCTTCTCAAGGGCATTCCACCATATTACAATGCCATAGTAGAGAATAGGCCTAACCACTGCTGTGTACAGCCAGTGTACCATTCTGGGTTCCAATCCCCATCTCTTCCCAATTAGCCTTCCGCAGGAGTACAACGCCATCATGGATTTGCGTACTCTATCTGCGACTGTGAGCCCCCAATTTAGCTTTCTATCCAGTATAAGTCCTAGATATTTCGCCTTTTCTGTTACTCTGAGTGGTTTCCCTCCTAGGAGTATGTGTTTTAGAGCAGGTGTTTTATGTTTCCTGCTAAATAGTATCAGATCCGTTTTCTCCGGATTTACTTCAAGTCCTCGACTTTTACACCAGAGTGATAGTCTATTGAGGGATCTTTGTTGAAGATCGCATAAAGTTGGAAGGTGCTTCCCCGAGATTGCTATAACAATATCATCGGCATATGAGATTATTTTCCCTCCCATTTTTTCAAGTTCTTGAAGAAGATTATTGACAGTTAAGTTCCACAGAAGTGGAGATATTACCCCACCTTGGGGTGTACCCCTGATCGGGAATTTCTTGGCGGATGTGTCACCCAACTTTGCGATTATTGTTCGCCCAGTTAGCATTCGTTCTATAAACGAGACTAGTGCCCTGTTTACACCCATTTCCGTTAGCGAAGTTGTAATAGCCTCCGGATGAATGTTATTGAAGGCACCCTCGATGTCCAGAAAGGCAGCGAGGGTGTATTCCTTATAGTGAAGTGATTTCTCAATCGTGTCGACTAGCGCGTGGAGCGCTGTTTCCACTGATTTGCCTTTGCTGTATGCGTGTTGGGACGGTGATAGCTTATTGCCAATTTCTCCTTTGATATGCATATCTAGTAAACGCTCTAGGGCTTTTAACAGAAAGGATGATAAGCTAATCGGCCTGAAGTCCTTCGGTTTCGTGTATGTGGTTTTTCCTCCCTTGGGAATGAATACCACTTTTACTTCCGCCCATTTTTTGGGGATATAATTGAGTTGTATCGCCGCCTTGAAGATTAAGGCGAGTATAGGTGCGATCATATCTCTTGTATGTTGCAGATCAGCGGGGATGATTCCGTCTGGACCTGGCGATTTGTAAGGTCTGAAGCTGCCAATGGCAAAGTTTATGTTATCCTCCGTTATGAAATCTGTTGGGGGATTCCCGTTGTGAACTGTGGTTTGAGTTCTACTGTCTTTGTTGCAGAGACAACCCGGAAAGTGTGTCTGCATTAGTAATTCTAGTGTTTCTGCACTGCTAGTTGTCCAGTTGCCGTTCTCTTTTATGAGGTAGCTAGGGTTGCTTGGGCTCGTTGATAGGACTTTCCGGAGCCTGCTGGTCTCCGAAACACTTTCTATCTTTTGACAGAAATCTCTCCAAGACGCTGTTTTTGCTGCCCTTATGGCATACTTAAATCTACGTTGACATTCTTTGTATCTATCCCACGAGTTAGTTCTCTTCGCTTCGTTATACATAGTTCTACACTCCCTTCTAAGGTCTGCTATGTCAGTGGACCACCAAGGGGGTTTCGGTTTGCCTCTTCTTGTTCTTTGAGGACATGCTGCTTTCGCAGCTTGTTGAAATGCTGAGGTTATCTCGTCAACCGCTGTGTCGAGCTGTAGCTCGGAGTCAATTTGGTATGTCGCGCCAGAAAGTTTGCTGGCCAGTGTGGTTTCAAACACGCCCCAGTTTGTGCGTCTGCGGTTTATGACCGGCTTGCACTTCTTAGTTGGTAATGAAATATTGTACATTAGGTACCTATGATCTGAGAAGGAGTTGTCTTTAGACACTCTCCATTCTTGTAAGATTTGCGCCCCTTGTTCATTGACACAAGTGATGTCTAGAACTTCCCTTCTTGTAGTAGTTACAAAGGTAGGGGTATTGCCTATATTGCTGATATAAAGATTGTTGCACATAATGAATTCAAAAATGTACTCACCGCGTGCATTTGTGTCTGAACTACCCCAGACATGATGATGTGCGTTTGCATCTGCTCCCAGTATGAATGGGGTACCGCATCTTGATGCTTGCTCAGTTGCACTTCTTATGAGCGGTGATGGAGGTGGTTGCTCCGCGTCATGTGCCATGTATGAGGAGGCAAGCCATATCGTCCTTCCGCAGGACTCCACCGATATGATGACGTTATCCGCATCGCTAAATTGTATTAGTAAATAAACATTAATACATTTCTTTGCTAGTATACACGACCTGGGTTTACCTTTGTCAGTGACATAGATCAATTTGTATTCTTTATTGCTCAAACCGCAAACCTGATCTTTTATGACCCATGGTTCTTGGATGAGCACTATATCCTCTTCTCTTTCTGCGAGACGGAGGATGAGTGCGGCCGAGGCCGCCTTACTGTGGTGAAGATTGATTTGAACAACCTTCACCATCGCTTGTATGCGTTATTGAAAGGCAGCCAACCACGGTTTGGTCGGCGTTCTCTTCATCGGATGTAGGGGGGAGAGACTCCTCATCCTCCATAGCGGAGAAGTCAGAGTACTCCCCCATATCCTCTAAGGTGACCCTTTCAAAGAGTTCACCAACCATGCCGGAGTTGGATGCCACCTCATCGTTGTCTGTGACTTCGTTCGCCTCTGCAGATGTGGTCGTATTTCCTGTGGAGGTGTTCTTATTAGCTACATCCTGTCTGTAGACATGGAGAGTTAGTGATTGGAAGCCATAGTTTATCTTCCAGTTTCTTTTGGCGAGTGGGTCTAGTGATTCCTCGTTTAGGATTATCACTGCTAGTCTTCTTTTGCCGTCCACTTCGCCAATCTTTGCTACCTTCCAGTCGCTGGTAGGTAGCTCAGGGTTGCCTAGTTTAATGTGTTCCAGTACTTCCTCTGTGTCAGTATGGAAGTCTGGTATCCAGGCTCTCGATCTTGGCCGGTTGGGAATGTCTTCTCGAGGAACGACATCAAGACGAGCCCCCGGCCAAGGTACCCCTATGCGATTAATCGCCAGGGTGTAGAGGTCTACGGATCGCTGATCAGCGCACCTTATTAGTTTGACGCGGGATTGAAACCATCCCGCATCCGAGCAGCTGGGTGGAGGTCCTGGATTCTCTTTCAGGATGTCCCTGTACACCTTCCAAAGACTCCTGTTTATCAGGTCCCAGTTTTTTTGCGAGATCGCACCATCATGGGAACTGCGATCAATCACCGCCCGTATGTAGCTTTCTTTCGCTATATCCGCGAAGGACTTCTTTGCCGTAACATTTATCGTCTGAGTGGCGAGCATCTTGGTTCTTTTGGCTACAGCCGATGCCCCTTCACTCGATCGTTTGCGTTTGCCTTACGCAGAGTCTATTTTGGCCTTCTCCCGGTGTTCGGTGATGAAAGCTTCAGCCCACGCCTTGGAGTCTGACTGTTCCTCAGTCAGGTCCTCTAGTTTGATGTCCTTCAGTCTCTCCAGGATTCTGAAGGCGGATCGCCTGGTACGATAGTACCTTTCTGAGGCACTTATTTGCTTCCGGGGGTGGGTACTACCCGGGGCAGTGATAGTGTCAGAAGGGCCGGCACCAGGAGCCATTGGCTGAGCCATGTGGTCCGGTGCTGCCGACGTTGCTGTGGGTGTTACTCCTCCCGGAGCTCCCGTGTCACCTGGAGTGACAGGGACAGCAAGATCCGCTTGTCTTTTGACAGGGCAGATTTTGCTTCCCGAGAGTTGTGTAGCGAGGGGGGGTCTACTGCTGGCACCAGACGTGGATGGAGTGTTATCCCCAACTTGTCTTATGACAGGGTTGGGGTTGTTGGTATGGGGGCCAGCAGGAGTCCTCGCTGCCGTGGAGGCAGTCCCTGAAGGGACGGAGCGGGAGCCAGGGGTCTAGCTTAGCCAAAGGTTTCGCTCCGCTTGTGTAACTGGTCTTCTTTGTGGGAAGACCTGACCTTCCCGAGGGGTTAGGTTTTTGTTTGGTTGTGCCTTGGTTTTCCGAGGCTAGGTGTTTTTTATTCATTTTTTATATTCATAATCGTCCGCGCTGCTCGACGTGGCAAGCGTGGCGGACTAAGTTTTTTAGGGGGGGAAAGGGGAAACGTCGACCATGGCAGTCCCCTCTACCATGGCAAGGTCATTTTACCTCCTGAGGTGACCCAGTTTCAGGAGGGCGCCGTTAGAATACAGCCGGATACCCCTGGCTGCAAACCATCCATTGGGCACGGTGACGCGTAACACCCTGGATTAGGGGGGGACAGGGGAAAGAAGTGATAGGATACCAGGCTAAGGAGTGACAGTGGGATCGTCGGTACGGTCATCTCCGCATGGTGATTGAAGGGCCACCACCACCGTTTTAACGGATGGGTGGCTAGCCAATACCCATAGGGAGCTTCCCTCTTAGTTCGTGGTGGTTTATCCTCCATGAATATGGGTGTTAAACCAACACTTAAGCCTCATCCCCGCGGCAAGGAGACCAACATGATGAGGAGACACACCATTACTGTTGCAAATTCCAACTGGAGATTGCTCGGTCTCGCTTTTCTGGACGACATTGTGAATGTTGCGAATCTCAAACTAACTAGTGTACCCAGATTTTTAAGAGCCACACAATAGTTAAGAGAGGATCAAGGAGAGTAAGGATAGGATAGTTCGGGTGGTATTTCACGAGCTCAACGAAAACAACAAAGAACGTCGCCTTCAAATTGCTTATCAGCATCTCTACCGCCATCGAGCAACACGCGGTCATAAGCAGCGCGTTTTGTACCGAATCGTCACGGAAGATGAGAAACTGTGCCTACACATCAATATGAAGTAAAGAACTCCAGCAGATACGCCAAAGTCGAGAGTCAAGCCAGATCGTCATCCAAAGAAGATCATTATATGTGTTCGGTGGGAGTGGGAGGGCATGGGGAACTGGGAAATGCTCGAAAATCTTTTACGATTTTTTCCGCATAACTCAATAGGGATGAGTTATAGGGCCAATACATATTATTTGATGTTATTGGGTGAGGAAATTCCGAACAATAATAGAAGAAGACGGATGAAAAAGAGCAATGAAACCTAGCCCCAATACGCTTAAAATATTTACTGACGGCTCGAAAATATTAGACGGAGTAGGTGCAAGAATTTATTGCGCAGAGCTAGTAATCAGACAGCCGTTCAAGCTACCTGATCAATGCAGTATCTTTCAAGCAGAAGTCTGTGCTGCTCACAAATACATCGAGTAACTACAACATAAATATATGTGTTGACAGTTTCTATATCTAGAAAAGAAAGCAGGATTATCAGGTATACTGACAGGCCACAATTTGTGAGTGACACACGCACACAAGAAAGGAATTACAAACAACGGTAACTGCAGATTTTCCAGTGAACTGAAAGAGAGAGATATTTTAGAACACCTTCCATGTTCGTGCCCTGCACTGGCTAGAACACAAATTAAATACCTAGGAGCTTCACAATATGAGAAGTTGGAATATATTTCGGGGTTGGAGCTTCAGAGTTTACTTATATTCGCAAAAGACGTAAACTTAGTACAAGATGTCTTCAATAAAGAAACGTAAAAGTCTAGCTCCATCTGGTACCACGAAGGAGCTAACCAGGTCAACCTAACCTAAAATATCAAGAAATAATATTTGTGGGTTGAAAAAAATTGTGAATAGCAAAATGAAATAGCAAATGAACTTCTTACCTATTTTTATTTTTTCTTCAGCTTTTGAGTATAGCCATATTCAACATTCTGTAAAATATGTAAAGTGGCCAAAACTTGGTTTTATGGTTACAGCTTAAGTGACCACACATCTGATCGAATATGTCCACAGCACCTTCTGTTTCGCTATTATTACTGACTTACTGGATACGGAGCAACGGAAAGCTTGTCATGCATCGTGGAAAACAAAAGAACAGTATTTTAAGGCTTTGGCTTGTAGCTTATAAGAGTGAGATTTTCGTGGAATCCAAAAAGAAGTATCCTAACACGATGTGCTGAATTATGTTTAAACTCTACAGGAATTTCTTGTTTATTACTTCAAATGGTTTCAATAAGAGTTGAGTTGTACGATGATTTAAGCAATTGCTTAGCTAGCGGTATAGAAGTAAACCAGTTATCGGCAGTTAAATTGCGATTGGTCCCATGTATAGTCCTTGTAAGCAGCTTTTAATAGTAAGACCCCAATATTTAATTTATGGTTGTACCGGAGTTTTTTCTCAAATACGGTCAGGTACCAATCATATACTTCGATCTTACATCGCACATGAGGAATGGACAACGTCCCCTGAACGCCGTCTTGTTCATCTACTGCAGTGGTCACCAACCTTTTCAATGTGTTGAGCTACTTTCAAGATTTTGAAATAAACAGCGAGCTACTTGCACAAGCCAACATAAATTAAATAATACACAGTTGTATTCGACATACAATACATGTAATATACGTTCTATATATAATCAACTTATGACTTATAGTGCTTATACTTATGCATAACTACATCCATGTTCACACCTATCAATCGTAACAAAATTTTTTGCAGTCATAATGGCAAATCACAAGCGACTTAAAAAAACAACAAAACAGTAATAGTACATTATTATATAAATAAAATATGGGCAGATAAAAAGAGCATATTCAATGAGAAGGTTGACATTTTGACTTATCGATAATTTTTTTAATATTTGCAGTATAATTTGATACAGTCATTCGAATACAGTTATCCAAATGTATATCTGTAAGCCGATTGCGGTATTTATTTTTAATAAATTTCATATTGGAAAAAGAAGATTCACACAAATAAGTTGAACTGAATAACGCTTCCACTTTCAACGCAACACGACATAAAACTGAATACTTATCTTTTCGTACTAAAGTCCATATACATTTCGTATTTAAACCTAAAGATTTTAAAGTCAAGTCACTTTGAAAAGCAATCAGTTCCATTTCTGTCACAGCAATGTCTTCGCTAAAGTTGTTCATAACACAAGTTGCAAACTGTTGTATATCAATGTCCAATTTTGCTGAAATCCTTGAAACGATTTTTGAAGTTTTCCTTCACGTTAGAAACTATTTCCATATGATATTTACTGTCATAGGGCTCTAATAGATTTTTGGATATCTTTTCGGAAAGAATAGGAAAATGCTTAGTATCGCGGTTTTTTAGGTTTTTTACCAAAATTCAAGTTTTGTAATAAATGCATTTATATCAGAAATCATTTCCGGTAATTCTTTATCCCTGCCTTGAAGCTGCAAGTTAAGCTCATTTAATTTCTCTGTAATGTCCACAAGAAAACCAAAATCTCTGAGCCAAGTCGAATTTTCCAGTTCAGGAATCGGTTCATCGCGTTCTTTGAAAAATTGGAGTATAGCAGGCAGGACATCATTGAAACGTTTAAGCACTCGTCCTCTGCTTAACCATCGCACTTCAGAGTGAAGAAGTAGCTGTCCGTATTGACAGTCAATTTCATCAGCCAAGGTTTTAAATAATCTTCTTTGTAACGCTTGAGCTCTAATCTTGTTCACAATTTTCACCACCAGTTTCATAACGTTGTTCAAGTTTAGAAAATTTCCACATAATGCTTGCTGATGTATAATACAGTGGTAACTAAGAAATTGTGGAAAACTTTCATCCTTATGACATAGCGCCACGAGCCCCTTATCACAACCCACCATAGCTGGAGCACCGTCAGTTGTCAGGCCTACCATTTTTTATATTGGAATTTTCTCAGAAGAGATGAGATTTTTTAAATGAGAAAACAGCTCTAGCCCAGTAGTATGTCCTTTGAGTGGAATAAACTTCAAAAGATCTTCTTTAATTGTAAAATCACTAAAAGCCATCCTGACAAATATGGCCATCTGTGAGGTGTCAACTACATCTGTTGATTCATCCAGTTGCAGTGAAAAATAAATACAGTTATCTAAGTCACTTCTTAACTGTAAAAAAATATCATTGCTCATTACTTCTACTCGCCTCATCACTGTATTAGCAGAAAGTTGCATAGATTTTATAGCAGACACTATTTCGTCTTTATTTCTAAAGTTGGCGAATAAAGAATCTGCAGCTTCCAAAAATGCTTGTTTTATGATTTCCCCGTCTTCATAAGGTTTTTTCTTTTGTGCAATTATCTGGGAAACACAATAAGATGCTTCAGTTGCAGCCTTATTTTTGTCGATTGTTTTCAAAAATATTGACTGTTGTCCAATTAACTGGATTTTTAAATGTTTCAGTTTTTCTTTTCTGGTGACAGAATTTAACGGGAATGCCTTCTCAAAATTCAAATGTACAGTTTTATGATGCCTCTCAATATTTCCTTTTTTAGGAACTGACACAGATGTATTACATAACAAACAAACACTTTTGCCTTTAACTTTTGTGAAGAAGTATTGTTCTTCCCATTCCGAATGGAAATGGTATGTCTTCGCCTTCTTACTACTGCTTGCCATAATGTTTCGAACTCTAACCCAACCGCTGCACGCAGAACGTTGATAATGCCGTTCAGTATTAAACTGAGCGCAATGTCGACGTGCATTGCGTATATATAAAGTCAAAAAATTCTCGAACACGCTAATCGGTTCCAGCCGATCCTAGAACGGAGACGCGCCTTCGCGTCGTGTTTGTCGGCGGGAAATCGCTTACCGCAGTGTTGCCGCTGTTTATCTATTTTTTATGAAAATTTCTGAAATTTGCTAATACTGGTATGATTTTCAGACTTTTGGATTTTTTGCAACGTGAGCAGCGCGAGCTACCAGAATTGCCTTTGCGAGCTATCGGTACCTCGCGATCGACGGGTTGGCGACCACTGTAGAGAATCAAGACGAGGTTGTCAGCTATCCAACTGAATTCTTGAAGTCGCTTGATTTTCCAGGCATGAAAATGTGCGTACCCATCATTCTCCTTCGAAACATAAACCCACCACGACTTTGCAACGAAATCAGACTCTTAGTCAAGAAAGTGATGAACAATGTTATCGAGGCAACAATTTTGGCTGGAAAATTCAAATTGAAGACGTACTGTTGCTACGTATCTCAATGATCCCGACAGATATGCCATTCGGATTGAAACGTTTACAATTCCCGGTGCGACTCGCTTTCGCAATGACTATTAACAAAGCACAAGGACAATCGTTACAAGTATGTGGATTAAATTTGGAGAATCGATGCTTCTCACATGGACAGCTCTATGTGGCTTGCTCACGTGTCGGAAAACCTTCTGATTTATTCGTCTACGCACCAGATGGAAAAACGAGAAATATTGTGTATCCCATAGCACTTCAATAAACATCGAATTGAAACTAAACGAAATAAACAAAATCAATAAAATGGTTTAGAATGAATTGAATATTTGTGTACTGATTTTTCTTTAAAGTAATTTTTCATAAATTTATTTTAGTTGTTGGCGTAGCTACGCTAAGTTTTAAAAAAACACACGTAAAATTCAAAAAAAATGCATGAAATTTGTATTTAAATTGATAGTACAACCCATATAATTTAATGCTTGAAGATTATTTCACGCAAATGTTGACCGGGACTGTGCTTCAAATGGTCCATCCGCTTAGTCCAATTTGATTTAATGTTGTGTTGTGTTATATCGCACGATCTGGGTGGCCAATTGACATTGTTACGCGTGCTGAGTGGCATGTGGCACCGACTTGCTGAAACCACAAGTCATGCAAATCAAGCTCTTGCATTTTGGGCAAAAAAACGTTGGATATCATTTCACGGTAGCGCTCACCATTCACAGTTACGTTACGGTTCGCAGCATCTTTGAAGAAGTACGGTCCAATGATACCTCCAGCCCATAAACCGCACCAAAATGTGACCTTTTCTGGATACATTGGTAGCTCTCGCAAAACTTCTGGCTAATCTTCACTCCAAAATTGACAGTTCTGCTTATTTACGTACCCATTGATCCAAAAATGAGCTTCGTCGCTGAACACTGTAGTATGATTATAAGTCGGATATGCCTTAACATTAATATTCATAAACATTTTGTTTTGGCTTTTATTTTATTGTCCACTTATGCATTCACTGTGCTGTGCCGTTTTAAATAGAGTATCATATTTCTTAAAAGGTTCATTACACTTGAAAGTAAACGCAAACATAGCTAACGTAATTATTTTATGCGCGGCGCGTGAATGCTAGAATCATATTACACAAGTACACACCGAAAAATTGTTGTTGGCTTGCATTGATAAAAATTACTATAAAAACGCTTGTACTTAGTATGTAAGACACAAGAAAGAAAATAATCGTTTCACAAACTGGATGACTAGCTTGGAACGACAAATAAATAAATATATATTATTTAACTCAAATAAATATACTTTCTTTACATGGCGATCCTGCCAGCTTGAGCATTAATTTTGCTAAGCTATAAAATGCAAGTTTCTTGCACAAACAAGATCCTGCCAGCTTGAGCATTAATTTTGCTAAGCTATAAAATGCAAGTTTCTTGCACAAACAAAAAGCAAAATATTGCATGAGTGCTGACGATATCTGCACCAAAAAGCACAAAATATTAAGTCCTGACGTGATCAGCCAAAACGATCCGTCAGCTGCGGAAGGAAGAACTTACTTGGTTAAGCCATTACAACCAAAAAATAGATTAACAACCGAGGTCAAGGGCCGCAGCCAATCTCCTTGGAGGAATATAGGAGACGAAACGGCCTCAACAAAACATCAAAAGAGGTTTCCATCCTAAAGAGGGAAATCAGATACTCATCAGGGAGGTAAACCAGCAGCCACCACCATCCTGGGAAAAAGCCAGCGCAATCTGGGAGCGCATAACCAAACTGGAATTCCTGCTCCAGCAGAGGAAAGAATTTAAGTAAAATACTGTGCATGATTGAATGCAGACAGTTAGAGTCTGTAAGCGTTAACCGCTCGAGACAAAAATAATTTTCTTTTACATAAATTAAAGTTAAACAACTTTGGCTTCTGTTTGCCTTATAAAAAAAAAATTTTTGACTGTAAAAATTACTCAGAAGGTCATTTTATGAAAATGTTTTAATATGTTAAATATAATATGCTTACTTAATAAATGAATTAACTTGAAAAAAAAAAAAAATTTTTTAAATCCAATGTAAAAAAAAAAAAAATTATACATACATTATATACATTATACATTATTACATTGCATAAATTATTTGATTTACGGTATAAGGTCCCCAATAGATAGTCTTTCAGAAATGGGAAAAACCTTATCAAAAGTTGATAAACCCAATGCCAATGTAGTAAACGAAGTAGTCGTTAACACTGGTTTAAATTTAGTAGAAATTTGCTTAATTATAATCACAGTCGTAACCTTATTGATATTAGCATTAAAATTATATGCTATGCATAATAAAAAACTAAAGAAAAAGTATATGAGTAGATCTAATGAGTTAGACAAAATATGAACAAATGGTCCGAAATTCATAAAACTTTACTGATAGAAAAGGAAAATTTCAAAAAATCGTTTAAATGTATCAATAAAAATATACAAATAAAACAGGAAACAGTTAAAAAACATTTAGAAAATTTAGTATTAGCATTAGAATCAATTAGAAATTTAACTTATATAAATTTCGAGCGACTCACAAAGGATCATCAAAAAGAAGCTCTTGACATATTTTGGCAACTACGAGATCAGTTAGTAAAAGTTTTAGCCAAATACAACATTCAACAGGAAGTATCTCATTCAATCAATGAGAAAATTTCAATAAATATTATTGAGAACCCACCAGCTAAGCTTGAAGCAGTTTCCTCAGAAACAGATTATCCAGTTACTAATTCAGAAATAGAGTCAGAAGAAGAAGGCGAAATGACACAAACAGTTGTGGAATTTCTCAACACGGCTGCAAAGCTAGTGACTGAATTCCATGGTAAACCAGAAAATCTACGATCATTCTTAGATTCCTTAGAATTAGTTGAAGTGATCAAGGGTGAGCACGAAACTGTTGCTGTTTCACTCATAAAAACAAAATTAAAAGGGAATGCCAGAAATCTCATAGACACAGAAACAACAATCTCTGAAATAATCACAAAACTTAACAGGTCAGTTAAAGGAGAATCGGTAGAAGTATTAACTGCAAAAGTAATGAGTATCAGACAGAACAACAAACCAGCTAATAGTTATTGTAATGAGATAGAAGCTCTTACAAAAAACTTAGAAAATGCCTATATCACAGATGGGTTGTCGGCAGAACTCGCAAGCAAATACTCGACACAAACTGCAGTAAAAGCATTGACCAAAAACTGCAGCATTGAAAAAGTCAAATTAATAATGGAAGCTGGCCATTTTAACAATATGAACGATGCGATAAGCAAATTCATTGGTAGCTGTACTGAAGCTACAGGACAACAAAACACAATACTACATTTTGGTCAACGACCATTCAATGGACGATTTGCCAGAAATGGAAGGTTCCAAAGAAGAAACAACTTCCCTAGAAATCAAAATCGTTCAAATTTTGATAATTTAGGAAATAATAATCAAAATAGAAATCGTTACCGACAAGGCAGACCAAATTTCAACCGGAACATGACACACAATGTACGAGTTGACCAATCGGACGAAAACAACTCGGAAAACTAATCTATTCCTCTAAGATACATACGCTTAACCTTAACTTTAGCATTTTTGTACAACTTAAAATAGCAGATTTAAATACAAACATTACACTACTTGTAGATACTGGCGCAGATATATCACTCTTAAAATTCAATAAATCCACTTTTAAAAAAATAAACACAAAACACATTACAGCATTAAGCGGTATAGGGCAAGGCAAAATCAGTTCTATTGGTACAATATTTTTTGATTTAAAATTTACGAAATTTTTAATTCCACATAAATTTCACGTTATCCCGGATAACTTTCCAATTCCATGTGATGGTATAATAGGCATGGTGTTGACGCGGATCGCTTAAAGAAAACACACCGTTTCGTTTCAAATAGATTCTTATATTAATTTAACAATAAGCGCGGTTGCATTTATATACATTCTCTAAAGCGGTAAGTTATGCGGTAAAAACATAAGCGGTAAAATATGCAGTAATTGCGGAATGAATAACAAGCAGTAAATAAAATCTAAGTTCAAAGACCTAATTAAACAGTAATATGTACCTACGCATGTACATACGTGTAAGAAAAGGATATGCGGTAATTGCGGGATGAATAACAAAAGCAGTAAATAAAATCTAAGTTCAAAGACCTAATTAAACAGCAATATGTACCTACGCATGTACATACATACGTGTAAGAACAAAGGATATAGCAGAAAATAGAATATAATAAAAGCGATTAAGTGTTTACATTGCTGACATTAACCCTTAAGTAATATTATAAAAATTAAAACTGAAATTAAATGCATAGACGGACTCAACATACCGCCGCCCTTGAATTATCTCAATAAGTTCAATATAGAAAATTACAAATTATAGGAAAGAAAAATATGAAAAGCTTAATAACATTTATGATGAATCGGTAGTTTCTTCGTGAAATAAGTCTCCTTTCGTTGGTAGAGGGCAGAGCTTTACTATGGGCCGAACTAATTCGCCATGCGGAGTTTTCAGGGTAACCACTCTCACGCGTCCATCGGCGCCAGGGTGGCATTTAATAACACGTGCCAGCGTCCACTTCGTCGGAGGGGTAGGTTCGTTGAAGACTGCAACTACATCACCTTCTTCGATGTTGCGTGAAGGGCGAAGCCACTTGGCACGACGTTGCAAGTTGACGAGATATTCGTCTCTCCAACGGCGCCAGAAATGCTGTCTCATGGCAGAGATCGCTTGCCACCGCTGACGCAGATTTCCACGGAGCCCTTGACCCTCAGGCTCCGGGATAGATTTAAGCGGTTCACCGACAATGAAGTGGCCAGGCGTAAGTACCTCTACATCACCAGCGGCTGCAGAATTGTCACAGAGTGGGCGGGAGTTGACGCAGGCTTCTACTTCTGTTATCAGTGTGTTGAACTCTTCGTAGGACAGAAGAATTTCGCTCATAACACGTTTCAGATGATATTTTACTCTTTTTATTCCAATCTCCCAATACCCCCCCATATGAGGCGCGGACGGAGGGTTGAAACGCCATTCGATGTTAGAGTCTGCAAAAAACGAACGGAGTTTGGTATCAGCCATACACCTTTCAAACGCAATTCGAAGCTCCTTCTCGGCCCCGACGAAATTCGTCCCATTGTCAGAAGAAATGACCTTGCAAAAACCTCTGCGGCTTACAAATCTTTGAAAGGCATTGAGGAAACTCGATGTTGATAGATCTCCAACAAACTCTAAATGCATCGCCCCGGTGCACATGCAAATAAAAGCGCAGATATAACCCTTGGTGGCTTTCGCTCCTCTCCCATGAGTGAACTTGTAAGAATATGGTCCAGCAAAATCGACAGCAGCGTGGATGAAACAGCGTGCGTAGGTGGTGCGGATCGCAGGTAAATCCCGCATTGATTGTGCGGCAAGATTGCGGTTGAGACAGGTGCACTTTACGCATTTGCGATATGTGCTACGAATTAGGCTGCGGGCGCCAATAACCCAATATCGACGTTGCAGGATGGTTTGCATGATGCGGGGTCCAGCGTGTAATGTAATTTCGTGAATATCGCGAATGATCAGTTTCGCAAGTGGGCAGTTTTTGGGCAGGATAATCGGATGTCTTACATCAGCAGCTACTTCAGCGTTCTTGATCCTACCTCCTACTCGCAAGACGTTTTTCCCATCGAGATATGGCTGCAATGTCAAAATACTACTCCGAAGCGGAATCGGCTTTCTTCTGTTGCAAAGAGAAATTTCATTAGAAAAATACAGTGATTGTGTATACCTTATCAAGCGTAGTTCAGCTTCGGATAGCTCTTGACAGCAGGGAGGACCGACCCGTTTAGCAGCGTTGATTCGTGTCTTAACACGAGCGTTGACGAAAAACCTTAACACGTAAGCAATGATGCGGCGCAGCTTGGAATACGATGAATATTTCATCAATACCGGCCAGTGGTCATCTGAGCTCGTAGCATGGGCGACGACCTTGCTACGAACGCCCAACTGAGTTGTGTGTTGCGAAGATGATAACTTCCAGAAATGATCAGGACCTTTTAAGAATTCAGGACCAGACCACCATAGTTTTTGATGCAGTAGTTCGGACGGAGTTACACCTCTAGAAGCGCAATCTGCTGGATTCAGTTCAGAGCGGATATGATTCCAACATTCAGGCGGTAAGACTTCTTGGATGTCAGCAACGCGATTGGCAACGAAGGTTATCCACTTACTAGGATGCGCCTGAAGCCATGCCAATGTAATAGTGGAGTCAGTCCAAGCATAGATCGGATAGCGGAGATCACCCCAGCTATGTAACACGCTTCGCGCCAATTTTGCAGCAAGATGTGCAGCGCACAATTCTAAGCGTGGCAGGGTTGTTGTTTTAAGTGGTGCTACCTTAGTCTTCGACGAGATCAGCACAACGGTAATACTGCCGTCGTTGTGTAACGTGCGCGCGTACATTACGGCAGCGTAAGCGCGTTCGGAAGCGTCAGCGAAAATATGTAGCTCAGTGAACGACTCACCTGCTCCTGAGCCAAACCAGCGACTTATCTTCAAACTCGATAGCAGTAGTAGTTCCGAGCGATGTTGTCGCCACTGTGCTGCGATGCAGTCTGGAACAACGTCATCCCAACCGACACTCATACGCCAGATCTCCTGAAACCACATCTTTGACCTTATGGTCGCTGGAGCGAGCAGACCCAATGGGTCGAAAAGTGTGCTAGCATCAGACAAGAATGTTCTCTTCGGTAAAATAGTGGATGGTTGATTCAGCTTAACTGAGAACGTGAAGTAGTCCTCCTCTGTATTCCATATCAGGCCCAAGGCATGGACATCTTTAGTATCGACTAGGTAGTGTGATATATTCTCCGATGCGTTCGAAACATTTTCAGAAAGTTCCGCACAATTAGACGCCCATTTTCGAAGTTCGAAGCCCCCTTCCTTCAGTATTTCGGAGACGTTTCGTTGTAAACTTAGCAGCTCTTCTTTAGAAGACGCACCAGTGAGGAGATCATCCATGTAAAAGTCCTCATGGATGATGGCAGCAGCCTTCTCGCAAATGTGTGAAGAATATTTTGCGGTTTGTTGCAGCGATTTAACGGCTAAGTAGGACGCAGCGGCAACACCATAAGTAACGCGCAACATGCGATAATCTTTTATGGGTAACGTCGGGTCACGACGCCAGACAATGCGTTGTAGATCGAGGTTTTTCGTGGACATGCATATTTGGCGGTACATTTTCGCGATGTCCGCGGTTACTGCGTAGCGATGTGTTCTGAAACGAGTTAGAATTGAATATAAATCTGGTTGCAATTGGGGACCAACAAATAATGCATCGTTCAACGAATTCCCGGTGGTGGTTTTGGCGGACGCATTGAACACGACTCTCAATTTAGTCGTGACGCTTGACTCTTTTACAACGGGGTGATGCGGCATATAAAACGTTTGATCCGTTGGCGGTGGTGCAAGTTCCATGTGCTTCATGTCGATGAGTTCTTGTATGAACTCATTGTAGCGTTGGCGTAGGTCGTCATCTCGCGCAAGCCTTTTTTCGAGGCTTAGTAGACTTCGAACAGCATAACTTCGCGATGCTCCCAAGGGTACGTCAGATTTCAGCGGCAGCTCTACTATAAATCGACCGTCAGGTGACCTTCTGTGCGTTTTTTCGAAAAGCTCTTCACAATAGCGTTCTTCGTAGGTGAGGTGGGCCTTTTTCGGTGCTTCTTCTAACTCCCAAAGTCTAGTGAGTGCTCGATCTAAATGGACTTCACAATGCAGAGACTGTAAGCCGTGCGAAGGGGATTCGGATCCATCGACATTTCCAAACAGCGTCCAACCGAAAACCGTTCGTTGAGCCAAGGGCGTACCGGGTGGCCCCTTACGAATCTCCGAGCAGAGGAGCTGTCCCATGACGTCCATTCCGACCAAGATATCGATACGCCCGGGTTTCATGAAGTGCTGATCGGCTAAAAGTAGATCTTGTATGTGCGGCCACGCCGACACCTTCAAGGGCTGTGTTGGCAAATCACTTGTGATTTTAGGCAGAATCAATGCGTCAACAGTAAAGCATTGGGCTGAAAAATGAGATGATAATGAAAGTAATACTTCACCTCTAGAGCGTATCCCTTGGGAGGAACCAATTCCAGAAATCAATATTGCGGACCCTCTTCGCGGTAATCCCAAGCGTTGTACACATGACTCGGTTACGAAGGAAGCATGCGAACCAGAATCAAACAGCAAGCGAGCGGGTTGCCAATGACCAGAGCAATCGCGTACCTTGACCAAGGCGGTTGCCAACAGCACAGTCCTTTCTCTTGGATGAGGCTGGTTGGGATTGGCATTCAAATATGAAGACGTACAGGCAGCAGCGATGTCTGTGGAAGGACCGTTAGCGGATGAAACGGTTGCGTTCGTTTGATGCATGACGTCTGCGGCGGAGGAGAAAGGCCTAAGAGAGGCGCTGTTGACGAAATGAGAAACGGTTGTAGCGTTAGTTATAGCGGCAGTATTGTGCAACAGCGTGTGATGGCGTTGATGGCAAATCCTGCATGCAGATGTGCTGTTACACCTTGCCTTATAATGGCCTGAACTCAAGCAGTTCATACACACGCGCGATTCTCTCACAAATTTCGATTTACCGTTTGCGTCAAGGTCCCGAAATTTTTCACAACTGTATATTTTGTGTGACCCGTTACAAAATGTACAGCCCGTGCTGTTCTGATCTTGCACTGCGTGAAACACTTTTGTAGACTTACAGACCGACGCGGTTTTACCCTTAGCTGACACTAATACCGTTGACGATGATAGCATTGATAGAGAACGACATCTAACTTCTAAAAACGTGGACAGCTGTTCGAATGACGGGGGCTCATCAGTAACGAGTGATAGCTCCCATTGCTTTCGTGTCTCGAAGTCTAATTTATTGACTAGTTCGTACACTAGCCAATCGTCCCAAAACTCCACTGGACGTCCCAAAGCCTTAAGCTCGCGTATGTGTTGCTGGAAGGCGTCGATCACTCCCTTAATTGCGTCGGCGGTATCACTAGCTGCCCTCTTTACGTTGGCCATAGCTCTAAAATGTCCTTCAACTATAACGCGCATGACCTTATACCGCGATTTTAGTAGGTCCCAAGCTTCTTCATAGTTAACATCACATATCTTAAACCCACTTATGATTTTTAACGCGTCACCACTTAAACAACTACGAAGATAATGAAGTTTTTGACCATTTGACAATGCGGCATTACCGTCGACCAAGGTAGAAAAAGCGTCAAAAAAACCGATCCACTCCGTGGAGTCCCCAGAGAATTTGGGCAGCTCCATCTTTGGCAGTCGTATTGCTGCAGACACGGGCGTTGTCACGGACGCGGGTTGCGCTTCGGCACGACACTTCTGTACGCGGTTGAAGTTTGCTAAAGCCGTAGAGTACCACGTCTCAGCTTGGATTCGCACACTTTCTTCGATGTCTATATTGTCACTTCCGCACGAAATTTCGACCGTATCTTGAGCGCTATTAAAGCGAGCCCACTGCTCTCTGAGCAGTTGCATATAGCTTTTTATGCTTTCTGCATCCATTGTAAAAGCATCGTCCGTACTCTTGGTCATATACCGCTTAATGGCGTTAAGCGCAGAGTCGCGTGTTTTTACGGAACTCGACATTTTTTTTTTTTTTTTTTTAGTAAATTCGAAGGACGATACGCGCACTGCTATCACAAACTAATTTTTATTGCCTTGATATTCCCTTTTAAGAGATTCTTCACAATCTCAGGACTGCCAATGATGTGCTCCTTACAGAAATTACAACCCACAGAAATTCTGTATTTCTAATTGAATATCTTCAATTTTTTATCGCTTATATAGCTTTATTTTAATTGCATTTAAACCGTAAACCTACGTATTCAAAATTTTGCAATTTTGTTTCCTTTAATCACACTCGCAAATCCTTTTTTTTGTTCACTGGTTACTTATATATTTTTCGCTCACTGGTTATTTATTTAACATTGCATGCACCTTAGCCAAAATCTATTGGCTAAACTTTTAAAATGCGGGCTTGACTAATCCGGCTCGAAGGACCAAAAATGTTGACGCGGATCGCTTAAAGAAAACACACCGTTTCGTTTCAAATAGATTCTTATATTAATTTAACAATTAGCGCGGTTGCATTTATATACATTCTCTAAAGCGGTAAGTTATGCGGTAAAAACATAAGCGGTAAAATATGCAGTAATTGCGGAATGAATAACAAGCAGTAAAAAAAATCTAAGTTCAAAGACCTAATTAAACAGTAATATGTACCTACGCATGTACATACGTGTAAGAAAAGGATATGCGGTAATTGCGGGATGAATAACAAAAGCAGTAAATAAAATCTAAGTTCAAAGACCTAATTAAACAGCAATATGTACCTACGCATGTACATACATACGTGTAAGAACAAAGGATATAGCAGAAAATAGAATATAATAAAAGCGATTAAGTGTTTACATTGCTGACATTAACCCTTAAGTAATATTATAAAAATTAAAACTTAAATTAAATGCATAGACGGACTCAACACATGGATTTCATGAAAAAATTCAATTGTGTATTAGACTTTACTCAAAATTACGATGCTCTAATTCTGAGACCAGACAATTTAACACAAATTGTAGAAATACCAATAACAACAACATGTAACGACGAAATAATCATTCACGCAAGGTCAGAAGTTATACGAAAAATAAACTTACCTAATACCTTGGAAGAAGCACTGATTCCAAATCAAGAACCACACCCTGGAATATTTATAGCCAATACCTTGGTAAAACCTGACAACGCCTATATCCGCATTTTAAATACAAATTATAATACAGTATCTTTAAAGCAAAGCAACATTTTAACTGAAAATGTTTCTGATTACGACATAATAAACAATAACACGGGAAATGCACAAAGAAAAACGGACATTCTCAACAAATTGAGAAAAAATTTTCCTAAAACATATGAAAAACAATTGACAAACCTATGTTCCGAATACAGTGACATATTTGGGTTAGAAACAGAAACAATAACTACAAATAATTTTTATAAGCAAAAGTTAATGGTTAAAGACAAACAGCCGGTATACATAAAGAACTACCGTATACCCCACACACATAAGGATGAAATTGAGAGACAAGTAAACAAACTTATAGAAGACAAAATAGTCGAACCATCATTTTCAGAATACAATAGTCCAATACTATTGGTACCAAAAAAGTCTCTACCGAACTCAGTAGAAAAAAGATGGAGATTAGTAATCGACTACAGACAAATCAACAAAAAATTAATTGCAGATGAATTCCCGTTACCGAGAATAGATGACATTTTAGACCAACTCGGAAGGGCAAAGTATTTTTCATGTCTCGATCTAATGACTGGATTTCATCAAATAGAACTTGATAAAAATTCAAGAAATTTCACATCCTTTTCAACCAACAACGGTTCATACAGATTTACTAGACTACCATATGGCTTAAAGGTAGCACCTAATTCATTCCAAAGAATGATGACAATTGCTTTCAGTGGTTTAAAACCAGAGCAAGCTTTCTTATATATGGATGACTTAGTAGTCCTTGCTTGCTCTGAAAAACATATGCTTTCAAACTTGAAAAATGTTTTCGATTTATGTAGAACACATAATCTAAAATTACATCCTGAAAAATGTTCATTTTTTATGCATGAAGTAACCTACCTCGGGCATAAATGTACAAACAAGGGGATACTTCCAGACGACAATAAGTACTCGGTAATAAAAAATTATCCTACACCCACAGACGGAGATAGTGCAAAAAGGTTCGTCGCCTTTTGCAACTACTACCGCAGGTTTATTAAAAACTTCGCTGAATATTCAAGACACCTAACAAAGTTATCAAAAAAGGGAGTTGCTTTCGAATGGACAAAATAATGCAATGATGCATTTGTGTACCTCAAAAGGGCATTAATGAGTCCTACATTGTCACAATATCCCGGCTTTAAAAAACCATTTTGCTTAACAACAGCAGTACTTACTCAGGAATATGAAGGAAAACATTTACCAGTAGCATATGCCTCCAAAAGTTTCACAAAAGGAGAAAGCAACAAGTCGACAATTGAACAAGAGTTAGCTGCCATACACTGGGCAATAACTCATTTCAGACCTTATATCTATGGTACAAAGTTTTTAGTTAGAACCGATCACAGACCCCTGTCTTACCTGTTCTCAATGAAGAATCCAAGTTCAAAACTAACACGAATGAGACTTGATTTAGAAGAGTATGATTTCGTAGTAGAATATCTTAGAGGAAAAGATAATCACGTCGCGGACGCTTTGTCTCGCATTACAATCAATGACTTAAAGGAAATAAATGAAAAGAATCAAAATTTATACAAAATAGTGACTAGATCAATGTCAAAAAATAACAGCAGTCCAACTACACAGCAGCACATTAAAACATATGATAAGCCCAAAATATATGTCCCAATTAATAACACTGACGTCAGGAAATACAATAAATTAAAGATTACACCCACGCGATGTTACATCAAACGAGGAAAATCTATAATGGCATATATAAAAATTGATGACTTATTTGTTAATGGGAAAATTGACTTAGGACAATTCTTCTCTAGGCTCGACGAAGTGGCCGACAAATATGGCATTAATAATTTACAAGTGGCACCTAGCGAGAAAATTTTCGAATTTGTCTCGATAAATGACTTTAAAAATAAGGGCAATATGATATTAAATAAAGTAAAAGTAGCGCTACTGAATGAGGTGACCCAGATCAATGATGCTAAAACTGTAATGGACATTCTAAAAAGATACCACGATGACCCTATAGAAGGCGGTCATTGCGGAATTTTCAGAACACTTATGAAAATTAAAAGACATTACTTCTGGAATAAAATGTCAAAAGATGTTGCTAAGTACGTAAAAACTTGCGAAAAATGCCAAAAAACCAAAATAACAAAGCATTTAAAAAGCCCCATGACTATAACACCAACACCTACAGGTACATTTGATACAGTTATTGTAGACACAATAGGCCCACTACCTACAACAATTAATGGCAATACTTATGCAGTCACAATAATATGCGACATGACAAAATATTTAGTCACGATACCCATCCAAGACAAAAACGCCAAGACAGTGGCGAAAGCAATATTTGAAAAGTTTATTCTTACCTACGGGCTAAACGAAGACGTTCATTTCGGACATGGGTACAGAATACAAAAATTCAATACTAACAGAGCTATGTGAATTGCTAAAAATAGAGAAAATTAATTCAACTGCTTACCACCACCAAACACCAGCAGTAATAGAAAGATCACATAAAACTTTCAATCAATACGTAAGATCTTACATATCGATTGACAAAAACGACTGGGATGAGTGGCTACAATACTTCACATACTGTTTTAACACCACTCCTTCTACAGTACATGACTATTGTCCGTATGAATTAGTTTTTGGAAACACACCAAACATGTTTCAGCAGTTCAAAAATGTAGACCAAATTACTCCATTATATAACATAGATAACTACGCTAGAGAAGTAAGATTTAGGCTAGAAGTAGCACATAAAAGAGCTCGCAATATGATAGACATAGCTAAAATTAAGCAAAAAACATTTTATGATAAAAATAGTTTGGATCACAATTTTAGCATAGGCAATTTAGTTTTACTTAGGAATGAAGTGGCCCATAAACTGGAACCCCAATATTGTGGGCCTTATACCATTAAAGCAATAGATGATAAAAATAATGTTACTATAGTCGATAAGTTATATTTAAAAGAACAAATAGTTCACAAAAATAGGCTTAAGATTTATCAACAATAAGTAGTTTTAAAGACCGGTCTAAACTTAGAAAATTAATACAATATATACATATATATATAATTAAGATTACTCTTATGTACATATTTTATTTTAACAATTCAATGTAAAAGAATGTTCATACAAAAAAAAAGTTGTATGAGCATTCTTCCGAAGAAGGGAGGTGTAGTATGATTATAAGTCGGATATGCCTTAACATTAATATTCATAAACATTTTGTTTTGGCTTTTATTTTATTGTCCACTTATGCATTCACTGTGCTGTGCCGTTTTAAATAGAGTATCATATTTCTTAAAAGCTTCATTACACTTGAAAGTAAACGCAAACATAGCTAACGTAATTATTTTATGCGCGGCGCGTGAATGCTAGAATCATATTACACAAGTAAACACCGAAAAATTGTTGTTGGCTTGCATTGATAAAAATTACTATAAAAACGCTTGTACTTAGTATGTAAGACACAAGAAAGAAAATAATCGTTTCACAAGCTGGATGACTAGCTTGGAACGACAAATAAATAAATATATTTAACAAAAATAAATATGCTTTCTTTACAACACAATTTTTCGATAAAAAAGTGGACGTTCGGCCAACTTTCCAAAAGCTCATTCACCAAAAATTCTGCGTTGCGGTAGGTCGTTCGGCTTCAATTCTTGCACCAGCTGTATTTTGAAAGGCTTCACACCTAAATCCTTTCGTAAAATTTTCCACGTTGTTGAGTAACAGAGCCCCAATTGCAGCGAACCGCGACGAATCGATAATTGATGGCCATCATTAACACTGGCCGATACAGCTGCGATATTTTAATCAGTTCGCACTCTACGTAAGCGTGTTGATGGTTTGATGTCCAGCAATGTAAACTTGGTTCTAAATTTAGTCACAATAGCTCGAATAGCCGCTTCAGTGGGTCGATTAAACTGACCATAAAATGGAAGAAGCGATAAGTTTTGGGTAATATATTTTATTTTTAATGTTTTTATAAGTTTCTAAAGGGTTATCTAATACGAGGTGTTATTTTGATATTAAAAGAAAAATGCTATTTTTTAATATAAATGATCGGATGTTTATTTCATTATAAAGAGGAATGTACGCCGTTAATAGTGGAAAATAACATCAGGCAAAAAACCACCACGATCACGCTTACATCACAATATCCTTTTCATGAAGTTTTCCATAACCGAATTTCAAAGTGGCTGGCCTAAGTCCTCGATAGCATCACGAATTTCATCTTTGAGGTCTTGAATCGACACTGGGCTGTTGGCGCAGGCCTTCTCTTTCACGTGACCCCGAAGAAACCAGTCACAATGTGTTAAATCACAAGACCTCGGTGGCCAATTGTGATCACCTCTTCAAGAGATAACACGGTCCGGAAAGTTTTCCCGTAAAAGATCAATGGTTTCTTTGCTTGTGTGTCTTGTTGAAAATAAACGTTGTCCAGATCAATACCATCCAATTCCGGCCGTAAAAAATCGTTAATCATCTCTCGATAGCGCAATCCATGCACCAAAAACACCTGTTATTGGAAAACCTTTTATGTGCATTTGGTGGTTTTTGACATTGGCATTTTAACAATGAAAAATTGTAACTGATAACGCGGATGTGTGTAAAAGTGTCGATGCAAAAATATCAATGGCAGCATTGTATCGATACAACGAAACACAAACACACACAACTAAAAAAAACGCAGTTGTTTTCTACGGAATAAGTTTTGCTCAATTTTGTGTATCCTACGGGCAACGGAAAGGGAAACGATAAGTTGGTGAGTGTGAGCACCATTAGACTTTAATAACAGGTGCTTCAAAATAAGAGAACTATACAAACAGATATGCAAAGCGTTGCTGAGAGTGAGAGAGGTGTCCTATGTTTTTACCAAGGCGCATGTATACAAGGTGATAGCGGCTGTATAAAAACCAAAAGTTACATGTATTTTGTTTTTGCTTTTTTGGCCCATGAGTCGAAATAATTATTTCCGAGGCGAATTGGATTGTAAACAGTAGCTAAACGAAAACAAAGTTTTTCGAGTGTCGCGGTAAATGTTCGAAGTACATTTGTGTTATTAATAACAAAAATATTTAACAACTAGGATTATTATTATGTCCCGAGCAAGAAGTTACAGAATTCATAATAACAAAGTGTTTAATTTAATTAAAAAGTTATTTAATGAAAATGGAGCGCAGGTAAACCAAAATTTGCGGAGACATGCACATGCCCCACAAAGTCTGCGTTCACCCTACAATAATGTGAACGAATAGTGAATAAAACACACAATCTGATTTTATAATTTTTATAAATTTGTATATATTTATATGTTTATTACATGTTTAAGTTTCTAAAACAAAAATAAATTTCAAGATTCCTCACATAAGTTTTTAGATAACGGTAAATAATGGCTGCAACAAGTAAATAAAGCGACCATAAAGTCTGCGTTCAGTCTAAAAGTCTAATACAAAAACATGATATGCTATATGCAAAAATTAAATCTAATATTTAGTTGGATATCCACGTTGCTTCAGGACTTCTCTCAGCCTATTTGGCATTGAACTTACTAGTTTCTCTGTTTCCTCTGCTGTTATCTTCCTCCATTCTGCCTGCATGACACTCCGCAAAACCTCTTTACTAGTAATCACTTGCTGACGAATTCTTTTTTCCAATAGATCCCACAGATACTCGATGGGGTTAAGATCTGGGGACTGTGGTGGTGTTTTGAGCTGTTTTGGGGCGTTGTACAAGAGCCAAAGCTTAACGATCTCGGCTGTGTGCTTCGGGTCGTTATCTTGTTGAAAGCAAAATATTCTTGATAAGCCGAGATTTTCTGCACTTTGCTTTAAATTCCGTTTTAGTATGTTCAAGTATCTCCATTTATCCATCGTCGAATCAATAAATTCTAACTGACCCACCCCATTTGCCGCCATGCAGCCCCAAACCATAACCCCGCCACCTCCGTGCTTAACCGTGCCAACAAGATTTTGCTTTTCAAGAGCAGTTCCAGGTTTTCGCAAAAAAATTTGGCGGCCTTTAATTTCGAATATACAAAATTTACTTTCGTCTGAAAATATTACTTTTATCCAGAACTCGGAAGGCTTATTTATGTACTCATTAGCAAACTGAATGCGTTTACGTATGTTCACAAGAGAAATGAAAGGCTTTCTTCGGGCACCTCTACCATGGTATCCAGCTTGACGTAGAACTTTTCTGGCAGTTTCAGCGCAAATACTTTTTTTAAATGTTTGATTTATGTTTTCAACTAATTTTGAGGATGTAATCCGGGGGTTAACCTTTGCCAAGTTGATTATAGAACGCTCTTCCCGGGTCGATAATTTTTTCGGTCCCCCTGACCTGGGCTTAGATGTAAGAATTCCAGTTTGCCGAAAATTTGTTACAACTCGCTGAAAGAGGAATACGTTCTCCCAATAGATTTTCCAATATTTCGGAAACTTTTTCCGTCTTTCCACATTTTTATAATTATTTTCCTCTCAAAAACGCTTATTTCTTTTCCCTTTCCTTCCATGTTCTTTAATTATCTCCAGTTATAAATAAAATGTTCAACTAAGCTTTGTTAACATTCAGTCGAAGTAATGCGCAATGAAAAATTAATATAAACAAGGAAAAATATCTTAAAATTAACGGTATCATTAAAATAAACAGGCTGAACGCGGACTTTTTGGTGCCACATTTACATGCTGCTGAAATTATTTTCCCGTTATCTAAAAAGTGAAGTGGGGAATCTTGCTTTATTTTTTTGCCCTTAAAAGCTGGGAATGTAGTGAATAAACACATTGTAAAGATTTCAATTTAATCATAATATTCTATTTTGTTTTTAATAAATTTAAGAAGGATATTCGGTTGAACGCAGACTTTGTGGAGCATGTGTATGTATAAAAGTACATTTTGATTTTTATTAATATCTTGCAAACACAAATTATACATGTGAACCGTAATCCTCAACATTTGTGGGCCTGCGTTGTGGTGATATGAATGTAAAAGCAAGTAAGCAAGGGAATACTTACCTCTGCTTTCTTCTAGATAATATTTCCACCTATATGCAGCGCCTGCAATTTCTTTCTGAACAGTTTGAAAAAAGGATATTGTGGGGGAATAAAACTATAC
The DNA here is from genome assembly GCF_027943255.1 of Anastrepha obliqua. Lineage (NCBI taxonomy): Eukaryota > Metazoa > Arthropoda > Insecta > Diptera > Tephritidae > Anastrepha > Anastrepha obliqua. Next base: position 3,609,255 of record NC_072897.1, read on the forward strand.
ATATACTTTTATATTAAAATTAACACGCTTTATTTCCTATGAAAATTAAAAACTGCTCAGATAAAAACTTATAACTTATAAAGGAACTATATTTCTTGTTATCTTGTAGTTGCAAGAACACTTCTAGCATGATATCTTTCTTAGAATGAATAACGACGTTAAAATTAAATTGAATAGTGAATAAAAATGAGTAATGAAATCAGTGTAGCCAAACCGATAGGTATACCATCTCTTCCCGTACGACACTTTTAGCTGTGTTCCCATACAACTCCCCCCAAATGAAAGCCTTATCTGGGGACCGATAAGGTTGAGTTTAATGCTCATGAATAACCCGTGGAGCGGGTTTTCACCTGGTGTTGTACAGGTAGGCTCGTTGAGGTGCAAGGCTGCTGCAAACTCCCTGGTCTGATGAGAATGCGACGGTGGGATGTAGAGTCAAAAACTTCGCTTGATGGGTTGGTTTGAGCCGTTCGATGGTTACGTTTATTTCTTCTGTAGACCGTGGTGTGTTGTAGGAGCTGGCATGATTCTTCTCATATGTGCGCGGAAATCTTCAAGGAAAAACTGGGAATCTACTGGTGGGTATCCATCTGAAAAAAACTCACCTGGAACTCAGAGGGTTGTTCCGTAGAGGTACTCCGCGGGTGAATTGTGTGCTCTGATCAGTGGTGAGCAGCTTGGGGCATCCGTATCGAGCAATCCAGCTAGCGTAGAATGTATTGGCGACCGTGTTTGCCGTGATGTCTCTAATGGGTACTGCTTCGGGCCATTTTGTGAATCGGTCGACCATAGTCATGCAGTATATGTACCCCTGAGATTCCGGCAAAGGTCCAACCAAATCCAGATGGACGTGGTCGAATCTCTCGTCTGGGCTAGGGAATTCGGCAGGAGTCGGATGTACGTGGCAACCTACTTTGGAACGATGGAATACACTCGCCAGCCCACTGACTGTTACCCTGCCGCTGGGGTGTGCGAGGTTGTGTAGGACTTCAAAGATCTTTCGGCGTAGCGATGTTGGCACGAATGGTCTGTTGTTCTTGGTTGAGACGTCACAGAACACGGTCTGACCATTAGGACCAAAAATCAGTGATTGGAGTTTAAGAGATGTTTCATTGTGAGTCAGCAAGTACTGTAACTCTTCGTCCGAAGCCTGTGCGTGCGATAGTTCGTCGTAGTTGATCACTGCTGGCATGTGCATAGACTCCACCCGAGAAAACGTGTCTGCTACATTGTTGTTTGAACCGGAAATGTACTCGAAGCTGGTGGTGAATTGGCTTATGAATCCCAGCTGTCTGATTTGGCGAGGAGATAATTTGTCTGATTGCTGTCGGAAGGCGATAATGAGGGGTTTGTGATCCGTTCTAACAACGAACTCGCGGCCTTCGACCCAATGGCCAAAATTTTTGATGGCCTCGTACACAGTCAACTCCCTGTCATACGTGCTGTAGTTAATCTGCGCGGGTGACAACTTCTTAGAGAAAAATCCAAGCGGCTGCCAAACGTTATTGTTATTTTGCTCTAATACCGCCCCTAAAGCTGTGCTGGATGCGTCGCAAGTGATACGAAGTTCAGCGGATGGTGAAGGGAGTGCCAGTAAAGTTGCGGTTGCGAGTTGTTTCTTGATAGATGCGAACGCTTTGTCTGCCTCTGCTGTCCATGGTACTGGCCTCCGATCATTCTCCTTTGAATCTTTCAGAAAATCGTTGAGAAGAGCCTGCGTCGTAGCGACATTTCTAATGTGTCTCCTGTAGAAGTTTATTGCTCCGATGAATCTTCTTAGTTCAATAATCGTTTTAGGCTTGGGAAAGTCACGTAGCTCCTGGACTCGGATAGGAAGTGGTGCTGACCTGAGCGCTGTTACCCGATAACCCAAAAAATCTACTTCAGCTGCTCCCACACTTTTCCGCATTAATGCAAAGGCCGTATTTGCTGAGCCGTGGAAATACTAATTTGAGGTGTTGTACGTGTTGCTGTTCATCACTCGATGCTACGAGCAAGTCGTCGATGTAAGCATAGACGAAGTCAAGTCCAGTGAGCGCTTCGCTAATGAAACGTTGAAACGATTGCGCTGCGTTGTCCGAAAGCTATGCTAACGAATTCGAACAAACCAAACGGGGTTATTACTGCGGTTTTTGGTATATCTTCCTCTGACACCGAGATATGATGGAATGCCCGCCGAAGGTCGATGGTGGAGAATATGACTTTCCCTGCTAAAATTGTTGAATAGTCATTGAGGAGCGCTATCGGGTACCGGTCGGGAATGGTTTTCTCATTAAGCCTACGGTAGTCCCCGCATGGTCTCCAGTCCCCGTTCTTCTTTTTAGCCATGTGCAGTGGGCTGGCCCAAGGGCTGTTTGGCGGTCTGGCATGTCCTAATTCGACCATTAGTTCAAATTCCGTCTTGGCCACTTTGAGGCGCTGCGGGCATAACTGGCGGACGCGTTGTTCGCACGGTGGCCCAGTGGTTGGTATAAAGTGTTTGACGGAATGCTTAGATGCCGTAAGGTTGAAAGGATTACCCAGCAATTCCGGAAAAGAATTTAAGGATAGCTGTAAATTTGTTGGTTTGAGTAAGTGCTGTGATGGCCGTGACTAGAGCAGTAGCGTACGATCCTATGCTGTGCGAGTCTGAGTTGGGGTCTATGTCCACTATTAGCCCGAGAGCGTGGATGAGATCTGCACCTATGATCGGATAAGGCACTTTAGCGATGCGGAAAATCCAACGGATCGGTCGCTGTAAGCCGATGTTGAGCACGATGACCTTCTCACCATACGTTTCTATTTTGCTGCCGTTTGCAGCTTGAAGTCGAAACTGTGTTTGTGTTGTTTGGTCTTGCCGCGAAGGTGGGGTAACCGAAATATCCGCGCCGGTATCGACGAGGAACTTCGTACCTGTTGTATACAAATAATCGACGAGGAATTGACTTGCCACCAGTATCCGCCGTGTCTACTGAGGGCGATTGGCGTTTCCCTGGAAAGCACAAGGCTGGGTGCACTTTTTGGCACGTT